>NC_073638.1:52138787-52441818 GCF_029407905.1 Bubalus kerabau
CATCTGGGCAAGGCTTACCGAAGGGAAGGGGTGTAAAAAGAAAGGAGAGGGGTGGAGACCGCTCAGATGCTGGAGTACACATCACCAACAGTTGGCCGTATGCAAATTATATGCAAATCAACGAGTGCACAAGTGGGGACCTCTCTGCGGGCGGAACCCTTTTGGTCCCCTCCGCCTACTGATCTGGATGCCGGCCATAGCGGTGAGGGCCTTCCCAAGGGAGAGACCACGTCTCAAAATTCCCTTTCTCTAGCTCTGGTCTTGCTAGAAGACAAAGAAGGTCCTCGAGAAAGACCGCGCAGTCACTGGGAAGGGGAGTTACAGCCCACAGTCCCGCTCCCCCCACTCCGGTGTCTGTTGTTGTGGAAGAGAGGTGTCGGGTTACCGCCACCGGTGCTATACTTAGCCGCCGACTTTGTTGATCTGCGGGACTCGGGGGACAGGGGACATTGTAGCGCCCGCATAGACTTCAGCCCCTGCTGCCCGGAAACTTAAGTGCTTTTTCCCGCTCTGGGTCTTCGCCACGTCCAGGTGGGTCCTTGACTCCCATCTTCTCTTTCCAAGTAGAACCAAATTACCCATCCGCCTATATCACCCCCGGGGCAAAAGGTGTTGAGCACTCCGGCAGCCGGGAGGAGGGGAGCAAAGACTGACGTTGTGCTGGGGTGAAGGCGGCGGATGCTAAAACCCAAGCCCCGCCCACTCACTTAGACCCGCCCTTGGCTCCGCCCAGGCCCTGCCGGGCCAAATTTCTGTCCCCCAGCCCATCGAAGCCAAGCCTGGACCATCGCTGGTCCCACCCTCAGCTGGATCTCATTCTCCAAGTGTCTCTGAGGAATAATGTTGGCAGCTCTGCTGATCGCCCTCAGCTGCCTTAGCCTCCACACCCTCGGCAGCAGTGTCCGCCCGTCTGTCCCCTGGCAGGTAACGGGGGCAGGGGAGGGGGGAACTATATGCTGCCACGTAAGGAACACTTGGGGGGAACCCATTGCCTGACTCCTCAAAGATCCCTCCCAGGGATGCTTCTCTAGGATGTCATCCTCTGAACCCTCTTCCTCTCAGGATCACTGCAGGGAGCCCCAAGTTCCCATTCCATCTCCCAGAACCCCACCTCCACCCACTGGTTCTCCTCTCACCCTCCTGCCTTCATACCCTCCTCCCTCGGGACAGCCTCCAGCTTCCTCCTCTCACTTCCCATTTCCCACCCGGGGCCCAGCCTGCACACTCTCCTTAGGGTTACCTGTGTACGACCCTCCTGCAGCCCCTTCCAGACCAGGGCTTGACTTCCTCCCCACTCCCACCCCAGGTTGGAGGATGCAGGCTTCTAGAGCAGCAGAGGACTGAATCTCAGAGCTGACAGGGATCTGGTGTGGTATCTACACACCTGTGTGGGAGAGGGAAAGAGTCAGAGGCTGGGCATGGGGTCAGGTCATTGGAGATTGATTGTATATTTGTATGTTATCTGCACAGTGAGTCTCAGAGCCAGAAAGGTGTTTGGAGGTCATCCAGCCCCACGTCCCACCACGCGCAGGAACCTCTCTAACGATAGATGACTCCTCTTAGTTGGTACACAGTGAGGATCTATACGCAGTCCTGACAATAACCCTGAGGTTGGAAGTATCCTCAGTGTATAGGGGGAGAACCTGAGCCCAGAAAAGTTGAGATTTGCCCTAAATCTCACAAGCAGTAAGTGGTGAATTCAGGAATTAACCCATATTTGACTGACTCCAGTGCCTGTTATTTATATTTTGGAGCTCTTGCCAAATTTCACACTCTATTTTGGGCATAGAAATGAGATTTGGGGCATTTGGGGGGTGGGAGTTTTTTTTGGTCCCACGGTGCAGCCAATCTTAGTTCTCTGACCAGGGATTGAACCTTTGCCTCCTGCATAGAGAGCTCAGAGTTTTAAGCACTAGACTGCCAGGGAAGTCCCAGACTGAGATTCTGTGCTTCTAAACTGATCTTCCACCAGGACCTCTGTCCAGTACCCTGAACTTATGTGTTTTCCTGTGTGGCTCCTCTCTTCCTTTTCTCCATTACCGCAGAATATTTCCATCCAGAACCTGAGCCTGGCTCCAGACACATTCGATGATGCCTATGTGGGCTGCTCGGAGGAGATGGAGGAGAAAGCAGTGCTTCTGTTAGAGAAGGAGATGGCCGACCATGCCCTGCTGCGAGAGTCCTGGGAGACAGCCCAGAAGGCCTGGGAACAAAAACGTCCAGGGCTCATTCTGCCTCCTGGCTTCAGAAGCCAGCACGGAATTGCCATCATGGTCTACACCAACTCATCCAACACTTTGTACCGGGAGCTGAACCAGGCTGTGCGGACTGGCGGTGGCTCCTGGGAGTCCTACATGAATCACTTCCCTTTCAAGGCCCTGCATTTCTACCTGACCCGGGCCCTGCAGCTGCTGCGGGGTGGTGGGGGCTGCAGCAGGGAACCTGGGCAGGAGGTGTTCCGTGGTGTGGGCACCATTTGCTTTGAACCCAAGAGTGTGGGGGACTCTGTCCGCTTGGGCCAGTTTACCTCCAGTTCCCTGGATGAGACAGTGGCCCGCGGATTTGGTAATGCCACCTTCTTCTCTCTAAGGACTTGCTTTGGGGCCCCCATCCAGGCCCTGTCTGTCTTTCCTAAAGAGCGTGAGGTGCTGATCCCCCCTCATGAAGTCTTCGTGGTGACAAGTTTCTTTAAGGATGGAAACAACAGCCTGGTGACTCTCTCCAGCAGTGATCAGATGTGCAGCCACTTTAACTGCGCCTATCTGGGTGGTGAGCCATGCATGAGGGAAGCAGGACTGCCAGGAGGTCCCCAGTTGATTTCAGTCCCCAGGGCCTTCAAGAGACCCACGTGATTAATGAGGACGCTGAAGGCCAGAAGCTAGTTGGAGATATTTTTCTCTGTGACTCAGGTTCTGCCAGCTCAGAGATAGTCAGATAAGTGTTTTCTGCACATGTGATATTCTCAGATGATTCTCTAAATGTTCTCAAAATTTTCCTTCTGCTGCTGCTGCTGCTGCTGCTAAGTCGCTTCAGTCGTGTCCGACTCTGTGCGACCCCATAGATGGCAGCCCACCAGGCTCCCCCGTCCCTGGCATTTTCCAGGCAAGAGTACTGGAGTGGGTTGCCATTGCCTTCCCCATTCCTTCTGCTACACAGTCTAATAGACCAAAAGAACCTGGTTAAGGAGGGCAATAAGCAGAGGAAAGTGGCAGGAGCGCTGCTTCAGATCCCAAGAGGAGGTGGGCGTAGTGGGTTGATGGGACGTACATGTGCTATTCCCCAGCGCTGAGGCAGGACAGAGTGACTGGGCCAGGGTGGGGCAGGGATGGAAAGGCAAACGGGGAAGATTTCTTGCAGGAGGAGGAGGAAGGGAAGTCAGAGTGTGTTTGGGAAAAGGGAAAGGTGGATTGTGATGAGGAGTGGCCTTGCCAGGGCCTGGTGGGAAGGGAAGTTTGGAGTGTGAGGGTCTGTCTACCTGGAGGCCTCACTGTGGTGTCTTTTGCAGAGAAGAAGAGGCCGAGCTGTGAGTCTGTGCCAAGTGAGTCACCCTTGGGTCCCTCCCTTGGCTCTTTGACTCCCCCGTGGCCCTGCTGACCATTCACTGCCTTTTCTTTTCTCTCTAGCAGGCGGGCAGGCAGACTCACTCTCCAAGGGGCCTTTTCTCTGCTCTCGTGGAAGACCCTGCTCTTGGCCTCTTGGGGGTTCCAGCTCTTAGGAGCTGGGCTCTGAACGTTCAATGCCTGCCACTTAGGAGTCCTGGGAACATGTGACCTCCAGATGAAGAAGGGAGGCTTCGACGAGCCTGGAGAAGCAACAAGATGGTTTCAGACCCAGACCTAGCAGGCATGTCTTCAACCAGGATGTCGGGGGATCTGAGGCCATGGTAGGGTGGAGGGAGCCCCGCTCTGTGGTGGGGACTCCTGGGAACAAGCAAGGATAGTGCTGTGATGGCTGCTCCATTAAACAGTGCTGCAGTATGGTGACATCAAATTTCATGACTGCTTTGTTTCATGAGACTGGACTCTCTGCCCTGCTTTGGTTTTATGGGACTCAGGGACTCAATGAATGACTTCTTGATCACTTTTAGACATGGTCCAGGTGCAGACCCTTGTCACACACCATAGCCTGCAACCCCAGATGCTTTAATAGACCTAGAGGTTCCTCACAACAGCCCGGAAGGCAGGAAGGGGGACAGATGGCTTCCTCGGCTGTTTGTCTGACAAGGAATGCAGAGCCAAGGAAGGAAGCAACTTGCTGAAGGTCCAAGAGGTTGTTTTCAAACCAGGACCCCTGCCACCCAGCCTCAGTTCCATCAAAAGTCTGAAGGAGCTCAAAGAAGGATCCTAAGCCCAAGATATCAGTTCCCCAGAGCAAGCCATTTCTCTGTGTTCTGGCTCCCACCAGGGTTCATTTCGGCGTTGGTCATTTCAAAACATCAGAGATTCTCACATCCTCTGGAGACATCTGAGCTCCAGAGCAAAGGCTTTATTGAGGCAAGGAAAGCAGCGGGGGCTCCCATGATGTGACCCCTGCCCTCAGCTATCTAGGCTGCTCTAGTCAGCAACAGAAGGGAAGTGACCCCCTCCCCCAGCATCAGGTCCCCTCCTTGGCTCCCAGGTCTGCCTCCTGGGGCAGGTCCCCAGCCCCCTCTGATTCTTGCTCCCTGTGCACTAACACGTGAGCTGGGGAGGAGGGGCCAGATTCCCCAGAGGCTGGAGCCTGAGCCCCTCCAGCATCTGGAAGCCCTGTTTCTGATGACTCCTGGGTCCCCACTGTCGCTGGCACTGTCAGCTCCGGGGTCTCAGGGATGGGGGGCCCCAGGTTCTGGAAGCTGTTGCGCACTCGGGTGATGTAGCGACTGAGGACGCTGGCTCCTCCGGGCGGCCGGCGTGGCCCTGCCTCCACCACAGCCCGCTGCACACCTGCTACCTCACTCTGCAGTCGAGACACCGTCTTGGTGAGCTCTGTCAGTCTGTTGCCCAGGTCTGGGGGGTGGGAGTAGAGATGAGGGGGTCTCTCAGAAGGTGAGTCTGCCCTGGTCCATTTCTACCCTCAACAGGGGAGGGCATGCTGGAGCATCCTGAAGCAGGAGAACTGGAGGAAGTGAGGGACTGGCACTGGGTTGTGGGCCAGATGAGCAGGCTGCGTCAGGGGTGGATGAATCAGCAGAGCTGGGGTGGTGATGGGATTAGAAGATAGCAAAATAAAGGTCTTATGGACCAGAGAGGGGTCAGGAGTCATAGGGATGAGAATTGTCTATGGGTAGATATATGTATATCTGCCCAGTTCTCCTCTTCCCCATTTACATCTGGCCTGCTCACACCCACCCTCAGGGCCGAGTGCAGACCCAACCCTCTCTCTCTCTCCAGCTTCTGGTACTCTAGCCTTCTGCCTTCCCATGAGCCTCTCAAAATGATAGGCTCTTCCTCTCCTTTGAGCTCCCACTGCAATTTGTTTCTCTTTTTTAAAGCACTTCCTGACTAGGGAGATAGTTTCTCTTCCTCACCAAACTGAAAGCTTCCCATGTGTCCCTGCTGGGAATAAGGGGGCTTAGCAATGAACTCTAATTGAATGAATGAATGAATGATGAATAAAGTGAAAGAGTGAATGCATAAGGGAATGGTTGAGAGAATAAATGAACACATAAATGAAGGTAGGAACGAAGGGATAAATGAAGGGAGTGGGATAAATGTCTGAATGGGGGGTGGGGCCGGGGGATATTGAGTGCAAGGGCACATACTCTCTCTGTAAGTTGTGGCTTCTGAGGGTGGGTCAGAGGGGACCACAGAGAGAACTGCAGGCTGGACAAGGGGTGTGAGGCTGGGTGTTCCAGATGAGCAAGGGACAGGAATGGGAAAGGCTGGGAAGTAAGCAACTAACCTTTCCGACGAGTCTCCTCAAACTCCCGCTGGGCAGTCTCTATGTAGCGTTGCACCAGCGCCTTGATGACCCGAAGCCGGTAGGATCCACGCTCTCCCTCCCCTGGCCCTGCCCCTGCCCCAGGATTGGCCTGGGATGGGAAGACAGGAGGGTAAGAGGGATTCCTCACTGCAACCTGCCCCAGGCAATGAAGGATGGAGGCACAGTCTGTGCAGAGTTGTCTGTCCCTGAAGGCCGCACGTCCAGACCTTCGTGCAGGTCTGGCAGATAGTCTGGATGGAGGCCACACATTGTGGAATGGCTGAGTGCAGGGAACCAGGGACGGAGGTGGGTGAGGGTTAGGAGAGGAAGAGGAGGAAGAGGGGAGTGGGCAAGGAGAAATGCTGAGCAGGACAGAGTGGAGCTCTCTCGTGCCACCAACCCATCCTTGGTTTTCTTGAGCTGAGTCAGGGCAGGTTAACCTTGTCCTTCCAATTCCTCAGAGGGGAGACTAGAGGATATGGGGATGCACATGCACAGACTAGCTCATGCAAAGAAAATGGAAACCATCGTGTAAGTTAGAGTGATTGGTTCTGGGTCCAGTTTCAGACCTCAGGACAGAACTAGGAAGGCAAGTCAGACCTTTGGGGCAGATAATAGAGAGAGGGAGCAGAGGTAAAGATTGCAAAGTGCTGGGCTTGGAAAACAGGCTGAAATCTCAGCTTGGTCACTTTGCCTCTGTGAGCCTTGAGCCAAGCTGCTCAGCTTCTTCAGGCTGAATGTCTCCAGACTGAATATGGAGATGGTGGGTTTCCCTGATGGTCCAGTGGTTAAGAATCTGCCTTGCAAGGCAGGGGATGCTGGTACGATCCCTGGCCAGGAAAGATCATACATGCCGTTTCTTTCTGCTGCTCTAGACTTGGCATTTCAAGGGTCCACCATTCTGCATATCTTTATTTCCAGCATAGGTGTGCTTAGGTAAGTATTTATTAAACAAAGTATTGACCAGCAGATAAAGGGAAGGCCTACTTCATCAGAGGATCCAGGGGCCTCTGAGCCTCAGCGCTGGCCTATGGCTTCACAGAGCTGACCTTAGAGAGACCCTGCCTTAGAGAGACCCTCAGGTAACATGTTTTAAGGGGAAAAGATGGGACCCCCTACAATAATGCTATCTGAATTAGGCGGGGTCCCATGCCAAGCCAGACTGAGTTAGGGAGCAGAGAAGCAGAGGTAAGTTAATCCCCTGGAGGCCTGCCCTCCTCTCTCAGGCCTCAGTCACCTTCGAATTTCCCAGTGTGTGGGGCACTCTTCCCTTAGCTTCTAAATGTTTTATTGTGGGAAACATTCAACAGGTTCTTGGCTCGGTTTAGGGCAAAAAGTTTTGCCTGGAGCTTACAGGGTATTGGTGGCTTGAGAGGAGGGTGGCATGGACTTCATTTTAAACTGGATGATATAGGATTGGAGATTTAGGGCACGGCCAGAGCCAGGTAGAGGGAAAGGCCACAGGAGAGAGTAGGAACTGGGAGCAGACTTTCTGCAAACATACCTGGGAAGTCAGATGAGACAGGGGTGTTCAGACAAATGGATGGTACAGAGAGTACAGCTAAAAGCCTGATGTGAGGAAGACTCACAACAAGCACATGAGATACTCACAAAGGTGGGGACTGGGGGATAGTCTGGCTTCTTGGTTTTGCAGCAGAAGTGGCAACAGCAAATGAAGCGGAAAACTCTCCTGAGACATTGAGATGGTGGGAAGGCGTTAGTCAGGGGAAAGGGTCCAGGGAGATGGGGCAGGAGTGGGGTGGAAGTGCTGAGTGCTGGGGGCTTGGGAGTGAGGGCTCTGAGGTCCTCACCTGAGCAGGTAGAAGATGGCCTTGGGGGAGGGCAGGATATTGAATGGCACAGGCAATGTCAGGCCCTCTCGGAAGTAGGACAGGTAGAGTTTTGAGCGAGCAAACTTCCACTCCACGTCAGCAGCGTCCTGAGGGCCAGGAAGCGGGGACTCAGCAAGGACCACTTTGGTGCCTAGCCCTCCCGCCCACTCAGTCTGCCCCATTTCCCCCAATCCTCTGGTCTCTTATCTCCTGTGTGCCCACCACTTTCTTCTCCCCATTCTTGTCTCCATCCTCACCTATCATCCACATCTCCCCTGTTGGTACCCCCCTTCCCACTTCCTCCCCATCATCTTGCCTCCTTCTGACATTCAGTTCCTGCCAGCCTGTTCTCTAGCCCACAAACCCTAACTCATCCATCTTCTTCCCTCTCACTTCTCATGTTTCCACCTTCTTTTCCACAACACACACTTTCTCCCAGCCCTAATGTGGAATGAGCACTAGACTTGTGTCTGATAAAAACAATAACATCAAGACCCTCAATCTACAGACGAG
Source organism: Bubalus kerabau (assembly GCF_029407905.1). Classification (NCBI taxonomy): domain Eukaryota; kingdom Metazoa; phylum Chordata; class Mammalia; order Artiodactyla; family Bovidae; genus Bubalus; species Bubalus kerabau. The sequence continues at coordinate 52,147,034 of NC_073638.1, forward strand.
GAAGTTGAGGGCTTGAGAGGAAAACTTGTCCCCAGTCTCAAAACAAGGCAGTAGTGGCAACAGAGCAGGAACCCAAATCTCCTGACTCCTTGCATCCTATTCCTTTCCTTCCCTTTCCCTCTTCTTCCCTCTGCCTGAGCTGCCCTCAGTTCACGTACCTCAATCTTCTGGAATGAGTTGGTGATCATGGCAATGAGCATGTTGAGCAGCACAATCACCATGACGATGGTAAAGATGCCATAGAGGGCCCGGCCCACGAATTCCGGCACCAGAAACTGAGGCATGTCCACCACACTGTGCTCCTCCATGCCAAACATCGTCCAAAACAGAAACTGGAAGGTCTCATTGAAACTGGCACAGTGGGCCGAAGAGTGGGATGTGAGAGGTGGGAGATGAGCCTGGGGGCCACCCAGACTCACTCCTCCTCACCCTGGGGACCCAGCCAAAGGTGCTCTGCTTCCACAAAGCCCTTTGGACTGCTTGCAGTTTCTGAGCCAGAATTTACTGAGCACACAGAAGTACCAGGAACAGGCGCTAAGGATGCAGCCATGAACAAGACAAGCAGAGTCCCTGTCTTCAGGGACTTTATGTTCTGGGTGGAGATGGGGGTGAGATGGACACTTAACTCTACCTCTTCCATCCTCCACACTGCATTCAGTGTGTTCTTTCTCAATGCTGAGCTGATGAGCTTGACTTCTGTTTGTCAAACTTTAAATGCTCCTAACTACTCTTGGTCCAGATGCCTATTACGTGACCTACCTGAGGTTTTTAGCAAAAATACTTTTATTTAGCTGTCACCCATCAAAGAGCAGGAGGGCTCAGCCTGTTCATGCTACTGTGGAGTGACTGATCCCACCAGGGTCCTTGAAGGAGGCTGGAAGGAGTAGTTCCTGTCCCTAGCACTAAGATTCATGCTTTAAACCGTGCCAGCAGAGTTTTTCAACATCCAGAAGCCAGAACGTGAACAAAGATTCTTGGAAAAAAGGGTTGGTCTGAATAAAGCCTCCATTTACTTTGAGAAAGCCTTGACAAACATCCACAGATCCAACCACAAGTCCTTCAGCATCATTAATAAAACCATCATGTAGTTGTACTCATGAATTCATGATTGAACGATTGCTTGGGAGGCCACTTGGAGCTCTCTGGCCTGGGAAAGGCAGGGTAAGGCAGATTGGGTGAGGTTGGTTAAGGCAGGTTTCTTGGCAGGCCCTTCAAGAGCTCCATGACCTGGCCCCTCTACCCTCTCCCGCCTCCTCTCTCAAAATCCCCTCCATGTGCCAGCCATGGAGGAAGTCTTGCTAGTCTCCAAACATACCCCCTTGCTTTGGTACATGTACCCCTTTTGCCCAGAATGCCCAGACTCCCACCTGCCTGGCCCGCCTCCGCCCCGGCATACTTGCCCAGCCGCTCAGTCTCCTGGTAAGGCACGTAGATGTTGTTGAGGCCGCAGAGGAAGGCGGTCAGGATGATCATGAGGATGAACATGAACCTGGCAGGAGGCGGGATGGGGAAGGGTCAGAGCAGGGCTGTACCCTGGGAGAAGGCAGGCTCTAGGAAGAGGATGGGGGTGATGGCTCCTAGGCTCAGCCTCTACTTGACAAGCATTCAGTCTGGTTATTATTAAGAAGAGAGAAATTAGGGGGTGGGAAACGAGAAGGGATTGAAAGGGTGTTGAAGCAGAAACTCTCCCTCCAGAATAAAGAGTTCTGGGTTGAAGCAGTCAAAGTTGAGGATGGTCCAGGCTCCCAGGGAGGGACTGAGATGCTGAGATGTGGTACAAGGATGGGGAGAGTCACAGAGTCCTACTGGACAGGATTTCTCACCAGCAGAGTTAAAGCCGTGTGTGAGTTGAGTTGCCTTGCTTCAGGGAGGGATGGAAGCTGAGCTGAGCTGAAGATGTTCACAGATGTAACCAAGGTTTTTTCCCACCAAGGGCACCCACTCCCATCCTACCTCAGGCAGGGGATTTCCAGGGAAGCAGGCATTAACTATGGGCTCTGACTAGGGCGAAAGGCCAGGTAGGCTGTAAATGATTAGATGATAATTATCAAGAAGACCAGATAATTCCATGAGTTCCAAGAACAGTTGTACAGGGGGAACCATCCAAAGGGACCTCTGAGTCCAGTGTCTCACCTCAAAAATGGGAAAAAGGAGGCCCAGGTTGGCCATGGAGACAGTGACAGAACTGGCATGCCAACCAAGGGCTTTTTCTGCATTCGGTGGTTCTTGATCTTTGGAGTCATAGGTCTCTTTGAGAATTAGATGAAAGTTATAGAGCCTCTCCGGCTTCCCAGGCGGCTCTTGTGGTAAAGAGCCTGCTTGCCAATGCAGACTTAAGAGACACAGGTTCAATCCCTGGGTCAGGAGGATCTCTTGAAGAAGGACATGGCAACCCACTTCAGTATTCTTGCCTGGAGAACCCCATGGACAGAGGAGCCTGGTGGGCTATGGTCCATAGGGCAGCAAAGAGTTGGCCAGCTGAAGCAACTTAGCATGCATGCAGCACATACAGACCCTCTCTGCAGAGAAATATATCTTGACATTTACATTCCCCAATTTTCCTATAGTTCCAGGGTTTCCAAGGTCTTTGGAGCCTGTACAAGGAACCCAGGTTAAGAACCCCTGTGCTAACTAGAGCTGGGGAACTTCAGAAGGAGGTCAGATGGGGTCCATCAGAGGGGAGGATGCTCGGAGCAGAGGCGGTACGCACCGGATCATGTCATCAATCATCCTGCCCATGGAAATCTGCAGGGTGCCCAGCGACTCGTGGGCTGGCAGGATGGAGGCCAGGCGGGTGAAGCTGAGCATGCTGGTGACAGCGAAGAGCACCTCAGCCAGGAACTGGGGGTCCTCCGTGCGCCACTCACTCCGTTCTGTGCCGGGGGGAATGGGGGGCCGAGGCTGAGAGCCAAGGAAGAGAGGGGGCCGGGGGATTCAGGGCTGCGCTGAGGGGCACTCACCAGCCGAGGTGAAGTAGTGGCAGGCAGCCCCATCAGGGGCATCCTGGCAGTGCTTGTGTGCAAGCCCGGCCAGGAGGAGGCGCAGCGTGAAGGCCGCCAGGTACAAGGAGAGGATGACCATATCCAGGAAGTTCCACCAGTCCAGGAGATAACTGCGCAGGCCCTCGATCCACACTTCCTTACACTCAAACCACAGGAAGCCTGAAGGAGGCGGCAGGGCGCCAGCACCGGGTGAGGCACCCCCTGCATCCAGGTCAGAGCTGGGTGTGTGGGTGTGGTTGGGCGGGGGAACCTCTCCACCGGGTGAGGGGAACTAAAATATTCCAGGCTTGAAAGTGATAAAATGTAGGCATTTAGTCTGCTTCAATGTCACAAAGATCTTACATGGAAATAAAAAGGACTCCTGGCTGATACAGACTCGGTGGCCATGAGGCCAGTTTCAGTGATCCAATCAGCTGATAAACTCAGAAAGTAACACCTGCAGAGGCTGGTTATTGGGAGGGGATGATCTAAATCTGGGTCTCCCTGCCCTCCACCAAATACACACTGGACAAATATTTAGAGAGTATTGATTTGAAGGGGCTCCAAATTATCAACCTGCTCATGATCAGCCCAGAGCCCAAGGCCAGGCCTGGGGAGGGAGGGTCTTGGGAGCTGGACCCCGTGAGCCAGGTGACCCTGCCATGCTGTGCCCTTCTGGATACAAGCACATGCTTTTTCACTCATGGTTCTGTCCACAACTAGAAAGCCCTTCCACACCCAGAAAGCCCTTCCACACCCTTTGGAAGGTGGGCTCACCTTTGCGACTCAGGATAAATCTCACCTCCTCTCCGAAGCCCTCTCTAACGGGGACAGTGAGTTTCACAGCTCTCTTAAGACCTCTGTGATGCCGTCACCATGGAGCACTGCAAGGTATCTCTTCCTGGGTCTGTCCCCCTCCCCTCCCTGAACTTGGAACCCCTCAAGGGCAGGGACTGTGGTCGATTCACCTCCTTGTCCACAGTGCCCAGAACAAGGCCCAGCAATCACTACTGAATAAACACTGATTAAGCTCCTATCATGTGCCAGTGGGATCCTGTGGTGAAAAAGACATACAGGCCTCCCCGGACTCATAATCTAGTGAGGGAGGTGGGCAAGTAGCCAAGTTGTTACAGCCCAGAGTGGTCAGTGCTAAGGTGAAGGAGAGCAGGGGAACAGAGGCTGTCTTTGGAGTGTTCAGGAACTGATCCTCACCCTGATTTGGGAACCAGGGAAAGCTTCACTTCCCACAGAGTGATGTTTGAGCTGAGACTGGATGGAGGAGTGGAAGCTGGGGCAGCATGGAAGGGGAGGGGGTTGTGGGGAAAGAGAACTTGCATGGGCCTGGAGACAAGCAGGGCATGGTGGAAACTGAGTCCGTTTCCATGGCAGCAGAGCACCAAGAAGGTGGGATGGATGCTCAGTGATGTATGCTGAATGGGTGGATGGAATCCTATTTATTTAAAATATCTTTATTTGGCTGTGCAGGGTTGTACTTGCAGCATGCCAGATCTTCAGTCTTTGTTGAGCATGTGGGATCTGTAACTGTGGCATGCAGAATCTTTTTTAAATGTGGTGTGTGGGATCTAGTTCCCTAACCAGGGATTGAACCTGGGCCCCCTGCATTGAGAGTGTGGAGTCTTAACCACCGGATCACAACAGAAATTACTGGATAGAGTCCTAATTAATTTATCCATGTGTTCTCAGGGCTTTGCTCACAATAGACCAGCAGCAGGTGTTCACTACATGAAGAAATGAGGAATGTTGTTTCTTAAGACTTCTTCCCCTGCAGGCAGGAACTATACTGGTTTCACCTCCACCCAATACAGGTCAATAATGATTGATAAACAGTTGGATGGGACACTTTTCCTCTTGGATCACTCTTATTTTCTTCTCAAGAGTTTCTTGGCCAAATTTCCTTTCGTGCCTCACTGACTGACTTGTTACAGAGTGAAGGAGCAGACTTAGTCTACTGGTGGTTTGGGAGTTTCCAACTAAGCTAGAGGTAAGTCAAGAGAAGATAGATGAGGAAGGTGCCCAACCTAGCTGCTTAGCTGACTAACCAAATGCTCGGCAGAGCTCTGGGGATTCTTGTCAACTGCATTTGCTGAACTGTTTGAGAAAATGCAATTTTGCTATAGAAGGAAAGAACACCAATAGAATGGATGAAACTTATGCCTTAAGCATACGTAAGTTCATTATCCAGATGACATGTTGGACAAATAAAGCAAGTAGAACACATGCGTTGGGCTTCCCAAGTAGTGCAGTGGCCAAGAAACTGCCGGCCAATGTAGGAGATGCGAGAGACGCAGGTTCAATCCCTGGGCCGGGAATATCCCTTGGGGTAGGAAATGGCAACTCCCTTCAGTATTCTTGCCTGGAAAATTCCATGGACAGAGGAGCCTGGTGGGCTATAGTCCATGGGGTCACAATGAGTGAGACATGACTGAGTGACTGAGTGCGTACACACACACACACACAGAGCACACGTGTGTGAACACATGTAGGATATCCAGGGTCGACACTCAATATTAGTGACACACTGAATATGCACAAGACAAATGAGGCCCTTAGGATTCATCTGACTTAAATTAGCTCCCCACTGGTAATGCCTAGTGGCCTCACAAGTCCTCTGCAACAAAATTGCAAAGAAAAGTCATAGCTGCTCACCAGGATGATTAGTAAGCTACCGCTGTACATATGTGCCCCTGGGTTTCTCCTACGATCAAGTGCTGGGCCCAGGCAGCTTCTGGCTACTGTATCCTCTGCTCAAACCTCACCTCTGGTCCTTAAAACAGCACTATCATAAGTACACCATTTGTATGTACTTATGTAATAAACTGTACGATTCAAGCATCTTAATTTGGTCTATGAGTCTTTCTGCTCCATGACCTTTGGGATAGATTGCCTGGTGGTGTACTTGCTGGCTACCTTTAGGCCAAGGTGATCTGCCACCTGACACCATGGACCAGTGTCTTATTTGTGAGAGGATATGAATATCCAGAGTGGGTAGTGACTAATGCCAGGGTAGGGGAAGAATGGGGTCCATACTCAGGGATCTATCACAGGGTGAGATCCCCTGATTAGAGGTGAAGGGGAAACCCATGGTGAACTAGAGCCCTGAGAGGTCTGGTTACATATTCAGGGAGCATCTATAGGGGCCACCCCATATAGGGGTGCTCACTGTGAAGAAAAGTGAGGGGGTCCCCAGGAGGGAGTCTACCACAAATAAAAGGCCCCACCCATGTACCTGCAACCCAAACCATGTGTAGTGAAGTCTCCCAGACACTCTGGCTGCGGCCTCGGAAGGTACTCAACTGTGTCTCCATGACCAGGGACTCTCCCAGCAGGAAGATGAGGAACCACAGATAGGAGGCCGAGTGCAGCAGGAACTTCAGCACCGGGATCTTCAGCAGGCGGCCAAGCTGCGGGGGAGGAAGGAGAGCAGGCTTCTCAGAGTCCTGCTCACACCTGTCCCCTCCCAGGAGAACTTCGGGGATGCTCAGCCCCCACGTGTCTCCTCCTTTCACTCACTCACTTATTCAGACGTTTATCAAGAATGTACTGTATATTAGGCTTTCCCCTTTCATATTGATGTTTTTCGTCACAACTGTAGGAGGTGGTATCATTATTTCCATTTTTAAGCTAGGAACTGAGGATCACAGAAGTAAAACTTTCCCTAGGGGGGTCCTCCAGGCTCTTCGATCACAACCACGTTAAAAAGTAAGTTTATCATCTTTGGATCTCAAATGTCTTCCTCTTCTTCCTGTGTCCCCATCTTAGAAAACATCCCGACCACCCAGACCAGGAAGCTTGAAGGCATCCCTGAATCCTTTTCCTTTCTCTCACACACTCTGACAGTCTCTCAGCCTCCCACCCCTCCCCCAATTCATCCTTCACACCCCTGAGAGAGAGAGCTCTCTAAAGCACAAAACTAATAGGCTCTCTCACCTCATTACAATCCTCCAGCAGCTCCCAACATTGCATAAGGTTCTGTGGAACCCGGGCCCCTGCTTGCTTCCCACCATTTGCTAATTGCTATCTGCACTTATGCTTTAGCTGCACAGAATTCCTTTCAGTCTCTCTAATGCTTTGCATTCTCCCTCCCTGGGATGTTGGATGGATGCCCTTTTCCTGCCTCCTGGAGCACTGCTTACCCTATTCCTCACCTGGTTTACAGGGTCCTGATCTTTTTTATGTCCGCAGTGCCAAGGCATGATGTCTGGCTCATAGTAAGGAATAAAAATATCTGAGTCCAAAAGAGCTCCCAAAGAATTTGAGGTTGGGGTAGGGATCTCATTAGGAGAGACTGCATATAAGACTCAGGTTTTGGAGGCAGAGAGACCTCAGTTTCAATCCCAACTCTGCTATTTCCTGCGGACAAAAGAGAATTTCTGTTCCCTATGTCTTCACTGTAAAATCCAGGTGCAATGCCTACCTTCCAGAACCACCTCAAACTGCCTAAAAGGAACATTAAGGGCCCCGCTCAGGGCTTGGCATAAAACAAGTGCTCAATAAATGACAATTATCATTATTTCTATTCTTAGTACCCGGGACTTGGGTGCCAGCCAGTAGCCAAGGCAGAGGAAGGGCATGGTGAGGAAGATGAGGAAGGCGACGAAGAGCTTCCAGATGGTGGTGCTCCCACGCCAGCCAGCCAGGTTCCCACACCAGATGGAGGACAGGACTTGCTGGCAGATGGGGTGTGCTACAAACTAAACAGAGAAGGGTGTGAGCAGAGGGAGTGACCACTGGCCAGGGAGGAAGAAGAGGAGTCAGTCAGGTATAGAAAGTGAATCACGTTTCTTTTCTCCCCAGGCCAGCCAGCTAAGAACAGAGGCAACCCACTTGCCAAGTGACCTTGGGCAGACCCCACCCCTCTTTGGGACTTAGTTTCCTAGTCTATGAAGGAGAAACTGAGCTCAAAGAATTTTCTGGACTCTCCAGATCCTACATTGTTGAATCTAAGCCAGGCAGTGGTGGGTGCAACTGGATACAGGTCCCAGAACCCTGAGGGTTCTTTGTCTTCTTAGCGATGTGGGGCACCAGGCAGCATGGTCTTGAGAAAGGGAGGAGCAGGGAAGGTGGAATTTGCTGACTTGGGCAGTCATTGGAAAGGAAGGTTTCTAATTAAGCTCCTGGTGGGCTAGGATATCTGAGGGTGGGTGAGAGGGAGGAGTGAGAGGCTGGGGGAGGCTAGAAAGGGAACATGTCTTTGGCTTAGGGGTGGGCAGCTAATGAGATGGGGAGTAATGGAATCACTTGATATTTCAGCCCTGAGAGATCTAGTCTAATCTTGCTGGATAGAGTGAGATATTGAAGTATAACCACAGAAAAAGACTAGACCAAACCTACTCAGCAGGCCAACAGGTAAAGCTCAGAAGTCTGGTCTGGTTGGGTCATGGGACTTTCAAGGCTGGGCAGAGGTTAGGGACTTAGACTGACGATAAGAAGGGAGGGTGGGAGACCCATAGGATCAAGGGCCTGGAGAGAAGGGTGCTCAGAATCAAGATCTAAGAGGGGTCCTGGGACTTCCCCAGTGGTCCAGTAGCTAAGACTCTGTACTCCCAATGCAGGTGACCTGGGTTCAATCCCTGGATGCGGAATTAGATCCCAAGTGCCACAACTGAATCCCAGCACAAAGAAATAAATATAAATATTAAAAAAAAATGAGGGGGTCCTGAGGGCAGGGAAATGACTTGCTTAGGGTTGGATAGGGGCCATCTAGAGGGGGCAGGGCGGGGGATGCAGGCCAGGCCCAGCTGACCCGCTTCTGGTTGTAGTTGACGGCCAGTCGCAGCCTCGCCAGGTTGGGGATGCCTTCCTCAAAGGCCTGGCCCAGACCCTCGGCCTCGGGCTCAGTCTCGCTGTCCTCGCCCAGGTCATTGAGCACTGCGGTGACCTCACTCTGGTTCCGGCACATGCCCAGCAGTTCAAAGCCATAGTCCTGGCTCAGCGACTCCAGGGCAATGTACTCGGGCTGTAGGGAGAAAGTCCAGGTGTGCTGGCCATCCTGCGGGCCCAGCCGGTTGGGTCAGCCCACCCTCCCGACACTGGGCCTGGGCCACTCTGTCCTGCCCTCAGCTGCCACTTCCCCACAGCTGATGTCACCCTAAACCATCTATTCCTTTCTTCTCTGCCGCCCCACCTGTCCTGGCTATAACAAGGCACCTACTGTGTCAACATTGCTTCTCTGGTACCACATCTATCTGATCGCTGAGTCATTTCAACACAGACCCCCCCACTCCCATCACCTCTGCTCCCCCCTTGTCCTTTCCTTTTCCTCTGCCTGTTTCGATTTTGCTCCTACTCTTCATGCCTTCTTGGGTTCATTTACTTTTGTTACCTATGAAAACACATGCTGGCAGTTTTGGGAGCTACAGAGTGGGCAGCTCTTGCCTCTACTTTCCCCTGCTTAGCTTCGGTCTTACTTGGGACCCTAACACCAGAGAGAATCCAGGCTAGGATTCCAGGAGGCCCAGCACGGTCCCTCAGGGGGCAGCACCCTGGGTTAGCCGTGTCCCCTTTCCAAGCCTCTGTCCCTTGCTGGGAAGTGGGGGATGGTCATTCCTGTGTCTCCTTCTGTGGGCTGCTGTGTGGATGGAGGGAAAGGCTCTGGGAGAGGGCTGCTCTTCCTGCTTCCTGGAAGTGGGGGTCCTCATTCTCTGATCCTTTGACTCCAGGGAAGCAGCACGCTCCTCCCCCGCTCACCTGGCACGGGTCACATCCAGCCTTAGGCCTCTGTTTTAATATCCCCGTCTGTTTCCTCACATAATGGTAGTTGTCACCACGGGGATCAAGTCAGGCTGGCACCGAGAGGATGTCAGTGGGTGAGTGATGGATGGAACTAGACTGTGAATTCAAGGCCCCTGATCAGTCCCAGCCTCCAGGCCTTCCCTTCAGGTGTTCTGTCCCCACAGAGCCCCTGCTCTCATCCCGTGTCACCTTTTGCTAGCTGAGAGTCTTTGCTTGCCCTGAACCCCTACATCAAATATCCTCCCTACTCCTCTTCACTTGTGTTAAACTACCTGGTCGTGTAGCCAAGGTTAATCCCGCTTCCTCTAAGAAGTCTGCCCTGCACACAACAGCTGTAGCCTCCTGACCTATTTTCTGGCCCTTGGAAGCCCTGTAGCACCATCCACAGAGGCCCCGAATGTAGCTGAGTCTCTGGGGAGTCTGGTCCTCCTCACTCTGCCCTCTTCCACCTTGATATGATCATGAGCTCGAGGCCCCAACACAGGATGCTCTAGGTGGGACCACACAGTAGGCATTCAGAAAGGACAGGTTCTACTGAATGTCATCTCTAAGTCTGTCCAGCTGTTTTTCTATCTGTGTTCTCCCTCCTCCATCAGACAGACCCAGGACACCCCTAGGGTGGGGTATGCGTTGCCCCCTGGAGTGACAGCTGTCTGCCATTAGAATGAATCCCCTTCAGGGCAGGATTCTGGCACTCTCCATCAGAACGGAGGTTTTCTGAGAATATCTTTCTGTTTTTTCTCTCTTCCCAGAACACCCACCAGAGGCCCGACCATGCCCTGGTGGAAGGACAGATACAGGGCAATGAGGGCAGGAGGAAGGAGCAGAAACCAACCTTAAACTCAGGCTCCTTGCGGGCTAGGTGCCGGAGCTCGCGGCTGAGCTGGAAGGCCGCGAGCATGGCGTCCTCGCTGGCCAGCGAGAGATGGGCGCGGCTGGCGATGCCGCGGTAGGTGTTGATGCGAGACAGCGAGAACTTGAGCAGGTCGTAGCGGCGCGCGTTGCTGCACTCGAGGCAGGCGCAGGAGACGGGGTGTGGCCGTGGGATGGTGTGACCCTGGCCCATGAGCAGCTGGGCGATCTCATACAGGTCCTTCTGGCAGGCCAGGGTGAGGGGTGTGACCCCAGGGGCGAAGCGGGAGCCATCGATCGACGAGTCAAAGAAAGCCAGTGAGGAAGACCTGGTGTCCACCTTGCGGCCCTTCTCGCGTTCCAGCCGGGCCAGCAGGTGACGCACCACTGCGGGTTGGTTTGTGTCCACAGCAACCAGCAGGGCCTCATGGATCTGGCGGAAGTCGAACTTGACATTGGCCAGCAGCATATCAGTGATGGCCTCGTGGCCCAGGCGGATGGCCAGATTGAGGGCCTCCCTCCAGGAGCGGTCCTCGGCCTCCTCCACATTCCGGGGGGGCCCGCCTGGCCCGCCGCCCGAGGCCTCGACCCCCACCTCCAGCAGCTGCTGCACCAGGCCTGTATGTCCCTCCTGGATGGCACCCAGCAGCGGAGCGGGGAACTTCAGCTTTCTGTTCACGATCTCTGTCCAGTTAGGCTGAGGCTGGATGAAGGAGCAGACAGGGTGGGACCTTGGGTCCCCAACCTTCTTTGCTGGGGGCCTCCCTCACCTTTCCATTTTCAAGCCCTTAACCCTCTGTACCCAGCCACCATTATAGTCTTCTTGGTGGCTCAGACGGTAAAGAGTCTGCCTGCAATGTGGGAGACCTGAGTTGGGTCCCTGGGTGGGGAAGATCCCCTGGAGAAGGAAAAGGTAACCCACTCCAGTATTCTTGCTTGGAGAATCCCATGGACGGAGGAGCCCGGGGGACTACAGTATGGGGTCACAAAGAGTTGGACATGACTGAGCGACTTCACTTTGACTTTCATCCCAAACACAAGTTTCTTTTTGTTTTAATGTACACTTAATGTTTGGGCTTTCCAGGTGGTGCTAGTGGTCAAGAACCCGTCTGCCAACACAGGAGACAGAAGAGACGTGGGTTCCATCCCTGGGTCAGGAAGATCCTCTGGAGAAGGACATCGCAACCCACTCCAGTATTCTTGCCTGGAGAATCCCATGGACATGGGAGCCTGGTGGGCTACAGTTCATAGGGTCGCAAAGAGTTGGACATGACTGAAGTGACTTAGCATATCGTATTTAAGTACAGGTAGTTTTTTAAACCCTCAGAAGTATGTAACTCATTCAATTCTTAAATAACCCTATAAGGCAGGAGCTATCACTTCACCCTGTCCCCACTAACAGAAGAGGAAACCAAGGTAGACTTGCCAAGCCACTTAAGACAGGGTGGTCACCCAGGCAGTTTGGTTGAGAAGCTGGTGCTCCTAGCTATTCTTCCGTGGTACTTCTCAATTCAAAAATTAGTAGTAGTAGGTAGCTTTTGGATTTCTGGAATCTCTACTTCAAAACCTCCCAAATGTGGTAGATAGGTAAACACTTTCCCTCCTTTAAGAAGGAAAATAACGATGCTACCACTTTTATCTGTTTTACTCTGAAACTAAATTCTACATTAATGACATATACTCTAGTATGTATAGTTTATATAATGTGATCATCTTGTATGATGACAATATGAATGTCCTCCTCTGCCCAGTTATATCTGTGTAGGGAATACACTTCATGTCCATATTTTCCAGGAATTAATCGTTTTAGAAATACCCTTTCATACCATAACAGCTTCTTGTATATTTTTGTTAAGCTGTTAGTCAACAATATCCCATTGACTGGTATGAAATGCTGATAATATTTAGAAAATTGGTCTTGGTTGAAAAATGCTTTTTTTTTTTAAGTTTAGTGGCTTAAAACCACACACATTTATTCTCTTACAGTTCACACAGTCAGAACTAGATCATATCATGAAGCTAAAGTCAAGGTGCTAGCGGGGCAGAGTGGCTCTAGGGCAGAGTCCTTTTCCAACGCAACTGCCTGGCAGCTACGTTCCAGTTACATCCCTTGCATTCCTTAGTTTATGGCCACTTCAGCTTTAAAAGCCAGTGGCATACTCTCACGTCTCCTGAAGATATAAAGATTAAAAACATGTTCTTAGTCGCTATTTTATTGTGTGGATCACACTCTTCATCCAAGGTACTCATTCAGTTCTAACGGGGGGCCCCTCCCTCAGCACGACTCCCACCTCACAGGAAGCCACACACAGTGGGGCCAATGTGGGCAGCCTGGGCAGGAGCAGACTGAAGCAGGACAGGGCTGCACTGGGAGTGGAACCCCTGGGTGGGCACACAGATCTCTCCAGGACCTGCTCCCATCTTGTTGATATCCTCTTCCAGCTGCTCCTCCCTGGCGAAGTCCCAGAGCTTCTGAAGGACAGGTCCAGACACGTCCATGCAGGAGGGTCTTTGAACTGGGTTTTTCCCAAGCCCCTGAGTGCTGACCAGGCCTCACGGCAGGATCCCACCAGGCTCTCCTCCAACTTGCCAGCTCTGCCCTCCTGCTCTGGGCAGCACTCCCTCCAACCCCCCGGTGCTGCCTTGCCCCCCTTTCCCACCAGGCCCAGCCCTTCCTCAGCGCTCTTCTTTCTGTGCCCAGGTTTGGGCCTCCAACCCCTCTCCTCCCACCCGCAGGGTGGTGTCCCCCACCTGCCTGGCAGCTGTGTTGTTCCCGCCACTCCTCTGAGTCAATCTATTGTTTTAATCACAGCCAGAAACGGGACAAGGATAGGGGAAGGCAGGAAGCAGAGGCCTCTTACCGTGAGGGGGTCCATGGCTGCACCCACCTATGCTGGTGGGGATGGCAGGAGAGAACTCCGGCTCCTCTGTCTGCTCCCCTAGCTGTGCCCAGCTTTCTCTTTCCTAGCCCTTCCAAACCCTGCCCTCCCTCTGCCAGGCTCAGCTGCTCCCCTTCTGCCCTGTACCCTGGAGACCAGGGGAACTGGTGTTAGTGCCACACAACGAAACCTTCTGGGAAAGGAGAGAGGACACAGATGCTCAAAAAAGGTAGGAATGTATTTTAGAAAACCACAGGTGGAAGGGACCTTAGTGACCTTCTGGTCCAGCTGCCCCAATGTGCTGATGTGGCCTGGGATTCGCCCAGGGTTCCACAGCCAGCCACTCCTTAGTGTTTAGTCTGTCTGATTCCCATAAAACTCAACAGGAGGATGGGATTTTTTTTTTTCTGTTACTGAGGGTTAACTCTGGACCCAAGATAAATAATTTGCTTAAAGACACACAGCAACACTGTTACCTGATTATCCTAGGGAGGAAAGGCCCAAAGGATACTGAGAGTACAGTTCATGGGGCGCTGAAGGTCATGCTCATACTCAAAAATCATTCTCACTTTTCCCAGGACACCACAGGATCTTATCTGTCGGGGAGTGCTTTTCTTTTTAATGGACCTCAATTTTCCTCTCAAGAAAATGGGCACAAGGATACACACCACTCACTGAGGGGAAGATGTTCTGGATTGTGTCCTGAAGCCCTTGAGAACTCACCAACTCTATCCCAGAAGTCCCAAAGAAGAGACACATGGAGCTGTCCTTGGGAGAGTAGGGTGCCATGGTGACAGAAGCCTTGACAACTGGGAGTGGGGAGCAGGCTGGGCCCAGAGGTGCCCTCAGGCAGAGAGTCCTAAGGGAATGAGCGCGGGGAGGACAGGGGGTGGCCTGGCCTCGTCAGCCCCTCCCAGCTGTCAAGAGAGCCCCTCGTCCGTTTCTGTCACAGAGGGCAGAGGGGGGCCAAGGCCGCAGGACTTCATGGCTCAGGCCTGAAGGACCTCCCCGCACGTGCTGGCATGTTCTTCTATTTCTCCTGCCGAGAACGGCAACTCGCAGATAGGACACTGGACCCAGGAAATGGGCGGCGAGCTCTCCGGAGAAGAAACCCACAGTACGTGCGGAGACAAAGATGGTGACGAGGCGGGAGAGGCTGGGGGAGGCGGGGAGGCCCCTCCACAAGTGGCAGCGTGCTGGGGAAGCAGGTCAATGCTGAAGGAGCCTGAGGGGGAGAGGAAAGAAGGAGGTAAGAACCCTGGGCCCACTCCTGGGCAGGAGGTCACCCCATGCAGCCTGAAGGGAACATCTGCTGGCAAAATGCAGCTGTTTTCATAAGAAAATTTTACTAGGGTTGAATATTTGACACCTGATGACATCCAGTCACAAGTCCACCAAACATTTTTTGAGGAAGTCCTATGTGCCTGACACTGCGAGGCGCTGAGGGATGTAAGCCCAGGCCTGTCCTCATGGACTATGGCATCTAGGGGTAAAGATAACTTGTGACCACAAATAACTGTCACAAACCACAGGGTGAGAAGTGCTAAGCCCAGGAGAATCAGAGAACGCAGCAGGAGCTCAGTGGGAGAGAATATCTGAGGTCAGAGAAGACCTGGCAAATAAGAACCACCTGAACAGAGCCTTAAGAGGAAGCAGAATTTGGTCACGGAGAAGAAGCTTTAAACAAAATTCCAGGTCCTCACTGATAGTGTTATAGTTTGCTTTGTTTCACGTTTCTCCCGAGGACAGAGCTGAGGTCCCTTCCTCAGCTTGGTGAACACAACGTGAGGAGGTGCTCGATACAGTCTTGTACGTAACTGCAGATGACAGAGGCCAGGGGCCCTGGCTCACTTGGTTCCTGGCAGCGCTCCCAGATCTCCTATTCCTCCCTCAAGGGACGCCTAGTATCCCCCCAACCACCCCTGTGCCCAAGCAGCTCACCTGCACAAATGGGGCACCACCCACGCTCCTGGACTCTGCTGCTTCGCCGCAGGTGTTCTTTCTGGCCTGCCTTTGCTAGCCCCCGCTGGTTTGGCCGAGTGTTTGAGTTGGATACAGGCCTGTGAGAAAGAATGGTTAAAGACCAGCTGTTAGCAAGAGGTCCTTGGGACCGAAGGAGCCTCAAACCAGGGTGAAAGGGTGCAGACGTGCTGCTGTGGAGCCAGAAGCCCTAGGCTGGGGTCCTGGTTTGCTCACTTGACGTATCAGACTTGAGGGAAGTCATTTAATCTTTGAATATCTGAGAACAGAGCTTCTATCACTGCCTTCAGGTTTATTATTTTTTTGCAGACATAATACACATCTCATAAAATTCACCCTTTTAGAATATATTATTCAGTGGTTTTAGGATAGTCACGAGGTCATGTAACCATTACAGCTTACTCCAGAATACTTTTATCACCCCCAAAAAGAAATCCTGAGCCCATTCGTAGTCACTCCGTATTCCTCTATTCCCACACACTCTGACATATTTTTTGTCCATTTAAAAAATGAGGTTATATTACTGAATTGTAAGGGTTCCTTACAACTTTTGAACTGTGGTGTTGGAGAAGACTCTTTTGAGAATCCCTTGGACTGCAAGGAGATCAAACCAGTCAATCCTAAAGGAAATCACTCCTGAATATTCACTGGAAGGGTTGATGCTGAAGCTGAAGCTCCAGTACTCTGGTCACCTGATGTGAAGAACTGACTCACTGGAAAAGACCCTGATGCTGGGAAAGACTGAAGGCAGGAGGAGAAGGGGACAACTGAGGATGAGATGGTTGGATGGCATCACCGACTCAATGGACATGAGGTTGAGCAAGCGCCAGAAGCTGGTGATGGACAGGGAAGCCTGGCGTGCTGTAGTCCATGGGGTCACAAAGAGTCAGACGCAACTGAACCATTGAACTGAACTGAAGGGTTCCTTTATATTTCTAGATACAAACCCCTTATTGAATACACGATATGCAAATATTTCCCCCCCCTTTTCTGAAGGCTGTCTTTTAATTTTCTTGACGGTGTCCTTTGAAGCAGAAAACAACTTAAATCTTAAAGAAGCCCATGAGATATAGTGCACCTGTCTTCATTTCTTCTGGTTTGCTTCCAGGGCCACCTCCTTGTCTAGCTCCACACCTGACACCATGCAGACAAGGACATCTTTTCTCTTGCTACCTTGCAAGTCCAGACCATGAGAGCAAGACCAGACACCAGGGTGCTCTCTAGCATAACCGAAACATGAGTTGGGGGTGGACAGGTGCAGAAGGACAGTAGGTTTGGGGAGGTGATTTGGGGCTTTCAGGTTGACCTACTTACCTGCGGCCTCCCACTTTCCTCCTCTTCATCCTGCCCACGTCCTTCTCTGTGTTCTGCTCCTCTGATCTGGGCTCTGTGTCAGAAACACTCATTAAATCTTATCTCATTAATAAAAGGCCCTTCACATACAAAATTCCTTGTTTTGAGACTATTCTATTCCCCTTCTCTGGTCAATTCCTTCTTGCTCTTTAAGTCTTAGATGAAGTGCTAATTGCTGTGAGGCAGGATTCTCTCATCTAAATCTGGTTATCCTATTATGCTTTGCCTTTGAAGTGCTTATCACACTTTTAAGTTTTAGATTTCCTTGTGTGACATGGATGCGTATCTCTCCATCAGGGTAGAAGCATTGCTATTTTATTTATTGTGGTGTCCCTGGCACCTAGCCCAGAGCCTTGCACATAGAGATGTGCAACTAACATCTGTCAAATGAACAGTAACAAAAGCTAGCAACAACGATTTGTCTAGTTATTCAGAACTTACAGAGCACCACATACAGCATTTACTATATATAATATTTTACATTTTTTATTTATTTTTATTTTCGGCTGTGCTGGGTCTTTGTTGCCTCATGTGCTCCTTTCCTAGTTGTGGTGAGTGAGGTCTACTTGTCATTGTGATGTGAGGTTCCTGGGCCAGCGCTCTTTCAATTATATACACTATTTGATTTTTCTTCTGGGAACAGGACACTGACCATCATCTTTTCTTCCATTTGATGTCCTGTTTGTGAGCCATCCTTGTGTAGCAATGATGCATTCAGGGAGGAAGGAGAGTGCTGGGAAGTAAGGAGCTGAAGGTAGGTCACGGGGCCTCACCTGTGCTGTCCTGATGAGTGGGACCTGGTTCTGCATGGTTGGTTTTAGGGTTTGCCACACGGGCTGGAGGTGCCCTGTGGGCAGCTGAAAGTACCATGCAGGCTGAACGCCCCAGAGTCCCCGGCTGCAGTTGCTTTAGGAAATTCTTGAGCTCTGAGATTTCCTTGGTGGTCCTGCGGGGAAACAGGGAGCATTTGGCTTCATTCAGAACAGAGATTGCATTTTGCTCACCCAGGTCAGCAGCATCTAACCAAGAAAGCCAGGTTTGGTATATATATCGGGTGAGGCCTAGAGTTTGGAAGTAACTGAGAGAACCCAGACAGGTCCTGTGTGTCTGTGACTGACCTGGTAGTCTCCTCCAAGAGAAAGAACTGAGAAGTGGCCAAGAGACCTCACTCTGGCAGTTACGTACGTTTGGGGATCCGGGAAGAATGTCCTCCGGATGGAAGGATTAGCCAGCCAGGGGCTGGGACCAGACTCCTGAGCATCAGAAGAGCCCTGAGAAGAAAATGGAGAAATATGAAGTACATATATTCACCACCAGGGGGCACTGTCACATAATGCCAGGGACAGTACCAAACTCAGGGTTTCCGTGAGGGAGTGTATTTGCTATAACTTGTACACGGCACTTTGGCTTGTCTATGTACACACTTTTCCCAGCTCTAAGATGTGAGATATGGTGATTTTGTGTAGTTAGATCCCTAGTATTAAGGATTTTGTTATGATTCTGAAAGACTCCAAGATAAAAGAACACAAGCTATTGGGAAAACCAGGTCTATGGGACTCATATTATATGCAAATTTGTATACATGTGTATACATACATGGGCTTCCCTGGTAGCTCAGCTGGTAAAGAATCTGCCTGCAATGCGGGAGACCTGGGTTCGATCCCTGGGTTGGAAAGATCCCCTGGAGGAGGACAGGCAACCCACTCTAGTATTCTTGACTGGAGAATTGCCCTGGACAGAGGACCCTGGTGGGCTACAGTCCATGGGGTCGCAAAGAGCTGGACATGACTGAGCGACTAAGCACAGTACAGCATAAACATACTCCACGGACAGAGGAGCCTGGAGGGCTACAGTCCACAGGACCGCAAAGAGCACGACACGACTGAAGCAACTGAGCACGCACACACGCATATACATAAATACACAACTCAGTGGACATGAGTTTGAGCAAACTCCAGGAGCTGATAAAGGACAGCGAAGCTTGGCATGCTACAGTTCATGGGGTCGCAAAGAGTCACTAAGACACAACTTAGTGACTGAACAACAACACGTATTTTTTAAAATTTGTACATATATAAATCGAACACATATAAAATTGATTCATGTAGGTACAAAACTCTAATCACTCATCTCTATATACCCATGTGAGAGAAACAAATTATACATACATAGGTATTTCTTTATATTTAAAAATAGTTCTATTTTGAACTATTTGGGGATATTTCAGTCATTTTTCTCTTTTAAATGTTTAAATTCCAGTAGGATTTATTTTGTGAACAATTTTGCTCACTTGCAACTAAAAACCTATCAGTTTTAGCCACCACTTCTAGCTATTTATAAAAAGATGTGCATATAGATATCCCATGTCTCTTTCTAGCATCAGACACTGTAACTATCAACAGGCATCGTATAAACCTTTTGGCTTCTCAATTCAGAAATGTCTATAAGCAATAATCAAGTATGGATAATTTCTACATAGATTTTATTCATGTGGTATGCTACAAATTCTTAATTTATCAAAATTCAATTTATCTGTGTCAATTCATCTGTGACTTTTTCCTTTTTTTCCCAAATTTCCTTTTTTCCCTTAAATTAAAAAAAAACAATTTCCTTTAATTTTAAGCCATAGATTCTTTTATTTATTATTATTTTTGGCCTCACTGCATAGCATGTGGAATCTTAGTTCTCCAACCAGGGACTGAAATGGACCCTTGGCAGTGAAAGCTCCACGTTCTAACCGCTAGACTGCTGGGGAATTCCCTCACAAATTCTTTTAAAGGTAAAATATCTTTCTTTCTTGTAGGGAATTATACATATATATGTCTTTCTTGTAAAGTATGACTTTGACCTCATTCTACAAGTTTGAGAAGTAGCATTTTTATTCACATTCACAATTTTCTAATATACCATTACAATCTCATCTTGGACTTAACATTAATTTTAAAATATTTAATTTTCCAGGTTTTTTTTCTTTTCTTTTTTATCTTGTCTCATAAATTTCAGAATGAATACTAATAGAAAGGGTTACTAGATGGGTATGTAGAGATGGGTTTCTAATTTTAACTATATAAATGAGACTAAGTATCAGGAATTGAAGGCTTTTCAGGTGGTGCTAGTGGTAAAGCACCCACCGGGCCAATGCAGGAGACATAAAGAGACGTGGGTTCGATCCCTGGGTCGGGAAGGTCCCCTGGAGGAGGGCATAGCAACCCCCTCCAGTACTCTTGCCTGAAGAATCCCATGGACAGAGGAGCCTGGCAGGCTACAGTCTATAGAGTTGCAAAGAGTTGGACAGGACTGCAGTGACTAAGCACGCATGCATGTTATCACAAACTGAGCTTCGAAGCACAGGCTTAGTGGAGTCTAGTGGCCTGGGTTCTAATCCAGTCCAGGACTTGTTTGGCAGTGACTTGGAACACCCACTACATTTCTCTGTGCTTCTGTTTCCTAACTGGAAAATCAAAGATCATGAAAGACCTTACCTCACAGAGTAATAAGCCTTTATATAGTGCTTTCACAATAATATACCATTAGAATGACATATTAGAAAAAAGTCTATGGCATTTGAGATATCTTAAATTATAAAACGGAGTGCCGTCCATTTGTTTCCACATATGAGCCCTCTCTTCGGAGAAGGTGATGGCACCCCACTCCAGTACTCTTGCCTGGAAAATCCCATGGACGGAGGAGCCTGGTGGGCTGCAGTCCATGGGGTCAAGAAGAGTCGGACACGACTGAGTGACTTCACTTTCACTTTTCACTTTCATGCATTGGAGAAGGAAATGGCAACCCACTCCAGTGTTCTTGCCTGGAGAATCCCAGGGACGGGGGAGCCTGGCGGGCTGCCGTCTATGGGGTCGTGCAGAGTTGGACATGACTGAAGCGAGTTAGCAGCAGCAGCATGAGCCCTCTCTTATGGAAATATTTCTGGACTCCTCTCCCTGGGGTATCAGAGAGGGCCTGGAATGTGCATCATTCTGCTCTTGCTGTTCAATGTCTGACATGACTCCGAGTTGCTGACTGCCTCCTGCTCGATCCCACCATGGCCCTAAAGGTGCAGAGTAATTTAGATATCTGACCAGAATGGAAAAGACTCTAGGAAGCATTCATTTAGCCTATCATTAAGGACACCAGATGTCCTAGTTTGCCCGGGACACCCTGCTTTATGTCTGTCGTCTTAAGTATAATTACTAATAGCATTCTTTTTGGCTCTTGAAGTATCTCAGATTGGATGATAAATTTTATGGTGACCATACCTACCACTCCCCTCTGAAAGGTTATTTATATAATCAACATTTATACTAGAAAGTCTACTTTGCTCTAGGCACCATCCTAGCTGCCAGGAATGCCTGGTGGAACAAGACAAACAGGTCCCTAAATCTCCCAGAGCTCCCACTTTATTGAACAGCCAGGCCACAGAGTTCCGGAACCCACAGGGACAATGCTGGCAACCTGGCAGAGCACAGAGAACTGCTTCCATCGACCCTTTTGCATTTTCAGCCCTTCCTACAGGGGAAGAGTAAATCTCTTTTACCTTGCCTCAGCACTCTGGGCCTCTCCCAAGGCTGTGTGACAAAAGCCTCTCTCCCACTCTGTCCGCTCCAACTCCATCTTCTCTTCCCAAAGTGTGGTCTCTTGTTTTTTGTGTTTTTTTTTCCAGTAACCTCAACAGGAGCAACACCTGTGAGGTTCACTTGTGGGAATCAAAATTCTTTTGGCTTTACCAAATGAAGCTTCTAAAAAATGTACTGTGTCCACAGGAAGCACTGTGATGTAATGGCAGGAGACCTGGCTTCCTTCCAGTCCCTACTCTGCTCTGTGTGAATTAAAATATATACATTTCCCTATCTCAGATATAAAATGATGGGGTTGTGGCTTGATGATCTCTAAGTATTTTTTTATCTCTAGAACTCTCTGGCTCTAGCCTTGTGTGATTACATCTTCATATTTGTGAGTGAATTATGGGGGAGGGTATTGGCTTGGAAAGATAAATGGAGACATGAGTGGTAAGAAACCAGGAGGAGTGAGATCAGCCGTAGAAGAAAAAAATAACTAGAAAACTTTTCCCAGTAGTCATGTATGGATGTGAGAGTTGGACCATTAAGAAGGCTGAGCACCAAAGAATTGATGCTTTTGAATTGTGGTGTTGGAAAAGACTCTTGAGAATCCCCTGGACTGCAAGGAGATCCAACAAGTCCATTCTAAAGGAAATTGACACTGAATATTCATTGGAGGACTGATGCTGAAGCTCCAATACTTTGGCCACCTGATGGTAAGAGCCGACTCACTGGAAAAGACCCTGATGCTGGGAAAGATTGAGGGCAGGAGGGAGAAGGGAACGACAGAGGATGAGATGGTTGGATGGCATCACCAACGGAATGGACATGAGTGTGCACAAGCTCCAGGAGATAGTGAAGGACAGGGAAGCCAGATATGTTGTGGTCCTTGGGGTCGCAAGGAGTCAGACATGACTCAGCGACTGAATAACAATAGAACAAATGGTCCAACAGCTTTGTGCACACTGCACTGAAGGCTCACTTGCTTGGCTCCTGTGTGTGTGAGAATGAAGGAAAGGTGTTCATGCCTATTTGTGAGAAAGGGCCACAAGCCCATTTATGTTAGTATTTAGTTTCTTAAATATTATTATTATATTCTTATTTATATATTCTTATTATTTATTTGGCTGTGCTGGGTCTTCATTGCTACGAGGGTTTTTCTCTAGCTGTAGAGAGCAGGGGCTGCTCTTGAGTTGCAGTGTGTGAGCCTCTCATTGCAGTGGCTTCCCTTGCTGTGGAGCATGGGCTCTAGGGTGTGTGGGCTTCAGTAGTCGTGATATGTAGACTCAGTAGGTAGTTGCAGCTTCCAGGCGCTAGAGGCTCAGCAGTTGTTGTGCATGGGCTTAGTTGCCCTGTGGCATGTGGAAATCTTCCCAGACCAGGGATCAGACTTGTGTCTCCTGCACTGGCAGGTGGATTCTTTACCAGTGAGCCACTGGGATGCCCGTTTTTTTTTTTTAATTAATTAATTTCTTTTCTTTTTGGTTGTGCTGGGTCTTCACTGCAGTGCACAAGGTTAGTTGCTCTGTAGCATGTGGGATCTTAGTTCTCCATGAGGAATCAAACCTGCATACCCTGCACTGGAAGGCAGATTCTTAACCACTGGACCATCAGGGAAGAACTTATATTCATATTTGAATGTGTATGTGTGTGTGTATCCATCCCTAAATCAAGCACCAGCTTCCTAACTAGGAACAGAAAAGGCTGGGACCTGCTAAGTCCCCCATGGTACATACCTGGCTCAGCCCTGAGCTCACAGGGACCGAGGGACCCTCCACAGGGTCATCTAAGGAGTCCAGAGAGGAACACACCCGCAGGAAGGCCAGGCCAAAGGGCTGATGACGTGTGAAGGGTTGGGAGCAGCTCAGGCGAAGTCGATCCCATGACTCACTTGAGGCTGGGGCCAGGAAGTCAGCTCAAGGAGAAAACAAGAAGGAAATGAGGGAGAAATGAAATGGATGAATGGTTGGGAGAAAGGGAGAGAAGGTCAGTACTGCAGAGAGGAAAGAAAGGACTGGGACTACAGAGTGAATTCCACCCTAAGGGAGAACGGAGGCCTTTCCTCCCCCAGGCTCGGGCGCTCAGGATCGGGCAGTACCACGCAGGCCAGTCAGGGCCCTCTCAGACCCAGCGCCTTGCCTTCCCACCATCGCTCCTCTGTCCTGGTGCCATGCTGTTCCCAGCATGACTATATCCTCGGTCCATACCTCTCCACAGACCTTACCGCTGTCTCGTTTTAACAGGGGGTATCCGGAGGGTTGGAGTCTGAGGTGACCACTTGCCCAGTGGATCAGCTGAGCTATATCCACCCTTCCTGGACCATGAGACCCCAATCTCCCTCAAGGCACTACCTGCTCTACATGCTTGCTCACTGGCTCACAGACCAGTACTCCCAACCCTTCTCATCTTCCATTCCCAGATCTAAGTATACGTCATCTCGTATCCCACCTCGTATCCCAGGTCACTTCTCCTTCACAACATTACAAATGCCTCCAATTCAGACACAGACGAATGAGTCCTTCCTAGACTGCAAGTCCCTAGAGGCGAGGAATCAGACCACGCATTTCTTGTGCAGTGCCCAGTGAACACTGAGATGTGCAGCGAAGAGGACTCGGGAAACACTGTACACAACATAACCACACCATCACACAGCCTTCCTGCACTTACAGGAGTATTTTTCCTACACTCACACACATGTATCTGCTGTTGCCGTTTAGTCACTAAGTCGTGTCTGACTCTTTGGTGACCCCATGGACTATAGCCTGCCAGGCTCCTCTGTCCATGGGGTTTCCAAGGCAAGAAGAATACTAGAATGGGTTGCCATTTCCTCCTCCAGGGGAATCTTCCCAACCCAGGGATCCAACCAGCATCTCCTGCTTGGCAGGCGGATTCTTTACCACTGAGCCACCAGGGAAGCCCTATACACATTTATACAAACACTCTAATCACAGATGTGGGTTCTATATCTGGCTTCACTGAATCACATGTTATGTGTAAATATAAATCATAGCTCGTAAGTATCTCTATCAGGTATCAGGTATGATAGAGGTATCAGTACCTCTATCAGGTATTGTCATCACAGAGAACTCACACACAAACACACCACGCAGTGGTTCACTCATTACCCTATCCCCCCACAGATATAAGTGAGCCCCTGCTTAGGCTCCCTTCACAATACACACCTTCCAGCTGGCACAGCCCTCTAGAGTCCAGCGTCTCTCTTTTTCATTACCACTGTCTCTCTCAGTCTCTCATTTCTGCTTTTGCCCTCCTCACCATCTTTTTTTTTTTTTTTTTTTAATATTTATTTGGCTCACAGAATCTTTTAGTTACAACATGGATCTAGTTCCCTGACTAGGGAATCAAACCTAGGCTTCCTGCATTGGGAGCATGGAGTCTTAACTACCAGACCACCAGGGAACTCCCTCTCCTTACCATCTTTAAACATGCGGACCCCTGAGCGGTTTTTTCCCTGCTTTGAATCAGCCAGGGACATCAGCATGGTTGCAGGGAGCAGGGTGACGAAAGGTCTGTCCAGGGACCAGGAGGAACGACCCACGTCAATTTGCAGGAAAGCACAACCACAGTTACCTGGGGACAGAAGGTTGCGAGAAAGTGAAGGTGGGATGACGGGCTCCCCTGACTGCCCACAAGGGGATTGGTGGGCAGAGGACATTCCTCCATTCTAGAGCTCAGAAGAGGCCCAGAGAGGTCGAGCAACACAGTGAGCCAGCAACTGAAGTGGGATGGGACCTCAGCCGCTAAATGAAGGCTCACTGTGTTCCTCCCAGCCAGAAACTTTCCCTGACCCAAGAGACTCACAGTTTCCCTGTCCTCTGGCTCTGGTGGGCAGTGCTGAACTCTGTCTCTCTCTGAAATCCTTCCTAGGGAGCCTGACGTCTCTCTGTCCTGACAGAGCTGAGACAGACAGCCTTGTCAATTCTCTATTTCTAGAGAATTCTAAGGCCAGCCTCCTCAACCCAAAACTCCTGTGGAGCCTTCCTGCATGAACCTGCACACTTCATCCCCAAGCATCCTCCTGCCACTGATATTTATTTTTAATTGCATTTTCAGTTTTCCGTTTTTAATCTTCTGGCGGCACTGCACAGCACATGGGATTTTAGTTTCCCTACCAGGGATCAAACACACGCCTCCTACAGTGGAAGTGCAAAGCGCAGAGTCTTAACCACTGGACTGTCAGGGAAGTCCCCCTATATATATATATATATATATATATATATATATATATATACACATTTTATAAAATTTTAAATTAAATTTTACCTTTTTCCTGGCCGTGCTGTGCGGCTTATAGGATCTTAGTTCCCCGACCAGGGATCAAAGCTCCTTGCAGTGGAAGTACAGCCTTCACCACTGGACCACCGCTATATACCACTAATATTTAGAGGCATATACAAGTTCTATCTGTTGGCACTTAGGTTTGTTAATGTCCTAAGGCTTCACCAAGACCACTCAGATCAAAGCAAGGCAGGTATGCTGTGTAACTAAGGGAATGGCATTCACAGGGTTCAGCAATATCAAATGCCTGCCCCAGGGGCAAGGGCCACATATCCCCTTCACGCCAGGTAGGGCTTGCACCAGGAAGGCTGTTCAGCGAGACTGCATTCAAACACACTGCTGCAGCCCTGGGAGGGAATGGTACTCCTGTGCTCCCCACAGAGGTTCCCAGGCCTTGGAGAACTCACTCACCCACATCAATGTAGCCAATGGGCACTGCCCTCTCCAGCTGCAGCTCCACTTTCAGTTGCCCACTCTTGTCCTGAGGACAGCTGAGCCAAGGTCCCCTCTGACTGTCTGGGTTCAGCAAATTCTCCACTGGATATTTGGGATCCTAAGTCAGAGAGAGGAGGAGAAAATGAGGAACCTCATCAAGGGAAAAAAGGATGTCCATGAATGAGGGATCTCTACACTCTTAAACCTTTCCAGGATCCTAATGGAAAAGGCTTTAGACAGGAGTCCATCTCTCACGTACTAAGGGATTTACAGACATCGCTTATCTCTTCTTTGGTTTCTACTACCTCATTTAATCCTCCTCATAACAACTTTAGGTGGTTACTATCATTGCTTCTTAGTTAAAAGATGAACAAACAGATGCTTAAGTTCAGAAACTTACCCAAGGCCACAAGACCAAATAACCAACCAAAGTTGGAACTCCTAGGTGTCTGAATTCAGAATTCTTAACCACCACATAATACTACAGTCTTTCCTAGGCATCCACAGGGGATTGGTTCCAGAACTCCCCTGTATATGAAAATCGGTGGATGCTCAAGTCTCTTATATAAAATGGATATGTATTTATATCGTGTACTTTACTCATCTCTAGATTACTTATAATAACTAATACAATGTAAATGCTATGTAAATAGTTATAAATACAATATGAACACTATGTAAATAGTTGCCAATATGTGGCAAATTCATGTTTTGCTTTCTGGAACTTTCTGGAATATTTTTTCGCCTGCATATTTTTGACCTGTGGTTGGCTGAATCTGGGGATGTGGAACCCATCCATATGGAGGGATGACTGTTTCATTTCATTTATAAGGTGCTCTCACAGACATGTATCTTTAAAGTAACCCTATGAGATAAAAAACACAAAGATTTTTACTCTAAGTTTACAACTGATGGTTAGAGATAAAGTAATTTGTTCAAAGACAATATTAAAACTGAGATAAAAATTCTCAGTTCTGACCCAAGTCAGGTGTTTTTTGGTGGAAAGGCCTTGAACAAACTACTTTTTCTCCCTGGATCTAAATTTCTTTCTAAGTTAAGGAGGGGGAGACTAGACTCATGGTTTTCAATCTTATTTTTTTTTTTTTAGCAATAAAACCCTTCCTTTTAACTGAAATCTTACACTAAAGATTATTTATTTTTTCAATAATAAATATTTTCAAAAATATTTTGATACTAATTATCAATATTACTCGGAGAAGGCAATGGCACCCCACTCCAGTACTCTTGCCTGGAGAGTCCCATGGATGGAGGAGCCTGGTGGGCTGCAGTCCATGGGGTCACTAGGAGTCGGACACGACTGAGCGACTTCGCTTTCACTTATCACTTTCATGCACTGGAGAAGGAAATGGCAACCCACTCCAGGGTTCTTGCCTGGAGAATCTCAGGGACGGGGGAGCCTGGTGGCTGCCGTCTATGGGGTCACACAGAGTCGGACACGACTGAAGTGACTTAGCATAGCATAGCATAGCATCAATATTACTTATCATTATCAAATAATTTAAAATTTTTTCAAAAATAAAAGTAGAGCTATGGTTAAAGCACTGGTTGAGGAGCCCAGAGACATACTTGTGGCCCTTCCCTTAAACTTCCAGAAGAGGGTTTCTAGGAGTTCAGTTTGGAAATCACAATATTAGAAGAGAGCTAATGTCCTCTAGCACTTCATAAGGCTGAGTCCATGAAGAAAACCATTTAGGCTGACCATGTAGGTAAGAAAGATAACGGTAGTTTTTATTTTATTTCACTTTGGAGTTGACATAGTAGTTCATAAAGACTTTCTACGGGGCTTTCTGAAACGTGGGGATATTTTCGACTGTCATAGTGACTAGGAAGCATTGTTGTCACTAGGGTCTGGAGGCCATGGACTAAACATCTTAGAAGGCATAGGATATCGCTATAAAAACGAAGACTTCTCCTACACAAAACACCAATGGCACCCCTTGAGAAAGACTAGAGTAACAGAAAGGGAAGTGTGGGGAGGAGCAGGAAATGGATAGAGAGATGACAGTGGAGGACAGGGCCCAGCATCTAGCACTAACTGGGATAACTGCGATTTCCTGGAAGTGGATTCATAGGAGGGATGCTGAGATCCCCTTTGATGGCAGCAGTGTTATCCTTACAGGTCAGGGATGACCTTGAGTGCCCTAGCCTGATCTCAACGACAGTGTGACTACATTGCCCTTCTGGGGACCCTGGTATAGACTCTGGGCCTATAGCTTTGCCAGCTGCCTCCAGAGAAGGGTGGAATCCTGAGGTTGCTTCCTTCTTTACCTTTGAGGCCCGCTTTCATGTATCCTGCATTGCTCTGAGAGCAACCTGAAGGCAAGAGCTGTATTTCCTGCCTTTGACTCTGAACTCCTAAAGAAGGGACAATGGCTCTTCTTTTGAATTGGGAGTTTCCTGAAAGTTGGAGCTACTGCTGCTGCTAGGTTGCTTCAGTGGTGTCCAGTCTCCTTTTTTTTCTTTCACTCTTTTCAATCACCAGGAAAAAAAACCATGCCTGCTAATTAACATACCTGAGAGGAGAATGACACCACGTGGCTAATCCTCACTGGAGCCATGGTGGGCCCAGCAGTTGTCCTAAGCACAAGGCAAAATGCTTTCTCCTGAGATTTCTTCTGTCACCACTTTGGTGCCTATATTTTGGTCCCATCCACTTCCAGAAGAGAAGGAATCATCATGTTACTACTGAAGAAGAGAACAAAAGGAAAATAAACAAGCCTTGAATGTTTTTCTGGTAACAGAAGTTATTTACATCAGTACATGAGTCACTATTTCTGATGACCATGATGGTGTTGGTGGGGTGGTGGGAGCAGATCTAGAGTCGCTGATGAAATTCCAACAAAAGTAAAACAACTGGAATGCAATAGAGCAGCAAGTACAAACATATATATATACATATAATAAATAGAATTATTGTACTATATATATTTTATATATATGTAAACACGTAGATGTTGTATTTATATGAAGGTGAGCCCTCAAGGCATGAACTATGCCTTAAATTATCCATCTTTATAACCCTAGATTCTACCTAGCACATAGTAAAGAGGTGCAACAAACATTCAACTAAATAAGGAATACAAGATTCTTGTTTTTTTTCCTTCCCATAAAACGAATCTTCTTAGATTAAGTTACTTCTCTACTAGAGATCTTCAAGGGCTTGCTGACATACGCAAATCCCTTGCTATATGGTAGGACTAAATAAACTTTAATTCAGTTTGACCCCTCAAAGCATCTACAACATAGATCTGTCCATTTCCTGGTTTATCTCCTACTATTCCTTTCAGCAGGGGATGTTTTACCATAATTACTTTATTTATTTAATCTTAAAAGTTTATGTGGGAATTTGTGTTTTGTCTTTTGCTAAACTTTTTATGGAAAAATTTAAATATATGTGAACACACACACACATGTATTAGTATAATGAACTCTCATGCATCACCTAGCTTCAACAATTCCTTGGACAGAGAGAGGTATTTTAAAGTTGTCGGAATGTCTTTAGATGGGATCTCTCTTCAAATATTTTCCTGCCCTTTCACTCACGTTTCTTCACTCACGTGGTCCCTGAAATGAGTCCATGACCTCGATATACTCATGTCATAATAGTCTTGTGTCCTTCCCACCAAAAAACCTTTTTCCCACCTCTGAGACTTTGTTCATGCCATTGTCTCTGCTTGGAATGCTCTTTCCTTCTTCCGCTGACAAATTTAATGCATATTTGATGGCCAAATGTCACCTCCACTCTGCTCAGCACTCAAAGTGATAGCTCCCTCCTCTCAATTCTATATTACAATAATCTGCATATGTCTTTTGTCCCTTGACCAACTGTAAGCTCTTGGAAGACAGGCTTCATGTTTGATTTATTTCTGTATCCTCATTAAGAGGGAGAAACATAGTTTCAGATTAACCAGTGTCCGCTGAATGAATGACCATAAAAATTAGGCTCCAAATGGTCAGCCATCATGGAATGCTCAGAGTGAGGTAGCTGCTGTGACAGCAGTAACCAAAGTCTAATGAATACCCTTCTAAAGGTCACAGGTTGCATTCAAGATGGTACCAAGGCTTCAAAGAAAGAAGAGGTCAGGGTGAGTCCTGAGTCACCTCCCAGGCCTTTAGATTAACTAAAGCTGATTATTCTCATTCTAGGAACTCACTGAACATTCAACAATTTTTCTTACTCTCTGCTAGATACTGGAGACAGAAAAATAAATAACATAGATAGGGTCTCTGTTTTGGAGAAACTCCCAGTATACACCTGTGATTTGATGGAAAAACTCCACCATCTCTCATAACTAACATACACATCTGACTGAACCAGTCCCAACACTACACTCCAGGCTTGGGGACCCTGAAGCTGTCAATCTTAGATATTTTATTTAGCTAATATTTTGAGGAGGGGGGTGTCTAGGAGGTACCAGACATTGGACCAGGTTACACAGTGGTGAATAAGACATATACAGTATTTTTTATGAAGATCACTATCTATCAAATTGCTTGTTCTCACAGGATTAAGTGCTTTCTGACCTCACTGCCCTTGCATATGCTGTTGTTCTTGGTTTTTGGCATCAGCTTATTTATTCTGTGTGTACCCACACTGAGCAGTGAGCTCTTTGAGGATATGGATTTTTGTCATGCTCATCATCTCCCACACTTTAGAGAGATGCTGGAACACAGTAGGCATAAATAAATATTCATTGAAAAGAGTACTTCTTAGGTCAATATAATTCAATCAGAATTGCTCAGAAGTTTCTGGCAAACACAAACTCATCAACCAATAATGAGCCACAAACTGCTATTGTTTTTAAATTTTAAATACTACAAATCGGCAAGAAAAGGGCAAGCAGTCCAATATAAAACTGGGGAGACAATACAAACATACAGTTCGCATAAGATAAAATCTGAAAGACCAATACCCCATATAAAAAAGTGCTCAGCCTCACTGATAATAAGGAAAGTGCAAATACCTGTTCCTCTAAGACTGGAAAAAATAGAAAAGTCTACAATATGAAGGAGTGGCAATAATATGGGGAAATGGGCTCTCTCATAAACACTTCCAGCACATCTTAATTCTGACTAGCTACATTTCAAGAATAGCCACGTGTCCTGGTTTACTTAAACAGTGCAGCTCTAGCTCCTGTGCATAAAAAGATACATGTAATGTTTCTAATAGCAAAAAGCATAAAACTCTAATGTCCACTAGTTGAGGAATGGATGAATGAAATTTTCTATATCATATGGAATACTATATAACAGTTAAAAGGAATAAATTAGATGGAAACATGGAGGATACACTGCCTCCCCCCAAAACAGTGAAAGAATAAGTTATATAAAAAAATAACTATATATAGAAAAATAGCATTTAGTTTCTTTACAAAAGGAAATGAAACAATACTTGTACTGCCCACTGAATACACACTATTTTTTTTTTTTTCAACAGACTGGGAGAATACACAGCTAATTATAGGACTTGCTTCTAGGGAGAATGAAAGGGTAATGAATCTGATAGTAAAGGACACAGATAAATTCCATTTCTGTTTCATATTATCTTTCTTAAAAATGAGTATGCAAATAGATTATGATGTCAATCGTCAATTGGGGGTGGTGAGTATACGGTGTTTATAATATTCTTTGTACCCAGTTTCACATAATAAATATAATTCCCATTTTAAATAAATGTAGATGGTCCCAAATAGGGTTGACGGTCAATCTAATAATGTGAGCCCACAAGACATCCTAGCCCTATCTATGCTGAGGATTCAGCCGGGACCTCCGGGGGGGCAGGATGAAGTGTAAGCAGGGACCACAGGGTTGCGAGGTGTAGGGTTCAGATGTACAAAGTACAAAAAAAACAGGGTGCTGGAAATGAGATAGGAAAACTGTAAGCTGGGGTGCAGCATAGTGAGTAAGATGTGCAGGACGGGAGTAAGGGTAGAAGCTGCGGACGCAGTGTGTGGGCACAGTAAAGAATTCGAAGATGTGTGAAGTGGATCCGGAGGCGTGAGAGCTTAAGAAGTAGTTTGGGGGCGGTGTAAGTCCCGCAAGACTCTTCAGCTCTCAGATTCCTGAGTCTAAGCCGCTACTTCCACCGCTTCTCGGAATGCGCTATTCTGTCCACTTCCTTTATGGCCACCCTTCCTCCCTTTTGTCCATTCTCCTCTCCATCGAAAACCCGAATGACCCTCACCCGGGATAATGGACCTCGAAGTGCCACCGCTGCCTTAGATCTTGGACCGCCCCCCCCCCCCCCCCCAAAAATTCTCCCGCCAATTTGGCTCTCTAACCTCCGCCTTCTGACTCGAAGCACCACTCTTCCGCCTCCCGAAGCCCGGGAACAGGTTCTGGGGCCTCAAGAAGCCGCTGTTTCCGGAAAATGACTCGCACTAAGGTAAGAAGACACGTGCTATAGACAGAAAAATACATTCGGGTGGTTTACGTTTATTTCACGCATTGCAAATCTCCTTGAGAGAGCGGACTTTAAACTTCCGGGTCAGTTTCTATGCATTCTGGGAAATGTAGTCCCGTAGTCTCCTCGCTTCCCTCGAGTTGCCCATTGAGGGAGCGTCGCAAAGTAGACAGCTTAGGTGCCCTTCTCTTTGGTTCTACACAGGGGCAAATTGGTGACATATTTGTACTGAAAATAATACAAGGCTAATTTCTCATTTCCCAAGATCCCTCCTCCGCCGCCGAAGTTTACAAGTACACGGAATCCACCCCTCCTTAACCTTTAAGTGGGTAGCAGGCAGACGGTCTCTTAGTTGCCTTCGGGTCTCTGCCTGTCTTGGTGCCCCGCCCCCTCTGCCGAAGCTTGTACAGCCGATTGGCTAGCAGCAGTTGAGCGGCGGAAGCAGCTGGCTCGCGCGGGGCCTGCGGGGAGGGGGAGAGCCGTGAAGATGGCGGCAGTGGTGGAGGTGGAGGTTGGAGCCGGTGCTGCCGGGGAACGGGAGCTGGATGAGGTGAGAAGAGTTGAGAGTTGAGGAGAAGAAAGATTCAGCCTGAAACTGAAGGGAAGGGAGGGGAGGTATCGGGAGTAGGGGTCCTAGGAGAGACGAGATCTTTAGAGGGAAGGAGCCAACTGGGGAGCGGGTGCGCGGAGAGGGAAATCTGAGGTACCCAGGACTCGGGGACTCTGAGGCAGTCATGGGGTAGAAGATTTGCAGCAACCTCAAGGGTGGAGGGTGGGGTACAGAGAGAGAAGCCAGAGAGGTAGGGGTGTTAAGATTTAGGATTATTAGCTAAGGGTCCTGGGGAGGACTGAAGGGCTGCCAGGTGGTTTGAGTTAGAGGGGCGTAGACGTCTGTGAGGGAAAGCCGGGTTTTCACTGAGGGAAAGGAAAGGACCGTCTGGGTTAGGAGTCGGGGCGGGGGACGCGGACCAGGGAAGAGTGTTTATCTACTAGTATTACAGGTTTGAGTTATTTTTTATGTTAGAGCGCTTTAAGTTCTAGAACTTTGTACGTAATGTGGGCTCGATAGAGTTTTGGTCAACGAATGATAGAACGAATGGGTGAATGAACGATTGTATAGCGAAATTTATCCATTCACTCACTTAAACGTTTCAGTATCACCTTTGAGCGAAGCTCAGGGGTAGGTGCTAGGGACCTTCCCATAGAAGAACCCAAGGTATGGTGGTAGGATACGCACAAGAAGTCTTTTCATCGGAGGTATGACGGTGGCACCGAGAAGAGGGGACCAGTTCAGTTTGGGGTAGGGAAGGCTTCTCAGAGGAGTCGAGTCTTAACGAATCAGCGATTACCTCTCTTTCACCCTTTCCCTCTTTCCTATTAGACTTACGAGTTTTTTGAGAGTGAGCTGTTGAGGGTGTATGTCTCTTTTACCTACGTAACAGGCATTTAACAACGGGTGTATTCAGTGACCAGTGGTCCTTGAAGGAAATCACTAGGAGGAAGGAGACATTGAGTTTGAAGGGAATGAAGGGACAGCGCTGAGAAGCAGAGAGAGAAGGTGAGAAAGGAAAGGGAAAAGATTCCCAGGCCAAAGGTACATTCATGGCTAGGGGTGCCAGTGGTCTTGCCCATGACAGCATATGGACAGCAGGGAGGAATAGGAGAAAGGGGTTTGATTGTCAGGGATGGAACCAGTGGGATCTCTGAGGGATCAGCTTCTTAGAGGCCTTGGCTGGGTGGGGATTGGGGATGAGGCCCAGAGAAAAGGAGTAGAAGTGGACTTGAGAAGCAAAGCTTGTTGTTTGTTGGTGGGATGACTTGGAGGTTTGGGTTTACCTGATTGGGAACATTAAGATGGGGAGAGGAGACTGAGAAACTAACAAGTGGTCAGAGCAGGGAGAGATTTTTAAAGAACCGTTTTAGACCCATATCTTTCAGTCACTAAAGACTAGGAATGTTTGGATACCACTTGGTTGGTGAAGTGGGGTAATTGTGGAAATGACTTCCAAGCCCCTTTCAGCTTTAAGTTTCTGTGATTATGCTTTCCTGTAGTTCAGTGAGATGTATTTGAAAGTGCCTTGTAAAAGTAAACAATGTGTTTAGGTTATTATACATGCTTTGTTAATCATGGCCTCCTTTGAGCGGGGGCGGGGTGGGGGGAGCTGATATCAGTTACATATACCAGGGTTCATTGAGATAAAGAGCAAACGTTTTGGCAAAGCAGAAAATAAAGTTTTGAAGTTAGGTATTTTTGATTTTTGCTTATCTTCCTTATTGTTTTAAAAACCTAAGTGCTTCTAGTATCATAATTATACTTCCAGAGTGTCATGCCTAGAAGTCAACTTTATATGAAGCACTAGCATTCATCCCAGAAACTTCTGTTCCTTGTTTCATTTACTAAGAAATAATATAATCTGCTGTCTGGAAATTCTGTGTGGACTGGTTCTGTCCTTTTCCTTGTGTGTTTAAGAAAGTAACTCTGGGAAGCAGGAACAGTTTTCCCTTCAAGCTCAAATAAGGAGGGGGAGAGGCAGGGGTATGGTCTGGCTGACCTTAGTTTGTGAGTGAGTTTCTACTAAAGCTTCCCCAGCTGTTTTTTAGCATCCTTAACTAGTGAAACAGAAGGTGAAATCCATCCTTTAATTTGTAATTATGGGAATCTTCCATGTATTACGCACTGGGAATTCAAAGATGAGTAAGACAGGATCTTTACCAATTTGTAATGTAGAGAAAAGACATGCAAATGGCCCGCTGCAATACTAGATACTTTTTATAATGGAAGGGTGTAACAGATTCAGTGGGGCGCTAGAGACAAGCACTCAAATCTGCTGAGAGTCATTGAAGTCTTTATGATGGAGATGGGTTGAAGCTGAAGAATGAAAGGTTAGGTTTACAAAGAAGCATGTAGTATCAGAGTTGCTCTCCTTTAACACTTTCTACTTGGTAGAGAAACTACTGTGAAGCTCAGATTATAAAAAAGTAATGGATAACCTAGCTAAGATGCCACTTCTTTGGAAAGACTGCATGCTCTGATTTCTTTAGGATATCTGATCTGTTTTCCAGTATCAGATGTCCTTAGCATAAGCAGTCTGGAATAGCAGCCATTAGTTTATTCATATTCTTTTCCTTTCCTTTTTTCTTTTTCATTATTACTTTCTATAGTAGTTTTTTTTTTTTTCCTTGAATCCCATGGTTCTTTTTTTTTTTTTTAAACTGTACATAATTGTATTAGTTTTGCCAAATATCAAAATGAATCCGCCACAGGTATACATGTGTTCCCCATCCTGAACCCTCCTCCCTCCTCCCTCCCCATTCCATCCCTCTGGGTCGTCCCAGTGCACCAGCCCCAAGCATCCAATATCATGCATCGAACCTGGACTGGCAACTCGTTTCATACATGATATTTTACATGTTTCAATGCCATTCTCCCAAATCTCCCCACCCTCTCCCTCTCCCACAGAGTCCATAAGACTGTTCTATACATCAGTGTCTCTTTTGCTGTCTCGTACACAGGGTTATTGTTACCATCTTTCTAAATTCCATATATATGCATTAGTATACTGTATTGGTGTTTTTCTTTCTGGCTTACTTCACTCTGTATAATATCTATAGTAGTTAAGGTAGTTTAGGTTTCACTTACTGCTTCTCCTGAATAGAAAAGAGGGCTTAGGAAAAGAGCTACTAGTAAAGACCACTGTTTATTGAGCCCTTATCATAAACCAGCTCCTGTTTAAAGCCTGCATTATCTCATTTATTATTAACAGCAACCCTGTGAATTAGTTGGTGTTTACTGCATTTTGTAAATGAGGAGACTGAGGCAAGAGAGGCTAAGTGGCATTCCTAGGATTCCAACAGTTCATGATGGGGAAGTGCAGATTCCAACTGGAGTCTGCCTCTGCTGTGCAGAACTAAGTTTTACACCACCGTGCTATGCTGAGCACCTAGGTTCCATTCTCAAGCCAGGCTCATCTTACCAAAGTAAACTACCCCTTTCTTAATGTACAAAGGACCCATCACAAATCTGTAAAGCAGCATTTCATTCCTGAGAGGTTCAGAGTGGGGGTAACTAAAAGAATATTGGTTTTTCTATACAGATCCTTTAGTTTACCAATAATGTGATTCTGCTGAGCCCCTCCCTGGTCATGGGGAGTGACCGGCCCAGTGGCAGTTAGGGAGATGAGCTCTGGGTCTAGCCAGCTCAGGCTAGGTATTACACAGGCTGTGATGACTGGCTAAGTTCTTTCACTTGCTAAACACCATAGGGTGCTTGAGCGTGTTGGGGAGGATAAAGCATGGGTACCAGCTTGGAGGCCTGGAAGCTGACTTACTCCTGGAGCCTGTGAGTTCCTTCGTGAAGGGGTAGTGGGCCAGCCATTAGAGGAATTGGAGGCACCATCTTGGCATGGAGACCTGGCTTGGGACCTAAGCTAAAAAAGCACTTCAGCATCCAACTAATCCAGCCTGCCTGCCTGGATAGTTCCTGTGAATTCTGGATGTGTCTGCTCCCAGTAGTTGTTCATCTGCCAAAATGATATGATATCATGCAGATCAGTGAGTAGCTTCCAGCTCAAGTTCAAAGCAGCCTACAGCTAACTTATTGTTGCCTTTAGTGTGTCATTTACCTCTTCTGGGCCCTGATTTATTCTTGTTAAGAGAAAAGATTGGATTAGATTGGTGGTTTTTAAACCTTAGTCATGAAACCCTTTATTTAAAAAAAAAAGTCTCACTTTGAAGACTCGTAGACTTAGAAGGGACTCAGAACCCGTTAAGTGTCTCAAACCACACTTTAAAAGCCAGGGAGCTTTCTCTTACTGTCCACTGATTGGGTGACCCTATTTTATGTTCCTTCAGCCTCCCTGTACTTCCTCTAGCCCACCTCTACCAAGCATTATTTTAACTGTTTGTGTCTTCCCCACTAGACTGTTGGCTGCCCAAGAGCTGAGTCCAGGTCTATCTTGCTCATGGTCACAGTCCCTTCACTCGGTGTGGGGCCTGGCATAAAGCAGGCACCAAACAGTGTTCAACAATTATTATTTTTGAATAGTGGTAATACACTCCTCTCCTTAGTAGTATGTGCTTTTTTTTTTTTAAATTGAATGTTTACAGCATCCCTATGAGAATTGAACCGTTGAACTAAATCGTGACTAAAGCTCTCAGGTCCAGTGAACCATGTTTCTGATTCCTGCCAGGCCTTTGTTTGTGCTGTCCTGTCTGCCTGGAGTACCTTCCCTTTCTCCCTATGTCTTTCCAAATCCTATGTGTATTTAAGGTCCAAGCCCAAGGTGCTCTTGTCTTATAGAACTAGTCTGATCTACACTAATACCTTTTTTCCTTGTCTTTCATGGTTTTTCTCTGTGTTCATTTATCAATTCATCAAACTTTTCGATTAATTGTTCCAGGTACTGTGCTATGCTTGATCATATCATGATGGATAATGTGTGATAACTGCCTTCAAGGAGGTCACAGACTAGCCTGGGTGGAGAGTGATAAGTACAAATTTGTGTCACAGGTGCTGTGTCAGTGGAGTAGGTGCCATAGGTACATCAAGGAGGAAGTGGCAATCTGTATCATATCTTCTTTTCTCAGGCAGACTGTAGATATTCCCATCTGTTGCTTTTTCAAAGTAGCAATCTTGGACTGTTTGTTTTGTTTTTTGTTTTCCCTCCCATGGGTTTCTCCCTGTAGACATTTGATAAATGCTCCTTGTTTCCAGGGATTTTCTTCTCTAGGGAAAGTCAAGAGCTTGTTGAAGGATTGAGGCATGTGTGACTGAAGTTTAATCTTGGCCATCTGACCGTGTATCTTCAGATTTTTTTTTAAAGACTTTTTAAAGACTAATCATTTTAAAATGAGTAGTAGCGTAATGTAGTGTGCAAAAAAAAAAAAAAAACTAGTTATAAATGATAGACCTAGGTTTTAGACTAGGAATAGCAGATTTTGTTTTATCTCAGAGACAGCCAGATGATAATAGATGCTTAGGAGACTGTGTCCAGAAGGATTCTAAGGCCAGGGCTCAGCGGGAGAGTGCTGAAGGCAAAATGATACAGTACTTACTATGTGCCAGTTCCTGTGCCAAGTGTTTTCTATGCATTATCTAATTTCATACCACAACTTTACAAGATAGATATTATTATGGCTATATCCATTCTACAGATGTGGAAACTGAGACACAGAGATTTAAGTAACTTGCCTAATTTGGACAGATGGTAAGTGACAGAGGTAGGGTTCAAATCCAAGATGACTCCAGCATCTGTGCTCTTAACCACTGTGGGCAGTAAGAGTACTATAACTTCCCATGCTGTCCTATGCTGGACATTTCTACTGTGTAAGTGTGGGACTTCATTTACCTAGATGATTTGACTTGTGATCACACTCTTTGAGACTGAGTTCTCTTTGAAAGTGCTTTTTGCTTTTTTGTGTCCGACTCTGCAATTCCATGGTCTGCGGCACTCCAGGCTTCCCCCGTTCTTCACCATCTCCTGGAGTTTGCTCAGACTCATCTCCATTGAGTTGGTGATGCCATCCAACCATCTCCTTTTCTGTTGTCTGCTTCTCCTCTTGCCTTCAATCTTTCCCAGCATTAGAGCCTTTTCCAATGAGTCGGCTCTTGGCATCAGGTGGCTTAAGTATTTGGAACTTCAGCATCAGTCCTTGCAGTGTATATTCAGAGTTGATTTCCTTTACGATTGACTGATCTTCTTGCCGTACAAGAGACTCTCAAGAGTTTTCTCTAGCACCACAGTTCAAAAGCGTCAATTCTTTGGTGCCCAGCCTTCTTAATGGTTCAACTTTCACATCCATACATGACTACTGGAAAAACCATAGTTTTGACTGTATGGACCTTTGTTGGCAAAGTGATGTCTCTGCTTTTTAGTATACTGTCTAGCTTTGTCATAGCTTTTCTTCCAAAGAGCAAGCATCTTTTGATTTCATGGCTGCAGTCACCATCTGCAGTGATTTTGAAGCCCAAGAAAATTAAGTCAGTTGCTGTTTTCCTATGCATCCTTATATCCTTGGTGCCTGGCATAGAGTATGACTCAATAAATGGTTGAAGATAAGAGCTTATGAGAGATTCCACACCTTAATTCTTCATCTTTGAAATGATAGGTTTGGACCACATGACTTCTAGAGGTCTCCTGCAGCTTTGAAAGTATTTTACTTTGCTTTGTGAGTCCTGTAATTCCTGTTGGGTACTTGGTAAATGGTAGAGAATGACCGAATGAAGGTGTAATTATTATTAATAATCTGTGCTCATAATCTTAGGATAAGAGTAGAAAAAATGGTGATAGGAAAGTTGTAGACAAAAAGGCCTCCATATAACCTCCAATACCGTAACCTTTGACTTTCTGTGCAGTCAGAGTCTCATACTCCGGCAGACACCCTGTCTACATGTCTACAGTTTTTCCCATTTGGTTTCCCATTACAAACCTCCCACTGCCCTCCCCCCCCCCCCCCCAGCTCACTCTTTCTTTTTGCAATTAACCTGTTACTTAATAACTCATCTACTTCCAGAAGGAATTTAAAGTGTCTTCTGGTCAATAAAGAGCTTCCCAGGCAGTACAATGGTAAAGAATCTGCCTGCCCATGAGGGAGATGCGGAAGATGCAAGGGATATGGGTTTGATCCCTGGGTCTGGAAGATCCCCTGGAGCAGGAAATGGCAACCCACTCCAGTATTCTTGCCTGGAAGATTCCATGGACAGAGGAGCCTGGCGGGTCCATGGGTCACAAATAATCAGGCATGATGAGCACATACACATGCTGGTCAATAAGGGAAGGTTGGAGAGAGAATAAGAAAAGATGAAGAGGAATGTTCTAATTTTTTGAATGCAGGAACTGTCTTTCTCATCTCTGCATTCCTCTGCCTTACCCAGTGCTTGGCAATAGCAGACATTGATTATATTTGTTGAATAAATGAGAATGTTTGTAGATGTGGATTCTACTCAGGTTTAAGGAAGTGTTGACTAAATTGCAAAGATTAACTGACATACTGTCTGTTCTGGCCGGGCAGTAATACAATAGCTCCTGACAGTACTATTTGCTTATAAACTGCTTTTCCAATTTTAATTAATGCCATATTACTGCTCAGCAGTGAGTCATAAGCACAGAATCTTGAGGACCTGATTTTTGCCCACAGTGCCCTGGGCAGACGTCTGCCAGCACTTACTGTGTTGCATTGTTTGTTTCCCCCAGTGAGCAGTGAACTTACTGAGGGGACAGACCATATTATTTTTCACCTCTGTGTTCCCAGCACCTAATCTTTCACAATAGTTATCGTAGATATTCAAATGCTTATTGAAGGATCTTAAATCTAATCCATTTACCCATGTCAAACACTCCCCGCAAGTGGTCACCTAGTCTGTGTTTAAACACAAAGAATCCACCTGCCAATGCAGGAGACCTGCGTGGAGAAGATCATCTGGAGGAGGAAATGGCTACCCACTTCAGTATTCTTGCCTAGGAAATCCCATGGACAGAGGAGCCTGGTGGGCTACAGTCTGTGGGGTCGCAAAAGAGTTGAACACAACTTAGCTCGACTAAGTAACAGTGAAAGGGAGTTTATCATTCTTTGGTCAGCCTCTTCCTTCTTTGATTTCTTCTGTTGCAGTATTCTTCAGATTGGGCTAGAATTCTTATTTCTGTAGCTTCATCTTTTTAGTCCTCTTTTCCTAGATCCTACTTCTTTGCATCTTTGACCCATGATGGAGGCACATGCCCTGCTAGAGAATCCTCTGACGAATTTAGGTTCACTCCACTTGGGGTTAATTAGGTTCAGTTCACCTGGGGCTATTGGCCTAAAAGCTTACTCTGTGGAAGTCAACCCAGGATAATCCACCCAGTGTCATTCCTCTTCTCTATTTTATTTCTTTGTGTTTTCCCTTCTTGAAGTCATTTATCTCTCTGCTCCTCAGAGGAAAATCTGTCGGTAAACATAAACTCATTAGTTCCCTCTAAAGTGCAGCTATCCCAAGAGGATGCTGAGTTGTGGCCATGGGGCTTTTGGCCCTGAGCAACTAGGGAGAACCAGTGGGGAAAGGGGAAGCTGGAGGCAGAGAGCATAGCCCTGTCGTGGTCTGTTCTCTCTGCCCTCCTTCCCCCTTCCCAGTAGGATGTTCTCAGTAACTGAGTGTGTCTGTTACTGAGGACGGCTCCAGTGGCGTTCTATTCCCCATTTTCCCATAGGACTGAGCCCACCCTCTTGCTGAGCCTGTCATTAAGCTTCCTGTCTTTTAGCTCTCTTTCTAATGATAACAAACAATAGCTAACTTTTTCAGTGCATGCTGCATGGCAGGCATTACACCAAGCATTTTACATGCATTAGCTGTTTTAATTCTCTTTTAATGCTATTATTGTCTTCACTTTCCAGATGAGTAAAAGCTGAGGCATTGCCAAGTAACTTATTCAGGGGTGGATAGCTTGTAAGTAGAACTGGGATTTGAACCCAGCCATGGGATGCCATGATCTCTATTGCTGGTATACTCTATAACATTAATTTACTGTTTTCAAAATTCACTGTATATTTATTGAGCATTTAATTTTGCCAGATACTTTATTTTGTGTTGGGAATTCATAAATGATTAAAGAGGGACTTCCTTGGCAGTCCAGTGGTAAAGACTCCACTCTTCCACTGCAGGGGGCACGGGTTCGATCCTTGGTCAAAGAACTAAGATCCTGCATGCTGCACGTTGTGGCCAAAAAGAAAAAACAACCAAAAAAGAACCCCATAAATGTTTAAAGAGACTCTGTGCTTCAAGAGTTCATGGTCTAGTAGGGAGAGGGACCCCCTAAGTGATAATGACCAGTGTAGTGTGAAGTCATGTACAGGTACCACAGGTACATGGCAAAGTGTGAAAGTGTATTTGGGAGAGTTAGGGAAGACTTCAGAGAGGATATGACGTTGGGCTCATTCTTAAAGCAAGAATAATGTTTATCATATGATCAGGAGACTAATTTATACCAAGGTAAAAGCACATATATGTGAAGGACTGGAGGCTTATTATCTCTAAGCATACTATTAAACATATTTTTCTCCACTAATAAAACATTTAGTGATACCTGCTTGCTTTGTGCAATGCACTGTGTTAGGTACTTAAGTTGAGAAGAAATATACTAATTCGTATTTCATGCCTTCAAAGAGCTTTCATCATTCAGTTAGAAAAGTAGCACGTGTAGTTCAATTGGGAAGGCTGTAATTATAAAATCAGACATTCTAAATACCTCATCAGTAGAAAAAACAAAGTGCTGTAGGGGAAGTAAATCTCTTCTTATCAAAATGGTTAGGGAAGACTTCATGGAGAAGGAGACGCTTGAGCTGGACCTTAATGGATGATTTAAGTTTCACTAGAGAGAGCATTAAAGCTTAATTTAATTTAATTTAATTTAATTAAAACATTAATGAGAGGCTTAAAGCTCAACATTCAGAAAATTAAGATCGTGGCATCCAGCCCCATCACTTCATGGCAAATAGATGGGGAAACAGTGGCTGACTTTATTTTTCTGGGCTCCAAAATCACTGCAGATGGTGATTGCAGCCATGAAATTAAAAGATGCTTACTCCTTGGAAGGAAAGTTATGACCAACCTAGACAGCATATTAAAAAGCAGAGACATTACTTTGCCAACAAAGGTCCGTCTAGTCAAGGCTATGGTTTTTCCTGTGGTCATGTATGGATGTGAGAGTTGGACTATAAGAAAGCTGAGTGCCTAAGAATTGATGATTTTGAACTGTGGTGTTGGAGAGGACTCTTGAGAGTCCCTTGGACTGCAAAGAGATCCAACCAGTCCATCCTAAAGGAGATCAGTCCTGGTGTTCATTGGAAGGACTGATGTTGAAGCTGAAACTCCAATACTTTGGCCACCTGATGCAAAGAGCTGACTCATTGGAAAAGACCCTGATGCTGGGAAAGATTGAGGGCAGGAGAAGAAGGGGATGACAGAGGATGAGATGGTTGGATGGCATCACCAACTTGATGACCATGAGTTTGAGTAAACTCCAGGAGTTGGTGATGGACAGGGAGGCCTGGTGTGCTGCGGTTCATGGGGTCGCAAAGAGTCGGACATGACTGAGAAACTGAACTGAACTGAGAGAGAGCGTTAGAAATAAAGGTCCTAAGTAAATATGAGAAAGTAAATGTGATCGGGGATCAGCAAGTAAGAGAGGCTGCTACTGCTACTGCTAAGTCTCTTCAGTCGTGTCTGACTGTGTGCGACCCCATAGACGGCAGCCTACCAGGCTCCCCCATCCCTGGGATTCTCCAGGCAAGATCACTGGAGTGGGTTGCCATTGCCTTCTCTTAGTAAGAGAGGACTAAGTACTAAATGGAGAAACATAGGTTGGAGCCAGTATGAGGTTGACTTCAAATGCCAGGTTGAGGAATTAAGACATCCACTCCTTCCTTCAGTCAGCATTTATTGAGTGCTTCAATACGCCAGATACAGTGCTGGGGACACAAACATGAAGACATAACTCCTGCTTTCACGGGGCTAATGGTCACACAGAGGAAGACGGACATGGAAACAAATGATTGCAGTGTAGTGCAAGTGTGTGTTACGTACTGTGGTGACAAAGGAGAGAGTGACTAACTGCTTGAGGGAATCATTAAAAACTTAACAGAGGATGCTTGAGATGATTCTTGAGGATTGAGTTCAGTAGATAGTCTGTGAGAAAGGGAAGAGTAGTCCAGCAAAATGAAAAGATATGCAAAGGCTTAGAAGCGTTAGAATATTCTATTCTATTCCACATAGAATATTCTGGGAACTGTAAGATTTCCTGTATTAGTGGAATATAGATTAAATGTAGGGGGATGGCAATGAGTTATAAGGTCGGCAAGGCCTTTTTAACAACATGCTAAGAGGCTTGAACTTACAACACACTCAGATATATGACTCAGAATGATCAAATCTGGTAGAAGGGTGGAAGTTATTTTTGGAAGGATCAGCTTGGGCAAAGGAGAAGAAATTAGTTGGGAGTACCACAGTAGTCCAAGAGATTGTGGGGATCTGAGCAAAACCAAAAGCAGGGTGGAGAAAAGTGAGCAGCCATAAAAATATTAAATACAGTGCACTTATTATTTTTTGCTTTTTCCATTCCATTCCTTAATTCATTCACTCACACATTCATCAAGCGTTTATTAAATATATAATCTATATTATTTATTCATTCTGATTCAAAT
The DNA here is from genome assembly GCF_029407905.1 of Bubalus kerabau. NCBI lineage: Eukaryota > Metazoa > Chordata > Mammalia > Artiodactyla > Bovidae > Bubalus > Bubalus kerabau. Next base: position 52,191,717 of record NC_073638.1, read on the forward strand.
ACTTGCAACTTCAGAATGTCAGGAATTTTTCTCGGTCCCAGTAATTCAGCAGTGAACAAGACAATGAAGGTCCTTGCTCTTGTGAAGTTTACTTTCTAATAGGGGAAACACAGATAATGAGTAAGTAACTAGCAGGATAACTTCAAATGGTGTTAAGTACGCTGAGAAAAGGATGGAGAATGACTCAAGGAGAGATGCTACTTTCAATGGGGAGGTTTATGGAATGCCTCTGAGGAGGTGATATTTAAACTGAGACCTGAGTGAAGAAGACTTAGCAGCCTGAAGATTTGGAAGCATACTGTGTCAAGTCGAGGGAGAAGCAACTACAAATCGGTGGCAACGGGTTACGCATGTCTTGGGACCAAAGAAGAAGACCAGTGGGGCTGAGTTACAGTGAGCAAAAGAAAAATAGCACCGTATGAAGTCATGGAGTTTGGCAGAGTCAGATATGTAAGACCCTGTAGATGCTGCTGAATGTGTTGAATTTTATTGAGAGTACAATGAAGATTTTGGATGGTTTTTAAAATAGTGAGGCGAGCTGATTTGCATTTTTCAAAAAGATCTTTCTGGCTGCTTTGAGGAGAATGGATTGTAGGGGAGCACTCGAGGAGGGCAGTTAAGAGGCTGAGTGAGAAATGATAGTTTTGGAGTTGGGGGCGAGGGGGAGTGTGAGTAGGGTGGCAGAGATGGTGAGATGAAATTAGAATGCTTTAAAGTAGAGCCTACAGGACTTGCTGGTGGATTGGATATGGGACGTAATGGAATGAAAATAATCAAGCTTGACTTTCAGGTTTTTTGAGTTTGTTTTGCTTTCACTTGAGTAGTTGGTGACACCATGGCTGATGTTACTGTGTACTGACAGGACAGACTAGGAGAAATTTTTGTCGGGGAGAGGAGAAGGAAATACAGAAAACTTGTGTTTGTCTATGCTAAGTTTGAGATGCCTGTGTAAACATCTAAGTGGTGGTGTTAATTAGGCAGTTGGAAATATGAATGTAGAGTGGGAGGAGAGTTCTGGACGTTGGTCTGAGACTCTGAAGAGCTGCCTTTTTATCCTGTCTCTACCACACAGTTGTTACTGAGACAAGTCAGTGAGACACTTGAGTCACAGTGTCGTCGGCTTAAAGAAGTAATAAAGGTATTTGTTAGGCCAGGCTGTGTGTATGGCGGGAGAATCCTGTTTATTTATGTATCCATTCATCAAGTATGCACTGAGCATTTATCACAGCACTGTCTTAGCTGTGAAGGATAATGAAGACCTAGGCCCTGCTATCAGGCTGCTTATAGTCCAGTGGAAGAGTTAGTGAAATAAGCAGATGTAACAACTGCTGTGATACAGAGACTCACAGAGCTCTCTGTGAGCACAGAAAATGGGGGGCAAGAGATCAAGAGAGGCTCCCCAGAGCAGTGGCATTTCAGCTGGTGTGGAAAAAATGACCAGAGGTTAATCAGCCAAGAAAAGAAGGGAAAGAGCCTCTGGGCAGAAGGAGCAACATGAGCAAGGTGGGAGGTGAGAGGGAGGGGACAGCAGGGCCGGGCACCGAGTCAGGTTTAGTGGCACTGCAGCATCGTGAGTAGAGGGCGGGGCGTGGTGAGAAAGCACGACTGGAAACGGAGGTGGGTGTGAGATCGCTGAGGAGTTTGGATTTTTATATGTACTGGGTGATTAACTGTGGAAGAACTTTAAGCACTTAGGTGAGTGCCGTGGATCAGATCTGCATTCTAGAAAGATCACTCGGGGGACAGAAATGAAGAAGGGATTAGAGAGGCAGGGAAGACATACCTTAACCCAGGCAAGTAGTGCTTCCAGATTTAACTAATTTCAAAGTGTGCTTCCTGGTGTATTATGTATAGTGCAGGGGAGCACGTGTTAAATGCCAGAGGTGTGCAGGAGCAGAGGAGGGTGGAACTGGAAGGCAGTCTGGGGCAGGTCATGGCCTTGTGTGGTCACGTGAGCTCACTCTCAGTGCATTCTTGGAGGGCACTATGTAGCCTACTGGGGAGTTCTTACTTTCTCTTACAGGCAGTATTAGGAAACCAGAAGATTTTGAACTTGAATGACACAGTGACTGGCAAGAAAGGCATGAGGTTGAAGGACTTGGATTATGTTTGTAGCTTGAATAGTAGAAAGGAAGAGATGATAGAGACATTTCCTGCCCCACTGATCGAGGCCTTCTGGTAGAACCAACCATGTTCTTCAGTTTTTCCTTCTTCCCAAAGCTTCCCTCAGTCCTATTTGTATGCTTACAAGTTTGGAAAGTATTCAGTATTTACTATAGACTGTTGATAATCATGAAGGACTTCATGCTAGTGCTTAAGAGGAGGAGCACTTTTTAACTTAAAACCCACAAAGGGTGGAGCACCTTTGCCAGCTGTGCATCTCTGATGTGATCCAGATACCAGGCTGTCTCTTTAGGTCAATTCTGAAAGAGATGGGAATACCAGACCACCTGACCTGCCTCTTGAGAAACCTGTATGCAGGTCAGGAAGCAACAGTTAGAACTGGACATGGAACAACAGACTGGTTCCAAATAGGAAAAGGAGTACGTCAAGGCTGTATATTGTCACCCTGTTTATTTAACTTATATGCAGAATACATCATGATAAACACTGGACTGGAAGAAACACAAGCTGGAATCAAGATGGCCAGGAGAAATATCAATAACCTCAGATATGCAGATGACACCACCCTTATGGCAGAAAGTAAAGAGGAACTAAAAAGCCTCTTGATGAAAGTGAAAGTGGAGAGTGAAAAAGTTGGCTTAAAGCTCAACATTCAGAAAAGGAAGATCATGGCATCCGGTCCCATCACTTCATGGGAAATAGATAGGGAAACAGTGGAAACAGTGTCAGACTTTATTTTTCTGGGCTCCAAAATCACTGCAGATGGTGATTGCAGCCATGAAGTTAAAAGATGCTTACTCCTTGGAAGGAAAGTTATGACCAGCCTAGATAGCATATTGAAAAGCAGAGACATTACTTTGCCAACAAAGGTCCGTCTAGTCAAGGCTATGGTTTTTCCTGTGGTCATGTATGGATGTGAGAATTGGACTGTGAAGAAGGCTGAGCGCCAAAGAATTGATGCTTTTGAACTGTGGTGTTGGAGAAGACTCTTGAGAGTCCCTTGGATTGCAAGGAGATCCAACCAGTCCATTCTGAAGGAGATCAGCCCTGGGATTTCTTTGGAAGGAATGATGCTCAAGCTGAAACTCCAGTACTCTGGCCACCTCATGCGAAGAGTTGACTCATTGGAAAAGACTCTGAAGCTGGGAGGGATTGGGGGCAGGAGGAGAAGGGGACGACAGAGGATGAGATGGCTGGGTGGCATCACTGACTCGATGGATGTGAGTTTGAGTGAACTTCGGGAGTTGGTGATGGACAGGGAGGCCTGGCGTGCTGCGATTCGTGGGGTCTCAAAGAATCGGACACGACGGAGCAACTGAACTGAACTGAAGGAGAAGAAAGGGCATTTCAAGCAGAGCCAGCGTCTCAATTAGTGCTGTCGTGTGCTTGCTGTCTCTCACTGGCTGAGGGAATGGAGGGAGGGTGGCTGGTTTTCTAAGTAATGGAACGTTTTGATGACTACTACTTAGTGTGGGCCACTGCAAGAATTGCTTCTTACTCTCAGGGAGCAGCAGCGGTCTCAGGGGTAACTGGTAGTAGCCAATGTAAATAAGTTCTCTTGGTTTCAGGTGGCTTTCCCAGTTCTTCTGGATTCTTCTGCAACATCATTCCCACTGTTTTGTTCAAGTGAGAGTTACTCAGCCTCTGTGTATTTCCAAAGCATGCGCTTTATGTCTAGTGCTAGGTGTGACATGTGAGGGAGATGCTGAACAAGTAAGGCATTATTCTTGCCTTCAAAGCAGTTAAAAGCAGTAATGTCCACCTAACATTTACTGAACATGTGCAGTGCATCAGATTATGTGCTAGTTCTTTGAAATGTGAAAGTGAGTAAGATTCAGATGATTATCAGACCACTTTGGATTGCTAAATGGGAGAAAATATTTGTAAACCATATTTCTGATGAGGGATTTATATTTGGGATATGTAATGAGCTCTTACCAGTTAATAAGAAAAAGGTAAATAATCCAGTAAAAATGATCTGACTAGACCTTTTTCAAAAGAAAATACACAAATGGCCAATAAGCACTTGAAAAGATGTTGAACATCGTTAGCCATCAGAGAAATGCAAATCAAAACCACGATACAACTTCATGCCCAATATGATGCTATAATCAAAAAGATGTAATAACAGGTGTTGTAGATGTAGAAAAATTGGACTCCTCATGCACTGCTAGTGGCAATGTAAATGGTCAGCCGCTGTGGAGAACAGTTTGGCAGTACCTCAAAAGGTTAAGCATAGAGTTGCCAAAAGACCCAGTAGTTCCACTCTAGAAATCTACTTGAGAAATAAAAACATATGTCTCCATAAAAACTTACATACGAATGTTCATAGCAGTATTATAATAGCCAAAAAGTAGATGGCTCAAATGTCTATCAACTGGTAAATGGATACATAAAATGTATATCCATATAGTAGAAGATTACCTGTTACAAAAAAGGAGTGAACTACTGATACATGCTGTATCATGATACATGGATAATCCTTGAAAAACATTATGCTACCTGTTATGCTACATAAAAGAAGCCAGTAAGTAAAGACAGCATATTGTGTGAGTTCATTTATATGAAAGATCCAGAACAGACAAATCTATAGAGATATAAAGTAGATTAGGGGTTGCTTAGAGCCTGGTGGGCTGCCATCTATGGGGTCGCACAGATTTGGACACAACTGAGGCAACTTAGCAGCAGCAGCAGCAGCAGGTCTAGGGACAAGAATGGGGAGTTGGCCAGTGAGCTTTGAGCTTTCTTTATAGTGTGATGGAAATGATTTAAAAGAAGATGGCTGTACAACTTTATAAATATATGAACAGTCAGTGAATTGTGCACCTGAGATGGATGCTATGCCTTAATAAAGCCTTAAAAGTAAAAGATCCTTGACCTCAAGATGATTAGAGATAAAAACAGACTCAGAAACAAGTATTATATTAAATGTAATAAATATGACCTTAGAGATTTGTGCAAATTGTAAATTTCTGGAGAACAGAGGAGGAAGGGAACTACTCTCTGCCTGAGGAGATCTGCTAGACTCTAAGCTCATTGAGAGTGAGAGCTGTTATTTATTTATTATTGTATTCCCTGTCTAGAGCATAGCATGATCAGTTAACAGTTGTTGAATGGGGGTGTGAGTGAATAAAGTTGGAGAATATGTCACAAAGGAGGTGATATTTGAGCTGCATCTTAAGGAATAGAAATGAACTAGAGAGTGAAGGTCAGGAAAGAATTCTAGGAAGAGAAGACCGCAGCAGCCAAAGCACTGAGGGAGAAAAGGGAGGAGCATGTTAGAGTGGTAGGTGATGGAGTGAGGCTGGAGTGAAAGGCGGTGTTGAGATAAGTAGCTGGTTGTACCAGATGATGAAGTGCCTTGTGTGTCATACCAAGGAGTTTTGGACTTTAATCCAAAGGCAGTAGAAAATTGTCATAGTTGTCAGAGTAGGGGGCTGATGCAGTCAGATGGTGTCTGATAAAGATTACTGTGGCTGCTTCTGTTATGAATTGTTCTGGCAGAGAGGGCACCTTGGAAGTGACTGCACGTCTAGGAGACAGCACAAGATAAAGTCTGGACCAACGAAGTGTGGCAATGAAAATCTGGAGGAAGATTTCATAGGTGGGTGGATATTCCAGACACATGGGCTTTAGGAGTTTCATAGTTTTGGTCCGGAAGGGCTTCTGGAAGAGGTGACATCTGGGTTGGTCTTTAAGGATGGGTAGAAAAGTAAAGAGTGTGTGGAAAGCTGGAGTGCAGGTAGGAGAGAGAGAGGAGGACCAGGTGGAGAGGAAGCCAGTTGGAGAAATAGAAATTTTATGAGGTAGGAATTGAAGAACCCAGGAAGTGAGCATTAAATGCCCCCAAATTTGATGATTGTTGAATGTGAGAGAGGTCATTAAATATTCCTTCCACTTCTGTAGAAATTTGAAAAGTTGGTTTTAAAAAGCTTTCCAGTTAGCTGGCCTGGAGCATGCGCTTTTCTGGTGATAGTGGGAGGGGTGGAGTGGTGGGCAGACAGCAGCCACAGCAGTTATCCCAGCCAGCGTCTGCTCTCCCTCCGCTGCCCAGTGTGCTGTCCATGGCAGGCTTCACGGTTTGACTATGCATGACCAATGTCTTCATGGTCCCCAGATGACTTATGAGGTATGAAAAATGAGATAATTGCACTTTAATTAATTGGCCTTGAATTCTTGCTAGGGCTAAGGAGTTAGAGAAGAATGTGAACAAGAAGGAAAGTGGGAGTTACAAATATGTGTAGGCCATGAAACTTTGGACTTGATGTGTTATCCTAATCACTCAGCAGGCCATGGTATCTTTCCCCAAGAGACAGAGACAGCTAGCATGATGGTTTTGCTGTATTCATAACAGGCTCAGAAACTAGCTAATCTCTCCTTTCTCTGGGCTTACACAGCATTTTGTTTATGTGTCAGTGGTTATCTTTATCATATTATGTTTAATAGTCTGTCTGCCCTCTACCCCTTGGACTGTGACTACCGCAAGGGCAAAGGTTGGACTTAGTCATCTCTAATGTTTTGTGAAAGAGTGATGTCTCTAGCTGCATGGTTGCTCAGTCCCTGACTTGAAAGGATCAGTTGAGACCTCTCAAGTGCCAGGTTGCCCTGGTGGATGGGGTTCCAGAGTTTAGGGCCCTTTGCAGTTAACAGGTACTTGAAGCTAGGGCAAGAGGCCATCCTCCAAGTGATGGATATTTCTGATGCATGGTCGTTGCTTGGTAAATTTTCATTGACTTAATTTGGTAGCATCCTGTTATATCACATCTCACCACAGTAGAGGCATTTGCTTTCACTTCTGTGGTAACTAAGGAAACTGTGGCAGTCTAGAAAGTCGGAGTATTATAGCTGACTCCAAAGCTTTGGAGTTAGATTTGGCATGAATTATTACAGTATTTTACCTTTAATGGACCTTGAAAATCACTTAAGCCCACCTCTTCGTTTTATATTTGGGGAAACTGAGGCGTGGAGAGAAGTGCCTTGTTTGTTGACATATAGCAAGTAAATAGCTATGCCAAATGAGGACTTACAACTTTTTCTTATCACTGAGGAAGGTGGTTGTTGCTCTGGAGCCACGTAAAAGCCAAGGAAATAAGGCATTCCACATGGACTAGTTTTCCTATCCAGCCTGCCCATGTTCTCCTTTTGTTGGAAACCTGTTTGGGGAAAACAGAGTGTCTACATGTAGCCACATGATAGCCTACTTTTTCATTCTTTCTTCTCTCACTCTGCTTTATTTTTCTTCATAACACCGCTACCAGAAATTATTTCATACTATAAATATATATTTACTTGCATATTTATTATCTGTCTTCTTCCTTAGATGGTTTTATAAGGGAAGAGACTTGTTTTATGATTGTCTTGTGCTTGAATGAATGAGCAGATGAACAGATACTTTTTGGCTGTCCCCAAGATGCCAAGCACATGCTTCCTAGGACTTTGCCATTTGCAGGTCATGACATGTCTGTTTCTTTGTTTGGGATTGATCATTCTTGAATATATCTAAACCTTCCTTAAACATAGAATACACAGTATTGGCAAATGACTGTCCAGTAACTTTATAGTGCTCATATGAGTAGAGAATGAGGTTACCTTTTTTTGTGGATTTAGATGGTATAAGATTTAGCCACTTGATCAGTTAAACCCAGTAGAGGACAGAATCTTGGAAGTGGTAGAGCAATGTGACTTGGCAGCCGGGGAGAGAATTCTTGGTGCATAGCTGTGGAGAGACAGCAGGATTCAGGGCTGACTTACCCAGTAGGCACAGTGCCCAGTGGCCCATAAAAATGTCTTAATTTCTTTTAATCAGAAGAGAAAAATGGATATAATCCACCTTGGATTGTACATCTTTATATTAATGCAGTTATAAAATATATTTTGAAATACTTAAAAAAATTTTTATTTTTATTTATTTTTGGCTGTGCTAGGTCTTCATTTCTGTGCACGGGCTTTCTCTAGTTGCAGCAAGTAGGCACCGCTCTCTAGTTGCAGTGCATGGGCTTCGCACTGTAGCGGCTTCTTGTGCAGAGCATGGGCTCCAGAGTGTGGGCTTCAGTAGTCTCACACACAGGCTCAGTAGTTTTGATGCATGGACTTAGTTGCCGCTCGGCATGTGTAACCTCCACAGCGCAGGAATTGAACCTGTGTCCCCTGCATTGGCAGGCAGATTCTTAACCACTGGACCACCAGGGATGTCCCTAATATATATATTTTTAACGTAGGAAGGGTTCCACAAAGGCGAAAGTACCTAGGGCCCATGAAAGTCATAATGTGGCCCTCGCATGACCTTGTGGCTAGTCATTGGCTTGGCCATTTGAGGCCCAAAGCTTTGACTCTGATTTCGTCCTTAAGGTCTGCGAGTCTTTCCCCATCACTCCTGTCCCTGTCCCCCATAATGTCATTTTTAGTGAGTGATGTTCTCCTTTATACCTCACTTGTGTGTTTTGTAAAATGGAAGAGTTGTGCTCCCTCTACTGAGTAAATGCTTTTAAAACAGCCTAATTGTTTTGTTTTTCATCTGTCTTCTCAAGGGCAGGAAAAAATGTCTGGTTCATCTTTGTATCTCCATGACTAGCCAGAACCTACACATTTAGTACACAGGTCCCTTAAATGAGAGTTGAATAAAAGAATAAATGTATCAACTTTACAGATAGCTTCAGAGGCTTTCTTTCTCTGTAGTATGCTTTACATACATTCTTTCAGTTCGTTCAGTCGCTCAGTCGTGTCCGACTTTGTGACCCCATGAACCACAGCATGACAGGCCTGCCTGTCCGTCACCAACTCCCGGAGTTTCCCCAAACTCATGTCCATTGAGTCAGTGATGCCATCCAAACATCTCATCCTCTGTCGTCCCCTTCTCCTGCTTTCAGTCTTTCCCTACATCAGGGTCTTTTCAAATGAGTCAGCTCTTCACATCAAGTGGCCAAAGTATTGGAGTTTCAGCTTCAACATCAGTCCTTCCAATGAACACCCAGGGCTGATCTCCTTTAGGATGGACTGGTTGGATCTCTTTGCACTCCATGGGACTCTCAAGAGTCTTCTCCAACACCACAGTTCAAAAGCATCAATTCTTTGGTGCTCAGCTTTCTTTTTAGTCCAATCCTCACATCCATACATGACTACTGGAAAAACCATAGCCCTTGATGAGACGGACCTTTGTTGACAAAGTAATGTCTCTGCTTTTGAATATGCTGTCTAGGTTGGTCATAACTTTCCAAGGAGCAAGCGTCTTTTAATTTCATGGCTGCAGTTACCATCTGCAGTGATTTTGGAGCCCAAAAAAATAAAGTCCGACACTGTTTCCACTGTTTCCCCATCTATTTGCCATGAAGTGACGGGACTGGATGCCATGATCTTAGTTTTCTGAATGTTGAGCTTTAAGATAACTTTTTCACTCTCCTCTTTCGCTTTCATCAAGAGGCTCTTTAGTTCTTCACTTTCTGCCATAAGGGTGGTGTCATCTGCATATCTGAGGTTATTGATATTTCTCCTGGCCATCTTGATTCCAGCTTGTGTTTCTTCCAGTCCAGTGTTTATCATGATGTATTCTGCATATAAGTTAAATAAACAGGGTGACAATATACAGCCTTGACGTACTCCTTTTCCTATTTGGAACCAGTCTCTTGTTCCATGTTCAGTTCTAACTGTTGCTTCCTGACCTGCATACAGGTTTCTCAAGAGGCAGGTCAGGTGGTCTGGTATTCCCATCTCTTTCAGAATTTCCCACAGTTTATTGTGATCCACACAGTCAAATAAAGACTATTGGCATAGTCAATAAAGCAGAAATAGATGTTTTTCTGGAACTCTCTTGCTTTTTCCATGATCCAGCAGATGTTGGCAATTTGATCTCTGGTTCCTCTGCCTTTTCTAAAACCAGCTTGAACATCTAGAAGTTCACGGTTCACATATTGCTGAAGCCTGGCTTGGAGAATTTTGAGCATTACTTTACTAGCATGTGAGGTGAGTGCAGTTGTGCGGTAGTTTGAGCATTCTTTGGCTTTGCCTTTCTTTGGGATTGGAAGAAAACTGATCTTTTCCAGTCCTGTGGCCACTGCTGAGTTTTCCAAATTTGCTAGCATAGTGAGTGCAGCACTTTCACAGCATCATCTTCCAGGATTTGAAATAGCTCAACTGGAATTCCATCACCTCCACTAGCTTTGTTTGTAGTGATGCTTTCTAAGGCCCACTTGACTTCACAGCCCAGGATGTCTGGCTCTAGATCAGTGATCACACCATCATGATTATCTTGGTCGTGAAGATCTTTTTTGTACAGTTCTTCTGTGTATTCTTGCCACCTCTTCTTAATATCTTCTGCTTCTGTTCAACTCCATACCATTTCTGTCCTTTATTGAGCCCATCTTTGCATGAAATGTTCCCTTGGTATCTCTAATTTTCCTGAAGAGATCTCTGGTCTTTCTCATTCTATTTTTTTCCTCTATTTCTTTGCATTGATCGCTGAGGAAGGCTTTCTTATCTCTCCTTGCTATTCTTTAGAACTCTGCATTCAAATGGGTATACCTTTCCTTTTCTCCTTTGCTTTTTGCTTCTCTTCTTTTCACAGCTATTTATAAGGCCTCCTCAGAGAGCCATTTTGCTTTTTTGCATTTCTTTTTCTTGGGGATGGTCTTGATCCCTGTCTCCTGTACAATATCATGAACCTCCATCCATAGTTCATCAGACACTCTGTCTATCAAATCTAGTCCCTTAAATCTATTTCTCACTTCCACTGTATAGTCATAAGGGATTTGATTTAGGTCATACCTGAATGGTCTAGTGGTTTTCCCCACTTTTTTCAATTTCAGTCTGAATTTGGCAATAAGGAGTTCATGATCTGAGCCACAGTCAGCTGCTGGTCTTGTTTTTGCTGACTGTATAGAGCTTCTCCATCTTTGGCTGCAAAGAATATCATCAGTCTGATTTCAGTGTTGACCATCTGGTGATGTCCATGTGTAGAGTCTTCTCTTGTGTTGTTGGAAGTGGGTGTTTGCTATGACCAGTGCGTTCTCTTGGCAAAACTCTATTAGGCTTTGCCCTGCTTTATTCTGCACTCCAAGGCCAAATTTACCTGTTACTCCAGGTATTTCTTGACTTCCTACTTTTGCATTCCAGTCCCCTGTAATGAAAAAGACATCTTTTATGGATGTTAGTTCTAAAAGGTCTTATAGGCCTGATATTGTATATATGGTATTATGTATGTCTAGCTATCTTTTCAGAGGTTCTGTCAGCAAAATATATAGAGCTGTGTGGACACTTAAGAAAATAATGTGGGAAACAAGGGTGTTGTGCCATCTTAGAGAGTTAAGAGCCAATGTGAACAGTCAGGTCCACAGGGAAAATGAATAGTCTTTTTACCAAATGATGCTGAGACAGCTAGATAGCCACAGGCAAAAGAATGAAGTTGGACCCCCTCCATTGCACCATATAAAAAAATTGACTCAAAACAGGCCAGTGAGTGGAGGGGGACAGACCAATGACGTAAATGTAATAACTAAAAATATAAAACTCTTAGAAGAAAAGATAGTTATAAATCACTGTCAAATTAGACAGTAGTTTCTTAGATATGAAACCAAAAGCAAAAGCAGTAAAAGAAAAAGAAAATTGTACTTCATCAAAATGAAAAACTTTTGTATTGCAAAGGACATCACCAAAAAAAAAATAAAAAGAGAACCCACAGAATGGGAGAAGGGGATTTACCTGGTGGCCCAGATGGTAAAGAGTCTGCCTGCAATGTGGGAGACCTGGGTTTGATCCCTGGGTTGGGAAGATCCCCTGGAGGAGGGCATGGCAACCCACTCCAGTATTCTTGCCTGGAGAATTCCATGGACAGAGGAGCCTGGCGGGCTACAGTCCACGGGGTCGCAAAGAGTCGGACATGATTGAGCGCCTAAGCACAGCACAGAATGGGAGAAAGTACTTGCAGGTCATATATCAGATAAAAGACTTTATATCCAGAATATATTAAAAAAAACTTTTATAACTCAACAATAAAAATGTAAATAACCTACTTTTAAAAAATGGACAGAAGGGTTTCAGTATGGCATGTAAGAAGCTTGGAAATCACTATTCTGTCCTAGGAATGAGGAAAAAGCTGAAAAAACTGAAAAATCAACAATTCTTAGATCTTTAAAAAAGTGAGGTCATAGGACAAAGACATACTGCCGACATGAATCACAACTTACAGAAGCAGAAACCTCTGTGGGAACCAGTATTGGTGCAGGGAAACCTGGCTTGTAATAAATTGCTAAAGGCTCAGTGTGGACAACTCAAAGTTACAAACTCCACGGGTACTCATAGTTATTCAGGGCCCCGACCATGACCTTCCAGGTATCTGGCAGGTTCTTACATTGAGTATTGAGAAAAATCCCTGTGTGTTTTTGAGGGTGGCAGGGCAGGGAAAGAACCTTTTAAAAATACTCCAGAGCATTCTGTTCTTCTTAAGATCTGCCATCAGGGGAAACTGTTTAACCATAGTCTAACCTTTTGGGGTTTTATCAAAGCCTGACTGATCTAGGGGAAAGAAAATACCCATCTCTGACCAGTTGTAGCTTTTCATGTTGGATAAGGGAAATCCCCAACTCCAGTCCTCTTAAGCCATTGTGCCCCACCTAAGAGGGGTAGGTGAGGCACTGCGAAGCACTTGTGAAGTTCACAGGCGCACACTCACTAAAAGACTGAAACCCAGCCATAGATCTGTAGAAGGCTGCTCCTCCCCAGCATCCTACCACTACAGTACTAAAGCCCTGTTTATAGAAATTCCTTTTACCTCGTATATCATACCCAGCTATCAAAAAATTGCAGGATATATTAAAAGGAAAAACACACAGAAGAGACAGGCCAAGTATCAGAATTAGACCCATCTCTGGCAGGGATGTTGGAATTACTAGACCAGGAATTTAAAATAACTCTGATTGCTGTGCTGCTGCTGCTGCTGCTAAGTCGCTTCAGTCGTGTCCGACTCTGTGCGACCCCATAGACGGCAGCCCACCAGGCTCCCCTGTCCGTGGGATTCTCCAGGCAAGAACACTGGAGTGGGTTGCCATTATGCTCAAATGGATAAACTAGACAACATGCAAGAACAACTGGGCATTGTACGCAGATAAATTTACATTCTAAGAAGGAATCAAAAAGAAATGTTTAGAGATCAAAAACACCCTGACAGAAATGAAAAATGCCTTTGATGGGCTTATCAATAGACTAGATAAAGCCGAAGAAAGAATCTCCGAGCTTGAGAATATTTCAGTAGAAACCTATAAAAATTAAAAAAAAAAAAAAGACTTGAAAGAAAATATCCAGGAACTGTGGGACAACTACAAAAGTAAAGGTGTGCTGTTACAGTCTGAATGTTCATGTTCCCCATAAATTCATATGTTGAAATCCTAATCCTAAAGGTATTGGTGTTAGGAGATGGGGCTTTTAGGAAGTGATTAGGTCCTGAGGGCAGAACCCTCATAATTGGAGTCTGTATTCTTCCAATAGAGGCCCCACAGAGTTTCCTAATCCCTTCCAGCTTGTGCTTGATCCTGGACTTCCACCCTCCAGAAATGTGAGAAGTAAATGTTTGTTGTTTATAAGCCACCTATTCAATGGTACTTTGTTACAGCAACCTGAATAGACAGAGACAGGTGCATCATGGGAATACCAGAAGGAGGAGAGAAACAAATATTTTAAACAATAATGACTGGGAATCTCCTCAAGTTAATGTCAGACACCAAACCACTGATCCAGGAAGTTCAGAAAACACCAAGCAGGATAAATGCCAACACCGTGCCTCCCCTCCCCCCACTACATCTAGGCATATCATTTTTCCAATCATAGAAAGTCAGAGACAAAGAAAAAATTCTGAAAGAAGCCAGCAGAGAAAACACTTTACCTATAGAAGAGTAAAGACAAACCCCCATCTGCCTAGATTTCTGTTTCCTGAAAATCAGCCTTCAAAAGAGGAGAAATAGGGTTCAGTGGTTAAGAATCCACCTGCCAATGCAGGGGACACAGATTCAATCCCTGGTCTGGGAAGATTCCACGTGCTGCGGAGCAGCTAAGCCAGTGCACCATGATTCTGAGCCCATGCTTCACAAGAGAAGCGTCCACGTTAAGAAGTCTGTGCACCACAACTAGAGGAGCCCCAGCCCACTGGAACTAGAGAAAGCCCATGTGCAGCAACAAAGACCCAAATAAAATTAAATTAAAAAAGACAGACAAAAATAGAGCAAATTTGTTGCTAGTAGGCCGTCTTGCTTCCGGTGGCACTAGTGGTAGAGAATTCACCTGCCAGTGCGGAGATTCAGGAGACTCGGGTTTGATCGCTGCATCAGGAAGGTAGCCTGGAGAAGGAAATGGCAACCCACTCCAGTATTCTTGCCTGGAAAGTCCCATGGGCAGAGGAGTCTGCCGGGCTACGGTCCACAGTGTGGCAGAGGCTCAGACATGACTGAGCACACACAGAGGCTTGTCTTGCAAGAAATATTAAAAGTTGTTTAGAGAGAGGAAAATGAGAGAGATCAGAGCCTCAGGTCTACCTAAACAAAGGAAAAGCATTGGAATGGGGGTTAGTGAAAGTAGACTGAAAAAAACATTTATTTTACTAATTCTTTTTTTAATTGTAGATTTTATTGTATCTTAAATGTCATTTTCCACATGTTCTTTGCTAATATAGAAATATAACTTTTGTGTGTATGTTTATATTCTGCCACCTTGCAGAACGCTGTTATTCTAGAATTTTTTTTTCATAGATTCTTTGGGATTTTCTGTGTAAGCCATCATGTCATCTGCAAATAAGGGACAGTTTTATTTCTTTCTAATCTGTACCTTTTATCACTTTATTTTGCTGGCCAGAAAGTTCAGTATGTTTTGAATAGTAGTGGTGAGGGTGGACATCCTGACATTATTTCTGATCTTAGGGGAAAAGCATTCAGTCTTTCACCATTAAATATATAAGCTATAGGAATTTTGTAGTTGCTCTTTTAGTTTACAAGTTGTTGATTGATATAACAGTGAATAGTTTTTTGAAAGTTGTAATACCGACACTATATTTGACTGCATATGTTTCTGTATGTGTACTTAGGGATAAGTGAAATGAATGACAGCAATGATACAAGGGATGAGAGGAGGAATTAAGATTATTTTGTTGTTATAAGGTACTCACACTATCTGTGACATGATACAGTATTATTTGAAAGTGGATTTTACTATTTATGTATATTGCAAATTTTAGAGCAACCTGTAAAAGAAGTAAAAATAAAAGTTTAGGGAATTCCATGGTGGTCCAGTGGTCATGACTGTGCTTTCACTGCTGATGGCCCAGGTTCAATCCCTGGTTGGGGAACTAAGATCCCACAAACTGCACAGTGTGGCCAAAAAAAAAAGGTATAACTGATAAGCTAAGAAAGGAAAGGAAATGTAATCATATAATATTCTCAGTTAAAACTACAAAAGGCAGAAAAAGATTAGAAGACAAAAATAGGAAAAGGTAAGGGCAACACATAGAAAACAGTAACAAATATATAGAAGATATTAATCCAACTGTATCAATAATCACTTTGAACATTAGTTGTTTAAATGCATCAATTAAAAGAGATTGTCAGGAAAAAAGACTGTCAGGGACTTCCCTGGTGGTTCAGTGGTTAAGAATCCATCCTCCAATGCAGGGCGTGCAGGTTGAATCTCTGGTTGGGGAACTAAGATGCCACATGTGTGTGTGTTTTCAGTTGTGTCCGATTCTTTATGACCCCATGGACTGTGGCCCACCAGGCTGCTGTGTCCATGGAATTTTCCAGGCAAGAAATACTCGAATGGGTTGTCATTTACTCTTCCAGGGGATCTTCCCAACCTAGGGATTGAACCCATGTCTCTTGCGTCTCCTGCATTGGCAGGCAGATTCTTTACCACTGAGCCACCTGGGAAGCCCAAGATCCCACATGCCACAACTAAGACCTGACACAGCCATAAATAAATATACAATAAAGAAATAAAGGACTATTACCCAAAATACACAAAGAACTCTTTCAACTCAGTAATAAGAAAACCTGTTTAAAAAGTAGGCTAGAGACTTTAACATACTGCCCACCAAAGAAGATATATAGCTAGAAAATAAGCGTATGAAAGATGTCCCACCTCATGTAGTCAGCAAAATTCAAATTAAAACAGCAATGAGATACCACTACACACCTATTAGAATCATCAGAATCTGAGACACTGACACTACCAAATACTGGGAGGATGTGGAGCAAAGGAACTGTCATTCATTTCTGGTGGGAATGCAAGATAATATCTTCCATCAAACTTTGGAAGATAGTTTGGCAGTTTCTTGCAAAACTAAACTTACTATTACCATACCATATCCAGGAGTTGTGCTCCTTAATATATCCCCAAAGGAGCTGAAAATGTATGTTCATATAGAAACCTGTACACAGATCTTTATAGCAGCTTAACAGTTGCTAAAATTTGGAAGCAGCCAAGATGTCTTTTGCTTCCCAGGTGGCCCAGTGGTAAAGAATCTGCCTGACAGTGCAGGAGACAAAGAGACACATGTTCAATCCCTATGTTGGGAAGGTCCCCTGGAGTAGGAAATGGCAACCCATTCCAGTATTCTTGCCTGGAAAATTCCACGGACAGAGGAGCATGGCAAGCTGTAGCTCCGGGGGTTGCAGAGTCGGGCATGACTGAGTGACTGAGCACACACATAGTGTCTTAGTAGGTGAATGGATAAATAAACTGTGGTACTTCCAGACAGTGGAATTTTATTCAGTACTAAAACAGAAATGAGCTATTAAACCCTGCAGATACATGGAGGAATATTAAATGCATGTTACTAAGTGAAAGAAGCCAATGTGAAAAGGCTGTGTACTACATGATTTCAACTATATGGAAAAGCTGATACTATGGAGACCATAAAAAGAGCAGTGGTGGCTAGGGATTAGGGAGGATGGAGGGATGAATAAGAGGAGCACAGAGAATTTTTAGGTCAGTAGGACTACTCTGTATGATACTCTGTTTATGGATATGTGTCCATAAGAATGTTATGTTTGTCCTAGCCCATAGAATGTACATCAGTAGTGAACTCTGAGGTAAACTGTGGACTTTGGGTGATGATACGTCAATGTAGGTTCCTCAGTTGGCACAAAGGTACTTCTCTGATGAGGGATGTTGTTGGGGGAGGCTATGCATATTGAGGAGCAGGGAGCATATGGAAAATTCTGCTTTCCACTCAGTTTTGTTGTGAACTTAAAAGTGAAGTCGCTCAGTCGTGTCCGACTCTTTGCGACCCCATGGACTGTAGCCTACCAGACTCCTCCGTCCATGGGATTTTCCAGGCAAGAGTACTGGAGTGGGGTGCCATTGCCTTCTCCAGGAGATCTTCCTGACCCAGGGATTGAACCTGGGTCTCCTGCATTGTAGGCAGACGCTTTACTGTCTGAGCCACCAGGGAAGTTTGTGAACCTAAAACTGCTGGGGAAAAAGTCTGTTTTTAACAAGTGGACGAAGATCTGGATAAATTTTTCTCCAAAGAAGATATGTGAAGGGCTGATAGTCATATGAAAAGGTGCTCAACATCGTTATACGTCAGAGGAATGCAAAATCAAAATCACATTAATCTATCATTTTACACCCAGTGGGATGCTTCTTACCAAAAAGATAATACCAGGTATTGTCAATGATGTGGAGGAATTGGAACTCTTGCACTGCTGGTGGGCATGTGAAATGGTACAACTGCTGTGGAAAACAAGGTGGCAGTTCTTCCAAAGGTTAGGCATTGAGTTACCATATAACCAGACCATTGCAGTACTAGATATATGCTCAGGCGAAATGAGATCATGTCTGTATGAAAACTTGTAAGTGAATGTTCATAACAGCATTATTTATAATAACACAAAGCTGTAAACAATGCAGATGTCCATCAGCTGATGAATGGGCAAAGAAAATATTGTATATCCATAAATATAGTATTATTTGGCAGTAAAAAGGAATGACTATAATACTTGCAGCAACACTGAAAATATGCTAAGTGAAAGAAGCCATTCTCTAAAGACCACATATTGTCAAATCTCATGTATATGAAACATCTAGAATAGGCAAATGTGTAGATAGAGATCTAAATTAAATTAGTGGTTTCTTGGGCTGAGGGATGTTGCAGAGTGATGGCTGACTGGTATATGGTTTAATTTTGAGACTGGTAAAAACCGTTCTAAATTTAAATAGCAGTGATGGTAGCACAACTCTGCATATACTAAAAACATTGAATAGCACATTTTAAATGGGTGAATTTTATGCTTTGTGAATTAGATCTCAGGAAAGCTGTTAACAAAAGCAGTTCAGCTGTGTGGAGGTGTGTGACTGTAGGACAGACTGAATGTGAGTGCTGGAATGCAACAGCAGTGCTTTTATGTGCGTGTGAATTACCTGGGTATCTTATTAAATGCAACTTCTGATCCAGGAGGTCCGGGATGGATTCTGAAGCCTCTGTTTTTAAGTTCTCAGGGTGCTGATGCTTCTGGACTGTGGATCATGCTCAAAGCAGTAGAGGATTTTTTCTTCCCTTCAGTGAGTGGGGTCAGTCTAATGGGCCTTTCTGGATCCAGGAGGATTTGGCTAGCATTTTGCAGGAAGGCAGAATGTGGTTTGGTGGAAGAGAAAGGCTGAAGGGACAAACTAATCAGTCTGTGTAAAGACTCAAGAGACCCCAGAGTATCAGTATTTGTGGGGGACAGAGGCCTGCTTGTGGGATTACACTGGTGGATCCATCTGTGTTTTGCATCTGAGAAAATATATCAGTCAACCGCAGATCATTTTCCATTTTTGTGAAATTTTATCTTGCCCTCTGCCTGACATTTTTGATTTAACTTCTTTCAAATCTGGACTTTGGTAGATTTACATGACTAGAAGCTTTGTGAAATCCTAGGAGAGGAGTGATTGGTTGTCAAAAAGACATTCTGTGTACAAGTCTTAGGAGTGGAGTATGGGCCTATCAATCCTGCCCTGAGAGCTTGCCTAATTAGCTACCTGAGCCTGGACAGGGGACCTGAATGACTTAACTGCTTGGCCCCAGATGAATAAACTCATTAGTGAGGGAGAGAATGCAGATGTATTTCTAGGGTACAGCTTACTTACAGAATAGCTTATAGCTCTCCTTGTTTTTCCACTTGAGCTAGATTACTGGTTTGGATGTAATTTTTAAAATCTTTTTGGTTCAGGATGGAAATATTAAAGCCACATCATTTCTTGACTCTTAGCATTACTCCACTCCAGTACTCATGCTACTCCATGAAAAGCTAAATGGCCTTCTGAGCACCAGGTCTAGTCTCAGCGTAAGAGCTTGCCCTTCTGAGCCTTCCCTGAGGCTCTGAAAGCATCACTGCCCTGTGCTTCACCAACATTCAGTTCCCTGGCCTCTCCAGGTACTTTGTAAAATACACTCAGGAGATTCAAGTTCGAACCCTAGGTTGGGAAGATTCCCTGGAGGAGAGCATGGCAACCCACTTCTGTGTTCTTGCCTGGAAAATTCCGTGGACAGAGGACTGTGATGGGCTAGTCCATGGGGTTGCAAAGACTTGGACAGGACTTAGCAACTGAGCACCTATGCTCCTAGGAGGAAAGGCAGTGAAATCACTTGCAGTATAATACTAGTATATTCTCACAGCCCCACAATGAAGTCAGAAGACAGTCTCTATTTTCCAATGAGAGAAACTTTAAGGCACAAATAGTAGCACGCTTGAGCACTATCTCACAGAGAGGTGTCCCCATGCCTGGCCCAGTTCTCTGGATCTTCCTTGTTTTCCATTCAACAGACTTGTCTTGCTTTTTTGAACATGTAGTTGTGTTGTGTTTTGTTTTGACATGCAGTTTTTTTAAGCATGATTTTCTGGGTGCCTCCAGAAAATGAATACTTATTTCCCAGATGCTCATTAGGTATTTTTCAAGAGTTTGTTTACATCCTCATTTAAGCATCTCCAGGTAGGATGCTGGTTTGTCAGCATACTTACCTATTACCCTGTTGGAAGGAATTCTGTTCAGTTCCATAAGTACTCATTGAGTGTTTAATATATGCTCAGCTCTGCTATTCTTGAAAGACACAAAAGCAGTGTATTCTCCTTAGCTCTGTGAGATGCTCTAGGATGGGAGCAAGATAAACATAAGCCGGACTTGGACTAGGGTGAAGCATACAAAGTGCAGGGCACAGACTTGAAGGAGGCAGTCACCGTTAAGGTCATGCAAGTGAGGGGTCAGTACCTGAAAGTGTGTGCCTCTGTAAATTTTGGGTCCTCGATGCCTTGCTTATATCACCCTGGCCCTGGCCCTGGATTTAAGCAGCAGTTAAATCACTTGGAAAGCATATCTAAGATAATGTAAGACTGTGGTTCTGAATTGTCTGCTCAGGTACCACCCAGCTGGGCCTTTCCATTTCCTGCATCTACTTGTCCTCTCTTGGAGGGGACCTCTGTCCTTCCAGGAAGATGAAGGACTGAGTCAGTCACTTGAATAAATTCCGTGATACAGTGTAAAGTAGGATAAAGGGGTGGTTGATTTCAATACCTTGGTTGGCTGGGGAAAGCCTTGGGATATTGTTTCTCCCCTCCTCTCTCTCTTCCCTTCCTCTCCTTTCCCTTCTATCCCTCCCCTCTTTCTTTTTCTCCCTTTCCTTCCTTCCCTAGATGGGATATGTAGAAACCAGAAACCCCTCCCTAAGCAATGGTGAATTCCCAGTGCACACACATAAAAGATGCATGGGAAATATGTACCAACTTACTTAGTAGTAGAGTGGTGTTCTGCCCATTTTACTTCAAACATTCCACTTAAGGTACTTTTATGAAGTTATTAGAGGAACACTGGGAAACTGGGTCTTGAACTTCATAAGTACTAAAGGAATATTTGTTGATTGGTTCCTTTGAGTGTTTATGAGGGCTTTTCTTCTCTACATCAAAAAGCATTTTCAGCTCAGTTCAGTGTAAGAATGTATTGAGTGACTTATGTCCTGAGGTTTGGGTATTCTTCCATATGGCTACACTCAAGCTCTGAACTCAAAGAATTTAGTATTATTCTGTTGTTGTTCATTTACTCCATCGTGTCTGACTCTCTCTGACCCCATGGACTGCAGCATGCCAGGCTTCCCTGTCCTTTACCATCTCCTGGAGCTTGCTCAAACTCATATCCGTTGAGTCAGTGATGCAGTCCCACCACTGCTCTAATTCTAGAGCAGTGGTTTTTCACCTGGGGGCAATTTTTCATCCCCCAAGGGACATTTGATAATATCTGTAGACTTTTTTGGTTGTTGTATCTGTGAAGATGTTACTCGCATCTAGTGGGTAGAGGCCAGGGATGCTGCTTATACATTATACAATCTACAGAATCCCCCCTTCCCAAACAACCCAGAGAATTAACCAGTCCCAGATTATCACTAGTGTCCAGGTTTAAGAAATCCTGCTATAAAAGGATAAGACTAATAAATAGAACTGGAGCTTTGTGGTTGGAAGGTCATACCACTAGCTGATAGCAGAGCAGGGACTGATGCTTAGTCTAATGAGGCCAATTAGAGTCAAATGGTATTATGTGGCAGAATATTTTATCTAGCTTCATATCCCACAAATCCTGATTCATACTTTTAGCTTTAGCAGATGTGTGATCCCTGTATGTTGGGCAGGAACAGTTCTAAGACAGTAATGGATGTTTATGGTGGTGTCTTTCTACAGGTGGATATGTCAGAACTCTCTCCAGAGGAGCAATGGAAGTAAGTGTGACAGAATGGGCCCCTCATGGTGGGAACCATAGATTAATCCTACTGATAGAGTTGTACACCTACCCTCTTTGCTTCCTTGTCTATGGGAGACAGTGACCTGTGACGAGGAGGACAGGTCATTTGAGATCTTTCCCAGTATTTGAGTCACTCCTGGGTAGCTCACTCAATCCTTGGGAGTAAATAGATAATTGTACCAAACCATCCATCTGGGTTTGAATACTACTTCTGCGATTTCCTAATGATGTGATCTTGGGCAAGTTTACTTCATACTACCTTGGTTTTTCCCATTTGTAAAATGAGGAAAACTACAGTACCCATAATAGAGTTGAAGATTAATAATTGTGAAATTCTTAGAACAGTGCCTGGCATGTGGTAAGCTTCCAGTAAGTGTTACCTGTTTTGAGGATGGTTATCATCATCATTATCTGGGAACCAGGGCAGAGAGCTCTGTTTGAGAAAATGGGAGGTGTATTTTCTGATCTCACATCTGCTGCTAACTTGCTTTGTAACCAGAGTGAGTCAACAAATATCTTATCATTATTTCTCCTCAGTAAATGAGTTTCAACTTCACAAGGTAGCTGACCAATGAGCTGAAATCAACCCAGTGAAGTTTTAATAGTGAGAAAAAAGCACTTCATTTAGAGGAAAACTATTGATGATAAAAATATAGAATGGCAAAGATAGTGACTCATATGACAAGATTTTAGGTGACTTTAAGTGTAATATGCACCAGTTGTATACCTGAGCTACCAAAATATTCCACATTTTGGAAAGTGTTCATTGAAAGTATGCTATCTGCCTTAAGGGAAGTAACAGTACTACTGTGTTCTGTTTTGCTGAGTCCACACTGACTGTATTGTAAATACTGCATATTAAAAGATCTTTAGCTAAATACATCTAGAAGGCATTCAGAATTAATGGTCTTCACATTATGTTATATGCATCATGTTTAAAAGATCTAGAACTGTTAGCCTAAAAGGGTCCAGGAAAATGGTGGTAGGAACAGGATTTTTTTTTTTTAAGGAATTAAAAAAAATTATATTTATTTTTGGTTGTGCTGGGTCTTTGTTGCAGCAAGCAGGGGCTACTCTCTAGTTGTGGTGGGTGGGCTTCTCATTGCAGTGGCTTCCCTTGTTGGAAGCATGGCTCTCGGCCATGGACTTCAGTAGTTGCCGCTCCAGGACTCTAGAGTGCAGGCTTAGTAGTTGTGGTGGACAGGCTTAGTTGCTTCGTGGCATCCGGGATCTTCCCGGATCA
Organism: Bubalus kerabau; assembly: GCF_029407905.1. Classification (NCBI taxonomy): domain Eukaryota; kingdom Metazoa; phylum Chordata; class Mammalia; order Artiodactyla; family Bovidae; genus Bubalus; species Bubalus kerabau. The sequence goes on from NC_073638.1 coordinate 52,214,821, forward strand.
GAGATTGAAACTGTGTCTCCCGCATTGGCAGGTAAATTCTTTACCACTGAGCCACCGGGGAAGCCTAGTTTTGTTTTGTTTTTAAGTATTATGATAAATATTTGAAGGGGCAGCATTGTGAAAGAGAGAGTGGATATGTTCCAGAGCATAGGATTAGGTCTGAAGGATTGATGCTGTAGTAAGATAGATTTTATCTCATTATCAGAAACATCATTAAAATAATCGTGGTTTATTGGGACATCCCTGGTAGTCCATTGACTAAGGCTCTATGCTCCCAATGTAGGGGACCCGGGTTCAGTCCCTGATCAGGGAACTAGTTCCCACATGCCACAACTAAGATCTGGGGCAGGTAAATAAATACTAAAAAAAAAAAAAAAAAATCATGGTATATTGAGATACTGAGCTTCCTGCTTCTTAAAGCATTAGAATTGTATTCCTTCATAGGCACATATGAGTACTAAAAATGTGTCAGACACTTCTGGTTCTAAATAGGTTACTTTAAGAGGCATATATTCTCAGCCAATGGAGGTATTCAAACACAGGATTGCAAACTTGAGCTAGATGACTTCTATTTTTTCTCAATCCTTTCTTTGATTTCTTGTACACGATCAGTTATATACTGTCTGAGAACAGGAAATTTATCTTTTATTGTCTTTATAACTCCCCACAGTCCTTAGGTTTTTAAATATCCATTGCCCTTTTAGTTTGGGCAACAAATAAACAATCCTATGAGGGAGGCAGAAAAGGTATGGACTCCTTTTGATAGATGAAGAAATTGTGGTGAAGAGATGTACATTTTCTTGGCTAAGACCACATAGGTGTTTCTGAACCTGTTTCTGACTCCTCCCCGTATTAATATATTTTGTCAGATTCTCCCACCTAGGATAAAAATTTATGTAAGATGAACCCTTAAGTACTGTGGCTGCCTGGCTGGCTGACATTTGGCTGCCTACTAAATTTTCCAACTTAACATTTTATTATATTATGAAAAATCTCAGATACAGAAAAGTTGAAAGAATTGTACACTGAACACCCTTGTACCTACCACCTAGAATCTACAACTAACTTTTTGCTATATTTCTTTATGGTTTATCTGTCTATAATGCATCCCACTGGTTCTTCTCGTTTAGTCTCTCATTGCCCTTGGGGATTCCATGAAGATACATACCATTTATGTTGTCCTTTCCCTTTGTCCCTGCTGGAGATAGAGATGGCAACCCACTCCAGTGTCCTTGCCAGGAGAATCCTATGGACAGAGAAGCCTGGCAGGCTACAGTCCATGGGATTGCAAAGAGCTGGACACAACAGAGCGACTAAACCCCCACCGTCACCACCACGGAGAACTTGCACCAAAACTTCTGACCATAGGTTATATTTGTATTCAGTTTTCTAATTCCTTAATTCCTCTCCCTTAGCTGACTCTGACACATAATGGTAGGATTGACTTTGCTGTTCTCAGAGGAAGCTCTTTGCCTGTATTGGCCAAGGGAATCACTTTCTGCCAGTCCTTGAGATAAGAGAATGCCAGCCTTGGATTAAATAAGAGTTTCTAGGTTTTCTCTCCTGAGCCTTTGAAGAGACTATTTACCTCTGGATACTGATAGTGAAGTCACTGTTGGAGTAGTATAAAGCTGAAGCAGTTCACATTTTTCAGGCTTTAGTCTTAAGGATCTCTGATCCTGACAGAGAGGGTAGGACAAATAAAGCAAGACTTTAAAACTGAAATTAGCACACATTTGCAATATTATTCCTTTATTGGTGTCATAAATATCATTGAATAAGAGTATGAGCTTTTATGGCTGTGACCTTCTCTCTGGGTTACTTTTCTCCTTCCAGTGACAGGTTGAAATAGGACCAAAATGGAAAGGAATCCACTGTTTCTACCATTGGGGGAAGGGAGCAGGCCACCAACCTTTAACCCCATACCTAACCTTGGTGACTGGAGCCCCTAGAACCCCTGTTCTATCTCAGAATTCCTGTCTTCTAAGGCGTGTGTCTTTCTAGCCCCTAATTTGTGTAGTTTAAGAGTATGTTCTGGACATCCTTCATGGTCCAGTGGTTAAGAATCTGCCTGCCAATGCAGGAGACACAGGTTTGATCCCTGGTCTGAGAAGATTCCACATACCTCGGAATAACTAAGCCTGTGTGCCACAGCTGCTGAAGCCTGCACACTGCAACTGGAGAGTAGCCCCCACTCACCACAACTAAGGAAAGCCCACATGCAGCAACAAAGCCCATGTGCAGCCAAAAATAAAAATGTTTATTATTTTTTAAAACAGTGTATTCTGAGCTATAGACCAGTGGGTATCCCTGGAAAGCACTGACCCTTTATCACCACACCATCCCTGACCTAGCTCACTGCATCTGTTTGGCTTTCAGGATCGAGCACGCACGCATGCATGCCAAGCATCGAGGCCACGAAGCCATGCATGCTGAAATGGTCCTCATCCTTATTGCTACCTTGGTGGTGGCCCAGCTGCTCCTGGTGCAGTGGAAACAGAGACATCCCCGCTCCTACAATGTAAGCCACTTTGCTCATTTCTTTGCTTGCCAGTCATCAAGAGACTCTTCTTAAGTATTCTAGAGTCCAGCCTAACCCAGGCCTCATATAGGCAAGGAATCAATAATAATAATAAACTGTGAATAGTGTGTGGTGAATGTGCCTTTAAAGGACAAGTGATTCAGATGGTGAAAACTGGGCTAGCACCTGAACCTACTTTCATGGCCAGAAAAGGTAGGTCCTTTTAACATTGTGGGATAAATTCATGAAGGAACTGTTCGTCAGGAGCTATTCAAATAGATTAGAAAGAGCAGGCCTCCAGTGAATCTTTAGATTAATATTTTAAAAAGGCAGTGACAGTGGGGAGGCAATGTAGCAGGTGATGAGAAGGCAGGGTCAGAGTTAGAGAGACCTATAAAGTACTAATAGAGGAAATGAGGAACAAAAACATACAAAACATATAGCTAAATGGCAGAAATAAATCCTTGCTTATTAGTAATTACTTTAAATGTAAGTGAATTAAATTCTCCTTTAAAAAGGCTGATTGTCAGATTGATTTAAGAAAACACATTATCCATCCATATACTGTCTGCAAGATACTCTAGATACAAAGAAACGAGATAAAAGTAAAAGGATGGAAAAAGATATTTCATGCAAATGATAACTGAGAAAGAGCTGGTGGCTCTTGAATATCAGACAATAGACTTTTAAATCAAAAAAGGTACATGAGATAAAGAAGGACGTTGTTGTTCAGTCACTAAATCATATTCAACTCTGCGATTCTGTGGACTGCAGCATGTACCAGGCTTCCCTGTCCTTCACTTTCTCCTGGAGTTTGCTCAGATTCATGTCCATTGAGTTGGTGATGCTATCTAACAATTTTATCCTCTGCCACCCCCTTCTTTTGCCTTCAGTCTTTCCCAGCATCAGGGTCTTTTCCAGTGAGTCAGCTCTTTGCATCAGGTGGCCAAAGTATTGGAGCTTCAGTTTCAGCATCAGTCCTTCCAATGAGTATTAAGGGTTAATTTCCTTTAGGATTGACTGGTTTGATCTCCTTGCTGTACAAGGGACTCTCAAGAGTCTTCTCCAGAACCACAATTCAAAGACATCAATTCTTTGGCACTCAGTTGTCTTTATGGTCCAACTCTCATGTCCATGCATGACTACTGGAAAAACTATAGCTTTGACTATACAGACCTTTGTTGGCAAAGCGATGTCTCTGCTTTTTAACACACTGTCTAGGTTTGTCATAGCTTTCTTTCCAAGGAGCAAACATCTTTTAATTTCATGGCTGTAGTCACCATCCACAGTGATCTTGGAGCCCAAGAAAATAAAATCTGTTGCTCCTTCCACTTTTTCCCCATCTATTTGCTGTGATTACATATTGATAAAAGGTTCACTGCAGCCAGAAGATACAACAATTATAAACATATATGTAGCCTAACAAAGGAGTCCCCAGATCAGTGAAGCAAGAATTAACAGAATTGAAGGGAGAAACAGATGATTCTATAGTAATAGTTGTAGAGCTCATTACCCCATTTCCCATAATGGATAGAATAACCAGATAGAAGACTAACAGATAACAGAGGACTTGAACAACATTATAAACCAATTAGACCTAATAGACATACACAGCACACTGTACCCAACAACAGCAGGATACATGTTCTTCTTAAGTGCACATAGCCCATTCTCCAGGATAGACCATATGTTAGGCCACAGAGTAAACCTCAGTAAATTAAAAAACATTGAAATCACAAATGCAACTACTCTGGATGAGGACATGGCAGGTAGTATACTGAATTCTTTTATAACTATTATCATAGAAGTATGTAACCTTTTCAAGTATAACAACCGTTCTTTAACAAACTTGGCAAGCATCCACATGATGATAATTATACTTTGAAAGAATATGTAAACACATACAGTAGTAATCAGTTCAGTTCAGTTACTCAGTTGTGTCCAACTCTTTGCAACCCCGTGGACTGCAGCACGCCAGGCCTCCCTGTCCTTCACCAACTCCCAGAGTTTACTCAAACGCATGTCCATTGAGTCGGTGATGTCATTCAGCCATCTCATCTTCTGTCGTCCCCTTCTCCCATTCCACTGTTTCTCCAACTATTTGCCATGAAGAGATGGGGCCAGATACCATGATCTTTGTTTTCTGAATGTTGAGCTTTAAGCCAACTTTTTCACTCTCCTCTTTCACTTTCATCAAGAGGCTCTTAAGTTCTTCACTTTCTGCTGTTAAGGGTGGTATCATCTGCATAACTAAGGTTATTGATATTTCTCCTGGCAGTCTTGATTCCAGCTTGTGCTTCCTCCAGCCCAGCGTTTCTCATGATGTACTCTGCATCTAAGTTAAATAAGCAGGGTGATGATATACAGCCTTGACGTACTTCTTTCCCTATTTGGAACCAGTCTGTTGTTCCATGTCTGTTCTAACTGTTGCTTCCTGACCTGCGTACAGATTTCTTAAGAGGCAGATCAGGTGGTCTGGTATTCCCATCTCTTTCAGGTAATAGCAATTACTAATTCAGTAAATGTCAGTAATAGCTAACATTTATTGAATTCTTACTATGCCAGCCACTGTTCTAAGCATTTTACATATATACCCCATTTAATCCTCAGAATAATCCAATGAATACTGTTGCCTCCAATTACAGATGAGGAACTGAGACAGAATGGCTAAGTAACCTGCTCCAGTGGTAAAACCATTATTTGAACCCAGACGGTTTTACTCCAGAGCTTTTAGTCTTAAACCCTAAATAATTCTTTTTCTCTAGTATGTGCTTTTTCAGACCTCTTATAATATGGCCAGAGATGCCCAGGGGTCTGTAGCCCACAGGATGGGAACTGCTAAACTATCTCATTTAACCCTCCTAATAGCCCTTGAGGTAAATACTGTGAACAAACTGAGGCCCAGAGAGTTCAGGCATGAAGGAGAAACTAATCGATGGAGACGTGATTTGAATCCAGATCTTCTGTTTCATGTTTCACAATTTTGACTGTGCTTCTGGAAAGGATTTTCTATCAGGGGAACCAAAGGATAATCTAAAGCATAGGAGGAAGAGAGACTAATTTTGCCTTTGAGCTGGCACATGTTCCAGACATTACTGGCACATAGCCACCTCAAGTATTGTCATGTACCTCAAGTAGAGACATCTGTATCTTCAGGTCATAGTGCATGGAATGACCGCGTGACACCAAGGCTTTTTGAACTAGGCACCATCCAACAGACTGAGCCATCTGGGTGGAGCTTGATGTCTAGACCCTGTTGGGCTTCACCCTACCATGTGAAATAAGTCACTTGTTTCTCCTTGTGTGCTTACAATACCTATTCTATAAAATAGGGATTATCAGGGTAGTTTAATTGAACCTAGAAACTAAGAAAATCTTAAGTCAAATGTCGAGTGAACCCACTGCATTTCTGTGCTTGTATTTAGAAATGATTATATAATGTTAGCTTATCTGCAGAGATTTTTGAAAATCTCTGAAAAATTGAAGATGCATATATATACTGGAGTGTCTTTGCGTATGTATTTTTTTTTTTAAAGCAATGACATCCTTACTTAAAACAGTATCTTAAGAAAAAACCTTATGTAGAAAATGAGAGGATGCTGTGCTTGGGCTGGTAACCCTGACCCCTCTGCTTTCTCAAGAACATATATAGGACTCATCAGAGTGTTAGAAAACCACTAATGTGCCATTCAGTAGTTAATCCTTAATAGGAATGTGATTGTAAATTAATGAGGCCAGTTGTATAAGGAAATGCACAGTCATCTCATTACTTAGTGCCATGCCCTGTAAACATTATGCTGAACTGTGTTGGTGAGAGGACACGCTAGCATTATAGCATATCTTGTACTAAGAAACTTAAACTCATATCTTTAGAAAATTGGAAGAGGAAATCTGTATGTCCTGCTTTATGCTTCTCTTATTCAGTAATTATCTATATTGGTTTTGTTAAAACTTTGATTAACTTGGATACAGTGAATATTTTTGCTGCTTTAAAATACTAACTTTGGAAGAAGAAAAATTCCAAGATGTATGTACACAATGGCATCTCCTGTCCTTTTTCAAGCTTATCAGAAGTTGGAGCTGTTTGCCATGCAACAGTAAATACTCTAAGTCAGACTGTCTGACTTGATTAGTCAACGCTTCTGCTTCCTGGCTATCTGACTTTGTACTTCTCTGAGACTCAGTTCTTCTTGTCTCTAAATTGAGGTCATAATGTCTATCTCATGTGTTGTGGAGATTATATAAGATCACATGGCAAAGTATTTTGTAAACTCCAAAGCTAATGTTAGGGACTTTTTTGCTCCTATTCTTAAGAGAAAAAAAGCTCAAGACATAATATCTTCAGGTACTATTTTATGTGGAAATGGAATATAATTTTATTTTTGTTAAAGACAATTTCACATAACAGAATTCGCTATTTTACCTGTTTTAAAGTGTATAATTCAGTGTCCTTTAGCACATCCACATTGTTGTGCAGCCACTGTCACTATTTAGTTCTAGAACATTTTTGTTAACCCGAAAAGAAGCTCCATACCCATTAAGCAATCACTTCCCATTTCCCCCCTCCCAGCACACCCTGGCAACCACTAAGCTGCTTTCTATATATTTGCCTATTCTAGATATAAATAGAATCGTACAATATGTGGCCTTTTGTGCCTGACTTCTTTCACTTAACAGTGTTTGCAAAGTTCACTCACACTGCAGTATCTACCAGTACTTTGTTCCTTCTGCTGCTGCTAAGTCGCTTCAGTCGTGTCCGACTCTGTGCGACCCCAGAGACAGCAGCCCACCAGGCTCCCCCGTCCTTGGGATTCTCCAGGCAAGAACCCTGGAACAGGTTGCCATTTCCTTCTCCAATGCATGAAAGTGAAAAGTGAAGGTGAAGTCGCTCAGTTGTGTCTGACTCTTAGTAACCCCATGGACTGCAGCCCACCAGGCTCCTCCATATAATATTCTATTCTGTGGATATACTGCATTTTGTTTATCCATTCATTAGTTGGTGGACACTTGAGTTGTTTACACCTTTGGGCTGTTTTGAACAGTGTGGCTCTGAACATTCACTGTAAGTTTTTATTTGAACACCTATTTTCAGTTCTTGGATATATCCTAGAGTGGAATTGCTGAGTCATATGTAACTTTATATTTAACTTTTTGAGGAACTGCCAAATGGTTTTCTACAGCAGCTATGCCATTTTACATTCTAACTCACATTATATTGGGTTCCAGTTTTTCCACGTTCTCACCAATACTTATTTTCCAATTTCTTTTTTGTTTTTTGTATTATAGCCACATTATTTTGCATAAAAGTGGGATTTCATTGTGCTTTGATTTGTATTTCCCTAATGGTGTTTATTTTTGGGGGGCTCCAAAAATCACTGTAGATGGTGATTGCAGCCATGAAATTAAAAGACGCTTACTCCTTGGAAGAAAAGTTATGACCAACCTAGATAGCATATTGAAAAGCAGAGACATTACTTTGCCAACAAAGGTCCGTCTAGTCAAGGCTATGGTTTTCCAGTAGTTATATATGGATGTGAGAGTTGAACTGTGAAGAAAACTGAGTGCTGAAGAATTGATGCTTTTGAACTGTGGTGCTGGAGAAGTATCTTGAGAGTCCCTTGGATTGCAAGGAGATCCAACCAGTCCATTCTAAAGGAGATCAGCCCTGGGTGTTCTTTGGAAGGACTGATGCTAAAGCTGAAACGCCAATACTTTGGCCACCTCATGCGAAGAGTTGACTCATTGGAAAAGACTCTGATGCTGGGAGGGATTGGGGGCAGGAGGAGAAGGGGACGACAGAGGATGAGATGGCTGGATGGCATCACTGACTCAATGGATGTGAGTTTGAGTGAACTCCGGGAGTTGGTGATGGACGGGGAGGCCTGGCGTGCTGCGATTCATGGGGTCGCAAAGAATCGGACACGACTGAGCAACTGAACTGAACTGAATGGTGTTGAGCACCTTTTGATGTTTTTATTGGCTGGCTGTATATCTTTCTTGGAGAAACGTCTCTTCAAGTTCTTTGCCCATTTTTTAATTGGATTTTTGTCCTTTTTTTTTTTGACTGCACCATGTGGCTTACAGGATGTTAGTTCCCTGACTAACTGAGGCCATGGCAGTGAAAGCCAAGTTCTAACCACTGGAGCACCAGGGAACTCCTCGGTTTTTGTCTTTTTGTTCTTGTTGAGTTACAGAAGTTCTTTATATAGTCTGGATACTACGCCATCATTAGATATCTAATTCACAAGTATTTTTTCCCAGTCTGAGGGCTCGGTTCAGTTCAGTCGCTCAGTTGTTTCCTACTCTTTGCAACCCCATGGACCGTAGCATGCCAAGCTTCACTGTCCATCACCAGCTCCTAGAGTTTACCCAGACTGAGTCGGTGATGCCATCCAGCCATCTCATTCTCTGTCATCCCCTTTTCCTCCTGCCTTCGATCTTTCCCCACATCAGGGTCTTTTCAAATGAGTCAGCTCTTCGCATCAGGTAGCCAAAATATTGGAGTTTCAGCTTCAACATCAGTCCTTCCAATGAACACTCAGGACTGATCTCCTTTAGGATGGACTTGTTGGATATCCTTGCAGTCTAAGGGACCCTCTGAAGAGTCTTCTCCAACACCACAGTTCAAAAGCATCAATTCTTAAGCACTCAACTTTCTTTAGAGTCCATCTCTCACATCCATACATAGCTACTGGAAAAACCATAGCTTTGACTAGACAGACCTTTGTTGGCAAAGCAATGTCTCTGCTTTTTAATATGCTGTCTAGGTTGGTCATAGCTTTTCTTCCAAGGAGCCAGCATATTTTAATTTCATGGCTGCAGTCACCGCCTGCAGTGATTTTGGAGCTCCAAAATAAAGTCTCTCACTGTTTCCATTGTTTCCCTGTCTATTTGCCATGAACTGATGGGACCAGATGCCATGATCTACCCCATGAACGGTATGAAAATATCCAGTAAACCATGTTGTAAACTGACAGGCTGTCATTGAGGCTTTGTTGTTCCATTTACAGATCTCAGGCAGAGGAGATTTAGCATAATTCTTTGGGCCCTAGGATTTTTGAAATGGTAAATGAACATTGGCTTCAACGTAAAGTCACCAGATGCGTTATCCTCTAAAGAAGAGAGTCAGTCAGTCTATCCTTTGAAGCTTTGAAGCCAGGCATTTTCTCCTCCTCTCTGTGAAAGTCAAAGATGGCATCTGTTTGAAAATCTGTCATTTAGTGTAGCTACTTTCATTCATCATCTTAGTTAGATCTTCTGGATAACTTGCTGCCGCTTCTCCTTCAGCATTTGCTGCTTCACCCTGCACTTTTATGTTGTGGAGATGGCTTCTTTCCTTAAACCTTATGAACCAGCCACTGGTAACTTTAAACTTTTCTTCTGCAACTTCCTCACCTCTCTCAGCCTTCAGAAAGTTGATCTGGATTATAGGCTTTGGCTTAAGGGAAAGTTTTGGCTGGCTTGATCTTGTATCCAACCATGAAACTTTCTTTATGTCAGTGGTAATATGGCTGTTTTGCTTTCTTATCATTCATGTGTTCACTGGAGTAGCACTTTTAATTTCCTTCAAGAACTTTTTCTTTGCATTCACAACGTGGGTTAACTGGCACCAAGAAGCCTAACCTGTCTCAGCTTTCAACATGCCAGTGAGATTAAGCTCTCACTGAGCTTAATCATTTCTAGCTTGTGGTTTAAAATGAGAGACATGTGAGTATTCTTTTCACTAGACCACTCAGAGGTGATTGTAGGGTTATTAATTGGCTTAATTTCAATATTGTGTGTCTCAGGGAATAGAGAGACCCAGGGAGAGGGAGGGGTTTCCCTGGTGGCTCAAAGAGTAAAGAATCTGCCTGCAGTGCAGGAGACCTGGGTTCTGTTCCTGGGTTGGAAAGATCCCCTGGAGAAGGAAATAACAACCCACTCCAGTATTCTTGCCTGGAGAATTCCATGGACAGAGGACCCTGGCAGGCTGTAGTCCATGGGGTCGCAAAGAATTGGACACAACTGAGCAACTCTTTCACTTTTTCAAGGCGAGGGAGAGAGATGGGAAATGGGTGGTCAGTGGAGCACTCAGAACATAGACAGTGTTTGTTGATTAAGTTTGTTATCGTATATGGGCGTAGTTTGTGGTGCTCCAAAACAGGTATAGTAGTGACATCAAAGATCACTGATCACCATAACAAATATAATAATGATGAAATATCATGAGAATTACCAAAATGTGACACAGAGACTCACATGAACTGAGTAAATGCTATTGGAAAAATGGCACCAATAGACTTGTTCAATGTGATGTTTATCTTAGTTACAGCAGTGATTCAGTAAACTTTTTACAGAAATAATTTGCACAGCTGGGCCAGCATTCTTGTAGAATTAAAAATGGAATTTCTTGGTCAAGTGGAATTGCCATTTAATTATTAATAGATCTTGTCAAGTTGCCCTTCACAAAAGTTACAGCAGTTTACAATCCCACCAACAGATGTTAAACAGTGCTGTTACCCAGTGTTAAAGAGAATATAGAGAATCCTCAGTATTTTTAATCTTTGTCAAATCTAATATGGTGAAAATATCTAATTTAAAAATCAGGTAGTTCTGTGATGTTTAGAAACCAACAATCCTCTGCCTATCTCTATTCATCCTTTATATATGTATGTAATGTATGCTATGCTATGCTAAGTCACTTCAGTTGTGTCTGACTCTGTGCGACCCCATAGACGGCAGCCCACCAGGATGTCCCATCCCTGCGATTCTCCAGGCAAGAACACTGGAGTGGGTTGCCATTTCCTTCTCCAATGCATGAAAGTGAAAAGTGAAAGTGAAGTCGTTTAGTCATGTCCGACCCTCAGCGACCCCATGGACTGCAGCCTTCCAGGCTCCTCCATCCATGGGATTTTCCAGGCAAGAGTACTGAGTGGGGTGCCATTGCCTTATAAATATAAATAAATAATATAAAATATATATATAAAAATATATATATAAAATTTTACTTTTGAACATGTATTGACATTCTGCCATGGAAAGTGGTGATTATCTTATACACTACGTCTATACCCATCACATACACACTTTTGCTCCTTCCAGTTTTTAGTAAATAAGTTTTCTCTATTTACATTATTGTGACATGTAAATGTTATTCACAGCTGAACCATGTGGTATGTTCAGTCACATTTCTTTCCTTGCTTAGGATTCTTTTAGAATGTTTCTTACTGATTTATAAGAGCTTTTTGTATGTTAGGAATAAGCATTTTGACATATGTGTTGCAATCTGTTTCCCCAGATTGCTTTGATTTTATTTTTAGGATTGGTACTTTATAGATTAGATTTTTGAACCATCCTGTGGACTGAGGATTCTATTCCTTGCTGTTCTATTTGGATATCCCATCTTGTTATTCCTTGTTTTCCATCCTGGGGCATCTAAAATCTAAAGTTCTTCTCCGTGCCTAAACAGATTTTAGGTACTTGCTATAGCTATAGGTTTACAGTTCAAACTGGGGTGATTAATAATGGTTAAAACTGATACAACATGGTAGAGCAACTATACTCCAAAAAAAATTAATTAAAAAATTCTTTTGCTACTCAGATCTATGTGAAAAGTAAATTTTGTTATTTCAAAAAAAAAACAACCCAAAATACACATATTAAACACAGTAAAATGTCTGTGGAGTAAGGAATGGGAATAAACAAGAATCAAAACAACTCTTTTGAGAATGTTGTGCAAAGGTGAAGCTCTCGGATTGTTGTTGAGTAGTGGAAACATGAGCTGTTTGAGGTTAGCTGTCAGAGCTTCACAGAAAATGCTTCTCAGGGCATGCCAAGAAATGATGGAATTAATTGATAAGGCTCTGTTTCTCTCCAACTGAATGAAATTTTCTATTCTTTACTAGTGCTGGTTGGTGGCCCAGCCTTCCATCAGGCACCCATGACCGCTAAGTAGATAAACACTAGCTCTGTTCTCCTAGACGAGGTTTCTCAGCAGGGAGCATATTAACATTTTGGCCAGATGATTCTTTATTTTTTTCGGGGGCTGTGAGGTGCATCATGGGATGTTGAGCACCAGCCCTGATTTCTACCTAGAATCTCCTCCCTCTGATTGTGACAACCGAAACTATCTCCAGACATTGTCTGTCAGGTGTCCCTTGGGGAGAAAATTCATCCATAATGAGAAACACTGTCCTAGACTCTGGAACCTAGAGCGGCACGGATGTTGCCAGCCATGAGGCTGATTATGAGTGAGTATGCCAATCTACTGGTTTCACTGTGAAGATTATCAGACTTCTTTCTGTAATATAGGAGTTCAAAGAAAAGAAATTTTAGATTAAAAGAAGAGTCTAAATTAACTGCTCTTGGGAACAAGCAATCCTGCTGTTTTCTGTATTTAAATTTCAGGTACTGTTCTTTTCAGTACCAGCAACAACTATAATACCACCTTACACTGCTTTATAGTTTTGAATTTGTTGATTAAAAACAAAATACTTTTCTCATCTGCTATTGCTTTGGAACCTCACAACAAATAGCTTTTATAAGATAGGATAGGGGTTTGTCTCCATTTTTCAGATTAGGAAACTGAAGTGCAAAATCCAGATGTAATTTGCCAGGAGCACATGACCATCATATTGGAGTGCTGGATGTAAAATCTGGTACTTGGTTAAGTGCTCTTTCCATAGAGTACTCAACCATTTTTTTAGGTTTCCAAAAGTTTCAGGAGATTGTTGACATTTCTGCCATAGTCATTTCTGTTTTTAACCCCCTCCCTGCCCCGGGTTTTCCTTTAATGACTTTTGCCCATGTCCTCTTCTTGAATTTCAGTATTTTCACAACCATCCCCACTTTGGTCTATGTTATTTTGCCTCCTCAGGGTTCTCGCTAACTTGGTGACCAGTGCTGGGAGGCAGGACTCAGGAGACAGAAGATCTGGGTTGGAAGCCTAGCCCAGGACTTGATGTTTGGTTTCTCTGTAACTCAGTTTTCATCATCTATTCAGAGTCTAATCTTACTTGCTCCTTAGCTCCCTCAGGGATGTTAGGGGAAGGAGTAAGCCTAAGCCTGGAAAAGTATCTATCCTATTTTTAAAGATCTCCAAGGAGAAGCTTTCATCATCCCTGTCTGTTACCAAATATAGTATCTTTTCAGACTCCTGTCTCCTGAACTGCTATTCCCTCCTGGAATGGATGAGTGGCAAAATCTCCTACCTGGAAATCTTTAAAGTACTATAGATTTTTCTCAGACCGAGACAATAAGAGGGTCAGTAGAATGTGGCTAGAGAATGCTGACTAAGATGGTAAAGGGTTGTAATCCACTTTCTGTGAGAAAAACTTTTCTCCCCAGAATATAATTAAAAACTCCTAAGTGTGATCAGCCTTCTCTGAGCCTTACCTACCTCTTTAGGCTCATTTCTCACACCTCCCTCAGGTACCTGTGTACTCTCTCAAGGATACCTTGTTCTTGCGTCATGATGCCTTTCTCCATCTGCACCTGTTGGACCACCCAGGACAGAGATGATAATTCCTCCACGTTGGGTGGGGCACTTCTGCTCTGCTTTCTTGGCCACCAGGACCTGCTTATAGCACTTACACTGCATTATCGGAGAAGGCAATGGCACCCCACTGCAGTACTCTTGCCTGGAAAATCCCATGGACGGAGGAGCCTGGTGGGCTGTAGTCCATGGGGTCACTAAGAGTCGGACACAACTGAGCGACTTCACTTTCACTTTTCACTTTCATGCATTGGAGAAGGAAATGGCAACCCACTCCAGTGTTCTTGCCTGGAGAATCCCAGGGATGGGGGAGCCTGATGGGCTGCCGTCTATGGGGTCGCACAGAGTCAGACATGACTAAAGCGACTTAGCAGCAGCAGCATACTGCATTATGGTTATTTCTCCTCAGTAGACTTCTCCTTGAGAAGCTTTTGTTTATCAACTCTGAATTCCCCAGTCCTTAGCCTGGTGTCCGGTAAATGCCCAGCAAGTGTTTGTTAAATGACTGCTTGAGTGACTTTTACCTGAAGAGGAGAAGACTTGAGGGAAAAAGACATAATTCGGGGTATTAGGAAAGTAGGCATAAGCAATAGGGAGTAAATATACTCTGCACTTCTCTGAGGGACAAGAATTTGACCCAGAGGCATAAGGTAGACAAAGGCAGGTTTTTTCAGGTCAGCAATAGGAAAGAACTATCTAGCACATCTTTTGTCACTGGAATATCTGCTTCTTATGATAAGGTTGACCATTTTCCAGGGGTGTGGTAGGAGGTAATTGCCAACCCAGTTTTTGCTCTTTGTAATATTCTAGCAATACTTGGGGTCTTACCAGGTCACAGAAACCATGCTGACTATATCTGCTTGCTGGGCTTCTGAATGATCTTCAGATAATAGCCACGCCTTCCTTTAGTTTTATCCAGGCCTGTTATCCCAGCGTCTTCAGCTGTTTGTTATGTGATTTGGTTTCCAAACCCTTTGTAATCCTGGCTACTCTGTTATGGTCATGTTTATTTATCAGTGTTCTTTGTACATTGTGGACCTAAAACCAGATCTCAGGGCCGAAGGATTCTTTGACAGAGCAGAGAACGGTAGAGCTACTTGCTCCTTCATTCAGGGTTTACTCTTAGTTCAGTAGCATGGTGTTGCCTTGGCTTTTAGATAATGATCCTGTTGGCATATATTCCCTGGCAATTTGTAGTCAGGTGAAACCCCTAGATCTCTTTCATGTGAGCAGCTCCTTCCCCGTCCTATACTTGGGTAGTTGGTGAAGTTTCAGCCTGAGGTTTTGGTTCTTCATTTCAGCTTACCAGATCACAGAATGGTAGATCTAGAAGAACTGTAGGAATGAGCTTCATTCATTTTGGATCTTGTTTCTATTTTCCATGTTCACTGTGTTGCTCCTCTCTCCTTTCTCCCAAGCTTTGTGTTGCTCACAGTTTGATAAGCAGATCCTTTGTATTTTCATCTGAATCATTCATGACAGTATTGATCAGAGCTGTGGAGCATATCCCAGACCTTCTTCCGGTTGACCTCTGTCCATTTATCAGCATTTTTTTTTCAAGCTGATTCAAGCTATGAGTCTCTTACTTTGTTGTGCTACCTGGACTTGTAGTTTTCATATCATTCTTGGTATTCCTCTGCAGTCAAGCATAGTAGGTGATCTCTATCCCCACAACACAGGCAAATAAGAAGTGATGAGAATCCTGAAAGTCAGATGTGCCTCTGGCAAGGGAGCTAGTGTCCAGAGAAGGATGTAATCTGGCAGCTCTTTTTTGTTTTCATGAATTACAGTTTCTGAGATGAAAGAAATCTAAACAAAGTCCATTTGAATAAGGGCTAGCTAACTCTTCCTGTAGCATCTAACATTATCATGTCAACTGTGTAGTCTTGTGGAGAAGCTGAGATTGTTCCTCGGTAAATGTTTGCTGAAAGAATCAGTAAGTCAGTTTCAGGCTGGTCTTCACTTCAGCTTCATATTTGCAGATTCAGGGAAAGAGGATGAATGGCTTTCACACATACATGTGCACTTGCACACACACACACACACACGCACGCACAAACACCATAATGAAACGACACACACATGCACAAACACCATAATGAAACTCCTTCAGAACCAGCTTCGCTTGTGGCTTCCCTTGTGACTCAGCTGGTAAAGAATCCGCCTGCAATGTGGGAGACCTGGGTTCGATCCCTGGGCTGGGAAGATCCCCTGGAGAAGGGAAAGGCTACCCACTCCAGTATTCTGGCCTGGAGAATTCCATGGACTGTATAGTCCATGGGGTAGCAAAGAGTCAGACACGACTGAGCGACTTTCACTCTCACGTTTCAGAACCAGCCAGAGCACTGCCATTTCTGGCCAGTCTCCCCTTGACAGCTTCTGCCAGCACTGCTGCATCTCTCCTCTGAACTCCCATATCAGTGCTTGATGCTTTGCATGACCGCCCAGTTCCTGCATTTACGTCTTATTACCCCAGATTCTGGAGGAGAAGTTAGGGCCACGGCTTCCCCTTGTTTTGTGCCTTTCATGGCATCAGGTATAAGCATTTGGTTAAACAAACTGTTGAACCGGAGTATTGCCACCAGATGGCACCAGAGTCCCTGCCATTAGTCTTGAGAATTTTGAGTAACTTTCAGCCATTTATTGCCAAGCTAGCCATTAAAAATGCCTTCAACTTAATTTATTAAGCAGAATGCCAGTAGATACTACAGTAGACACAAATAAATTAATCAGGCAGAATTGTAACTTACCATTTTCCCCATGGTAAACTGTTGTGTTCACCCAGCCCCTCTGCCTGCCCCTTGTCGGGCACTGGGCTCTCACCCCAGCAGCTGCTTTCAAGGCCCTGAACATAATCTGGCTTTCAAACTTCCCTGGCAGAGAGTGTCTTGATACCTCACCACTTTTAATATGTTGATTATTTTAGTTACCTCATTGCAATCTTTGCTCCCTTATATATGTGACTTTATGAATTTTCGATCATGTGAAGCCATTGTAAGAGTTCTCATTTCTTTAAGCAACTGTGCTTACTATGCAGCTGTGCTTATGGTTTTATACACATTGTTGCCATTGAAATATTTTTGTTTTTAGTCACTCAGTCATGTCTGACTCTGTAACTTCGTGGATTCTACAACTTCCAGACTCCTCTACCTATAGGATTTTCCAGGCAAGAATACTGGAGTGGGTTGCTATTTCCTTCTCCAGGGGATCTTCCCAACCCAGGAAGTGAACCCATGTCTTCTGCGTTGCAGGCTGATTCTTTACCATCGAGCCACCTGGAAAGCTGACATTGAAATAAAAGAGCTATCATATTGAATCCTTACATTGTATTTATTACATTACCTGTATTGAATGCTTGCCTTGTTGGGTACTGTTCTGAAAGTTTTCCATGCGTTAACACATAATCTGTATAGCCTAATGGAGTAGATACTCTTAACCTCATTTATACTTTAAAAAACTGATGCTATCAGAGCTGAGTGACTTGCCTAGGTAACAGTAAGTAGCTATATTGGGATTCATATCTAGATATCTTTAATTCTAAAGTCGCTAGTCATTTCATTGTATTACATCATTCTACTGTGTCCACTTGATCTTTAATGATTTTTTCTTCTTTAGAAAGGGTCTAAAGTTTTATTGAGTCATTAAATAAGGATTTGATCTATGTTATTTGCCTGCTGCTAGACTGTTAGCTCCTTGAGGACAGGAACTAGAAGTCATGTTTATTTTTCTTCCCATCAAATGCACAGTAAATACTTGATGGATGAGTGAGAGTGCACACTGCCTTCACTCTCCCAGGGAGTCTGCGATACAAGGCTCAGATAAGGTCTAACAGAACCTTAGTGTGCTAGAACTTAAAGGGCTTTGAGAATCAAGTCAAACCCTCCTTGGGGTGACCTAATGATTTGGAGGCAGATCAGAACTAGAATCCAGGTTTGCTGGGCTTCTACCAGGACATCTGTTTTGAAGAACCTAAAGTGAAAGTCGCTCAGTCGTGTCCGACTCTTTGCAACCCCATGGACTGTGGCCTGCCAGGCTCCTCTGATCATGGAATTCTCCAGGCAAGAATACTGGAGTGGGTTGCCATTTCCTTCTCCAGGGTATCTTCTTGACCCAGGAATCGAACGCAGGTCTCCTGCATTGCAGGCAGATTCTTTACCAACTGAGAGCTATGAGGGAAGCCCAGACTTACTCCTAACTATGTCTTTCTTCCACTGCAAATAAAATCCAGTTCCTAACCCAAAATATGCATAGCTACAGCTCATGTGGGGATAATTATCTTGACTTGCTTTCTACCCACCCCTTCCCCACCAGAACATGCTATTGGTGATGGGGAGTGGGAAAGAGGCTGTGAGGGCAGGCTGGTTGTTGTTATGTAAAGAGCCAAGTTTTTGGAAAAGCTGGAAGTAGACAAGAATTCCTGTTCTTTCTTAGAGAAAACATATGTGACTGGACCATGTGATTGAATTCTTCTCAAGTCTCTGGGCCTACTGCTTTATAAACACCTGCATGAGCCTGTCAGAGTAAATGATGTGAAGGCTGAAGACCATGCAGCCCTTCTTTGCACACCCACCTTCATCTACCCACTTTTAGTGTCAGGATTCTAGTTGCCTTATCCCCTAGTTTAAATATTTTAGAATGCTTCATTCAAGGAGTCAGCTGCAGGTTCCTGTGCAGTGGAACTGGTCCTGAGGCTGCATTGTTCACTGAGCAGTGGGCAGACAGCACTAGAGGCTCTAAGGCAAAGTGGCTGATCACCATTTTCTCCCTCTGTCTCTTGCTCTCTTTTAAAATATATAAATAACACTAAAAAACTAAAGCTTTTTCTTGTCTATAAAAGAGTAGTAGCTACAACTAAAAAGATGCTTTAAGCTGCACTATCCAATCTGATGTAGCAGTAGAACTCCTGAAATGTGACTAGTCTCTTTTGAGATATATTGTAAATATAAAACATCGGATTTTAAAACCTTATTACAAAAAAAAAAGAGTAAAATGTTTCATGGGTAGTTTATATTGAATACGTGTCAAAAGGGTAATATTTTAGATGTATTGGGTTAAATAAAATATATTATTAAAATTAAGATCATCTGTGTCTCTTTACTTTTTTAAAGCATAGCTATTATAAAACTTAAAATTACACATATGACTCATGTTATATTTGGACTAGGCAGCACTAGTCTAGAAATCCTCAAGAGTAAATATTTTCTCAAAAGTTTTCTCTTCTGTGAAACTTTAGGATGCTAGCTGCTATTGTCCTCTCTATACCCACCCCACCTTTTATAAAAATATATTCTTTCATTTCATTTAATACCAGGAAGAAAGCGTCTAAGTGCCAGTTATCTTTTTTATACCTGCTGCTCACCTGAGAAGAGTGCCATCTAGTGACAGTTGGGTGGTTGGGGAAGGAGTTAGAAGACTTGGGGAAGCAGAAGACTGGTGTTGGTCCCAGTTTCTGACTTAGAATCATTTTATACATTTGGAACACCTTAGCTAACAAGTCTGAGGTGGAAGGAGGGAAAGTAAAATAGATACTCTTATAACAGAATTGTGCCTCTCTCTTAAGGTTCTAGTCTAGCTTTCCCCTCAGTTATCTAAATTCATTGAGGCTCTGTCATGGGCCAGAGTATGGCCTTGTCACTGCTCTCAAGGAGCTTACAATAAGGTAGAGGATGAATTCGAACCTAGCCTCATACTCTAGATAAGCACTGTAATGATGGTAGAAAGGAAAATGCTTTTGGAGCATTGGGAAATCGTGACTTATTCTGCCTAGCAAGGAGACTGAAGGCTTCATGTGTCTCTCATGTGGTACTCTCAGGCTGAAAGGCAGGTGGGAAGGATGTTTTAGTCTCAGAGCGGAACACCTTGACTGCAGTCATGGGGAGTGGTAGAAGATGGTCCTGAAACAGTCGTTTGGAGCTCCATTGTGGGAGATATGACTGTCTAAGGATGTCAGATCTTATCTATAGAAAGGGGGACCTCAGAGGGTTCTAAGCAGTGGAGTGACATGTTCACTGGGAACATGTTCCTGGGAAGGATAAATTGGAACAGAGACATTGAATTCAGGGAGACTTAATGAGGTCATGGTCAGCCAGGTAAGAGACAGCAAGGGCTCAAATGGAAAGGAAAGAGTAGGTACAATGAACAGTTGGGTGGGGGAAAAGGTTGGTGTCAAGCATGGTCCCAGGGTTTCTAACTTGGGTCACTAGGAAGTGCTTTTATCCAAAACTGGAAGCACAGAGAGAGGATCAGGCTAAAATGGAACACAAAAGACATGCTCTGGATTTGTGGATGGAGCTGCAGAGGAAGCTGGCTAGAGCTGAAGTGCTTATGTTTGTGTTTCAGATGGTGACCCTCTTTCAGATGTGGGTTGTTCCCCTCTATTTCACAGTGAAGCTGCACTGGTGGAGGTTCCTAGTGATCTGGGTCTTGTTCTCCGCTGTCACAGCCTTTGTCACCTTCCGAGCCACCCGAAAACCACTAGTCCAGACAACCCCAAGGTGAGAATTTAGCTAGTGCGTAGTGGGAAGGAGCAAAGTTTCCTGAAACTAATGGGTTGGGATGCATGGGAGGTGGGTGGGCTTAAACTGGAAAAAAAAAATTGCAGTTTTTATCTGCCAAGATTACTTGGCACACAGCCCCACCAAAACAAGCTGATTGGGAGATCTCCTGCCCCATTCACAGAATAAAACCCCCCAAATAGTTCCCTGTAGCTTACCTTACGATTTACATCAAGGTCTGTTTATATTAAAAGCTAACAATATAAGTAAGCAAATCCTGGTCCTCATGGTCTCATTTTAAGTGTTGTTTTCTTCTGTGAACTCTTCTCTGATCTCTAAGTAGATTTTCTGTCACATTCTCTTCCTAGTGCCCTGTAGCTTTCCTTCATAGAACTTAATCACAGTTTATGACTAAATATTATTTTAAGTGTCTATCTCCCCCACTAACTAACTGTGAGATCAGGAGCCACATCCATGTTGTTTGTCACTGTATATCCAGGCTCTGCCAAAGGGCCTGGCACATAGTAGCCTATTCTGAATTTTTGTTGAATGAATGAATCTCAGTAAATTTAAACTGGAGAATTATAACAAACAATACTTCCTTCTTTGGTCACAAAGCAGCCCCTTCCTGTATAATTCTTTGTATTTCCAAATGCATTTCTCATCTGATCCTCCCAACCAGCTTGTGAGGTCATTTATATCTATGCTTGACAGAAAAAAAAAGAGAGAGAGAGATTTTCTCGTTCATTCATTCAACAAGCACCTGCTCTGTGTCAGGCCCTGTGCTGAGTGCTGGGGATACAGAGCTGAATAAGATATGGTCCCTGCCCTCAAGGAGTACTCGTTTTAATGGAGGAGATGGACAAGAAAGCAGCTGTTTCAGTGCAGTTGGTAAGTGCTGTGAGACACGTGTGCAGGTCTAGGAGAGCCTAACAGAGGAACTGGCCAGTCTCAGAGTTGTGACTACCTGATCCAGAGACCTCCAACTTGAAACTTCCTCTTTTTCCCATGCTTCTTATGTTCTACTTTACTGCCAGCCTTTTCTTGGCCTTCTATTATTCTACATGTTTGTTTTATTCTACAAAATAAAGTTTACTTACAAGGTGAAGTCAGTGATCCAGAACCGCCTCTCTGGCTATGGTAGTTTGTTGTTATGGAGAAGGAAATGGCAACCCACTCCAGTACTCTTGCCTGGAAAATCCCATGGACAGAGGAGCCTGGTAGGCTACAGTCCGTGGAGTGGCTAAGAGTCAGCACGACTGAGCGACCTCACTTTCACTTTTCACTTTCATGCATTGGAGAAGGAAATGGCAACCCACTCCAATATTCTTGCCTGGAGAGTCCCAGGGATGGAGGAGCCTGGTGGGCTGCCGTCTATGGAGTCGCACAGAGTCGGACACAACTGAAGTGACTCAGCAGCAGCAGCAGTTTGTTGTTACTGTTGTTTAGTTGCTAAGTCGTGTCTGACTCTTTTGTGAGCCCATGGACTTCAGCCCACCAGGCTCCTCTGTCCATGGGATTTCCCAATCAAAAATAACTGGAGTGGGTTTCAATTTCGTTCTCCTAGGGATCTTCCCTACACAGGGATCAAACCTGCATCTCCTACTTGGCAGGAAGGTTCTTTACCACTGGGCCACCTGGAAAGTCTCCTACAGTAAAAGCCATTATAAAATATATAGGCTCTGGAGCCAGATGGATGTGGATTGGAAACCCCCAGCCCTGCCATTTGTTAATTATATGACCCATATGACTGCATGTTTCTCAGCCTTGAATTCTTTATCCCTAAAAAATGTGATAATAATTGCTACTTCATATAGGGTAATATGAAGAAAGTGTAATAAAGCATGTTAAGCATCATCAGGTAATTTAAATATATTAGCTAAATGACTGAAAATATGTTTTTAACATGAGAGGTTTTCAATGATTAACAACTAGCATTCAATAATGCTTTACAGTTTCAAAGCACTTTCATAAACATCCACATTTATTTTTGCAGCATTTATTGACCATATATTTTATACACTAGGAAGTGGGCTATATACAATCCAGTGAGAAAGGTAGTAAGGGGTTCCTGTTTTAGGACTTAATAAACTTCTCTCAAGTTAATATGACTTATCTGGGGTTACTTAATCCACGTTCCTCCTAAAATGCCATATCCTTTCCGCTGTGTCTCACTCCCAGCTGATCATTGCAAACTCTGGATGGTGGAGCTTCTGTGGTCTTTGAAGGTGGACACTGCAAGGTGTTTGGGTCCCTTTGCTAACCTGAGAAGTCATTACACCCTTGCTTAGCCACAGCAGGGAGGCCCAAGCAGGGACCTTGAGCATCTTCCCTGAGGCCCATTAGAGTGACACTAACCTTGTTGGCTCTCAATAGCTAGACAGATTTGCTGAGTTGCTCTTTAGCTCTCCTCGCCAGTAGAACGGTGACCCATGATATAAGGGACCTATGTCCACAGCATTTAAAAGGCTCTGGTACATTCTGGGAACCATCTTTCCTCTCCGAACCTACTTGCAGTCAACCAACCAGATTCCATACTTCTATTCATTGAATCCTAGGGAGCATGGCTCTTTTAGGAGAATCTCATACCCCCATCAAACCCCCACTCCCCAACCCACACCACTGTCACACACACACACACATCCAAATAAAGGTATTCTTCGAGTGCCTCCTTCCTTATCCCTTCTCTTCCAAGGGGGAAAAAATTCAGAAGCGAACTCATTAGACATCATTCATTTTGTTATTGTTCTGTGGGTTAGAACAAAGCAGTATTCAGATTAACCATGCCCAGTTACAAAAGCCTGTAGCTAATTCTACCTCTTATTCATTTTTCCTTGAATCCTCTTTCCTGGCAAGAATACCTGTTTCCTTCTGAGCATAGCTGTAGTTACTGATTTTCACTTCCTTATCCAGCTAACCTAAATTTGAGATGACATAGTTGTCTGAGGTTAGGCAGGCATTCTTTGATGTTGAAACCTCCTTTTTAAAAAAAAAAAAAAAAACTGAAGGATAATTGCTTTACAGAATTTTGTTTTCTGTCAAACATCAACATGAATCAGCCATAGGCATACATTTATGCCCTCCCTCTTGAACCTCCCTCCCATCTCCCTCCCCATCCCACTCCTCTAGGTTGATACAGAGCCCTTGTTTGGGTTTTCTGAGACATACATCAAATTCCTGTTGGCTATCTATTTTACATATGTTGAAACCTCCTTTTAATGCTCCCTTTTCTTCCCTTGGTTTGAGACCAGGAAAATATAAATACCAAAATACAAATACAAAATACCTCCCGGGTATGTGGAGGTGTTTTGCAATTGAGGGAGTGATCAGCCATGTATAGTAACTGAAGTTGCTCAATATAAGTCTTAGGCAAAGAGCCTGATGTCCCCATTGATGTGAGAGAAAGGAATTCTGGTGATGCAGAGGCTCTTGGGCCAGTGTTTCTGGGTCAGCATTACTAATTTTTTCTCCTTTCTCCAGGTTGGTTTATAAGTGGTTCTTGCTGATCTATAAAATCAGCTATGCCACTGGCATCGTTGGCTACATGGCTGTCATGTTTACCCTCTTTGGTCTTAACTTATTATTCAAGTGAGTACCCTTTGCTTTTGTTTTTGCTGGTGTTTGGGGAGAAGGGACTGGTGAGATGTGCCTTTGTTCCTGGGACAAGTCCTGAGTATTAGCGAGAGGAACATGGCACTCAGGATAGGCGACTTGGGCTGTGGAGGATGGGAGGATGGGTGGCCCCTCTATGATTTTGTGCTGGTACAGAGAAAGGAATGTCTGGATAATACAGAGTTAAGAGTCTCAAATCATTGGTTGTACTTTCTAAGAATTTATATTTTAATGGAAAAGTATAATAACAAAAATAAGCATAATAATGATTATAATCATAATAATGATTATACCCGTAACTCCATCACCCCAACAGAACCATTTTCCTTTTCCATGTGTGTATCGTTTCTTACAGCATCCACTCTACCTTAGTGGTCTTATGTTCAAGGAGAGTAGGAGTTGGCAAACTACGTCCTATGGGCCAAATTGACCTGCCTTCGATTTTTATAAAATAAAACATTTCTGCTGAAACACTCATTTGTTTACACATTGCCTGTTGTTGTTTTTGCAGTAAAACAGCAGAGTTGAATAATTGTGGCAGAGACTTGTAGGGCCATAAACCTAAAATACTTACAATTTGGACCTTTACAGACAAAGTTTGCTGACCCCAGGCTAGACAGTTGAACTCATGGAACGGTTGGTTGCACCTGGCAGCAGATGCACCTAGAAAGATACAAGACCAGAAATAATAAGGCAGTGCCTGCTGGAGTCCTTCCAGTAGTCCCAGGGCTGAGATGTGAGGGAATGAGACCACGCATATGAGTGTGGGAGCCACCCAGGCCCAGAAGCTGCACTTCTCCAAGGAACACATCAGGTTTAAAACTTCCTGGATCCAGATACTGTGTTCTAATTGCAGATCAGGTTTAACATAAGCATTGTTGCTTTGTAACACAGCTGACATTCTACTTTTAAGAGATTTCTCAGGAGACAGAATTAACCTATGGACTTCTACATCTTGCTCCACTGTTGGGCATGTAGGTTGTTTTTCAGTGTACTGCTGCCACGGATAACATTGCCGAGTTGCTTCCTAAGGATACACGACTAGGAGTGGGATTCTGGCTTTTCCTATTGTCATAAGCTTTCCGAAAGATCTGATTCAGCATACAGGTCCCCTCCCACGCCCCTGCTCATTAGATTGAAAGCCAGATAATCCTGTCCTGGACTCTGGGACAATGATTATGACAATGATAATGACTCTGGGACTGGAGGGTACAAAAAGTAGGGCAGAAAAGGGTAGAAATATGGTTTCCTGGCTGAGGGAATGGGGGCTGTAGGCTGTGGGTCGTGAGGAATTCTAAGCCTGGGACAGTGCGTTGAAGCTAGAGATTTAGGATTAAAATTTAAATTCATGACCACTGACCTCTTCCCCAAACTGAGTACGCTGTAGGCAGGAGTTTCTGATACTGAAAGATGTCAGTCCTACTTTATATAGTGAGAGGACAACCACGGAATTCTTCCTTCCAGGTGTAGTACAGGCTGAAAGAATAAACAGGTGCCACAGATCTTTATAGGAATTTATCAGTGAAGAGTCATCAGTTCTCATCAAAGAAAACCCAGGTATTTCCAGATAGCTTCCTAACCTTTGTGATTAAAAAAGTAAAAACCAAGATTCTCCTTGTTTTATGTTATGTTTTTAAAGGTATTTACTCTAGAATTATAATTTCTACTTTGATAAACTACATAAGGAGGAAAATATACTTGAGAATCTTGACCATTTTTATGATGCTAATTAGTTAATTGGTATAAGACCATGATATCAAATTAGTATGTTAAATATTACAAGCTTGGTGGGCAAATTCAACTTTCTGAGAGAAATGTAATTTACATTCTTAAGTGAATACATTCAGTTCTTCATACAAATGTTTTAACAAAGATAGTTTTCTTTAATAAACACTTAAAGACTCAAGTTTGCAAATTATTGGTCCGTGAAATCACTAAAACAAGCTTCCTAATACAGGCATGTTGTCCTTAGTAAGAAGACTTGAACCAAAATTTAACTTTGGTGACATGATACAGAATATGTGTAGTTGCAACTTAAAAATTGTATGTAACGGGTATGTGTATATTTACTAACCGTATCTTTCTTTTCTAAAGCTGTGGTTAGAAAGCTTTTTTTTTGTAAAAGGCCAAGTATTTTCGGTTTCATGGGACAAAAGGCAAGATCTAGGATGGTTTCTAGGTATTTACATAACAAGAGAGAAAAACGCCTCCCTGCCCCATATATTTGTCTGGGTGAACTGTCTCAGATGGTGGGCGTTCTTTGTGTCCACTTGCCATCAGGTGAAACATTCTCTAAAGGAGGGGCCTGATGGGGGTGGGTGAGCACTGGGATCAGTTTCAGTCTGCTCCTGTGACACCCAGAACCTGCTGTGCTCTTCCCTCCTTTTGGAGGGCTTGGCCATTTCAATTTAGGCAACTTGCTGGAGGAGAGGCAATTCATTAGTGAGTTGCTGACTTCCAGACCGAAAATCCCACTGTTTGGTGTGTAGTGGTTGCCAGTGGTGGAGTCCCCAATGTGTAAATGCGAACCAGAACAGAGCCTAGGCTGCTGCAAGGCATGGTCATCAGTCACAGGAGGCAGGCACTGGAAACCCTGTGAGGAAATGGGCAGAAGGGGATACTCTGTCTTGGTCTTCACAGCTTCCAGTCCTAGCCTGTCAGGAGGTGCCCACAGACCATATGCAATCAGGTTGGACTTGGTTTTAGTTTGTCAATACTTGCTCTACTCTTGAGGCTTCCAATTTTAGGTGCTGTCTTATGTGTCCCAGGGTAGTAATGCAAAGCAAGTGCATCTCAGGGCAAGTCTTACAGGCCATACTGCTTCCCTTACAGGATCAAACCTGAAGATGCTATGGACTTTGGCATTTCTCTCCTCTTCTATGGCCTCTACTATGGTGTTCTTGAGCGGGACTTTGCAGAAATGTGTGCAGACTACATGGCATCGACCATAGGGGTGAGTTCACCTGGGCTTTTATTACTGCCTCCTGCCATCTTCAAAGAGTTCAGGATAGCATCACTTGTTTGATGGAAGAGATAAGCCTTACAAAATCCTTCAAGATGTGAGTGGTTATATATGGAGATTTCCTCTTTAAAATTTGGAAAGCTGGATCTCAGAGGTACCCCGGAATTTTTAACTCTAAGCCATAAGGTAAAAATCACTTTACCCTACAGGAAGTTGAGAGTCACTCAACAGATAATTATTTAATGTCTCCTGTGTCCTTAAGCACATCTAATGTGCTTAGATTAGAAAGGTGTACAAAAATAAACTTGAGTATTGCCCAAATGGAGTTTATTGTCGAGAGAGATGGGTATTAATTTAAAACACCAATAAATTATATATGATACATTCATTATATATTCATAATAATATATTATGAAATTATATTATTAGAAATTGTAACTAATAAATATTATCAAGGGATATTCATGATACTATTAACAAATACATCATTTGACCTAGTCTTGCGGCTCAACGGTGCCTTCCCTGATGTGACTTTTGAGCTGACCTGAACAATGAGTGGGAGTTAACCAGATGAAGTGAAAAGTGAAGTGTGTACCAGGTAGAGGAAATAGCATGTATAAGAGGCCTGTAGTGGGAGAAAAGGTGAGAACTTTGAGGAACTAAGGCTAACGTGGTTGTGGGGCTGAATTATAGTGGAAGTGTCTAGAGAAATAAAGGCTAGACTAGAAAAACCCATATAGGCCAAATGAAAGATTGTGATTTTTATACTAAAAATACTAAGGGTCTAAGGTAGAAAATGGTGTCATCAGATTTGCACTTGGAAAAGTTCATTCTGGCTTTTTGGATAGAGAACAGATGGGAGGGGGGTCCACAGATCCACAGATCAGCGTGACCCACTATGACTATTTAAAGAGACAGTTGCAATAGTTTGTGCAAGATGAAGGCAGCTTGGATTAGTGTAGAGATGGTGAAAAGGGACAGAAGTAGACTGAGAGGTATTTTGGAGGTAAGTTTGACAGGACTTGGATATAGATTGGTTCTGGGGACTGAAGGAAAAAACAGGAAGAAAAGAAAGGTAGGTACCGAAGCTGACATTTCTGACTCAAGCAACTCCTCGGATCCTTCACTGAGATAGGAAATGCTGTGAGAGGACCAGGTGGAGACCATGCAAAGATTCTTCAAGCCTAAAATATAGATAAAGTAACAGTCAGTCTAAGAAACCCAACTCAGTATCCTTAACTCCTTTTTTTCCACAATGGAAATATGTTTGTTGTTCTGTTGTTTGTAAAAATAGTGAGTTCTTTTTGTAATTGTGTGAACAACACAGAAGTGCTCCCCATCTTGGTATCATTCCATTAGACCCCACCCCAAGAAGAAATATTTCCAACTTTAATAGACATTTCTCCAGTTTCTGTGCTGAAATAATTGTGACTCTGATGTGTGGGGACTGAAGGGCATTCCAAAGTTCTTTCTAGGTCGAAGTCTGGCAAGTTGGAGAGAAGCTCTAGAACATCAGGGAAGTGGGTTCTCCTGGTTCCTCCACATACAAGTCCTGGCTTTTAGCCAGGAGATATCAATGGAGACCAATTGAAAAGAACAAGAAAGGCTTGGCACTGACTTCATGTGAGGCACTTCAGGACCTCTTGCTGAGCTTGTGGCAGTTTTGCAGGTGGGGACCTCTTGGCTGTGCAAATTTGTATATCATAGCTACTGTGATCTCATTTGTGCCTTGGGCTGGTAGGCTTAGGGCAATTCAGGTTAAACAGAAGATACAGCTATCGATAACCTTGGGTGTGTGTGCTAGTCACTCAGTCATACCCAATTCTTTGTGATCCCATGGACCGGAGTCTGCCAGGCTCCTCTGTCCGTGGAATTTACCAGTCAAGAATACTGAAGTGAGTTGCCATTCCTACTCAAAGGGTTCTTCCCGACCCAGGGATTGAATCTGCATCTCTTGTGTCTCCTGCATTGTCAGGCAGATTCTTTACCACTGTCCCACCTGGGAAGCCCTATCACCTTGTGTAATGTCAACCAAGTACAGTTTTGGGTCTGGAACTTTGTGTCCCAGTATCATGGGACTCTTTTATTTTTCCTGTAATGGATTAAATAGAAAACAAAGTATATTGGGTCACTTTATAGACAGCCTATTGGATTCTTTTCTGAACAGCTGTGTCATGTTTTAACAGCATCTCACTTTCTCTTATTTAGTTGTGTCTTCAGCTGTTCATTCAACTAGTTCACTCCCTGAAGAGATTTTCAGACCCTAGATTGTCTAATTACTCACTTTACTTTCAGCAGCAGCTGTTCACTAAAACTGTTTCCTTCGGTGGCACAGCCAGCTTTTCAGAGTGTCTCTTACTGGAATCCTGTCCTTTACTCTCTAGTGATTTCTTCTTCTTTTTCTGTTTTTACAGGACCAATTCTCTGATTTTCCCAAGTAGTTGCCAACTTTATCTCAAGGTTATTATCAGCTGCCAATTTAAATATAGCCTTTATTCCCTCCCAGGTGGGTCCCTAATGACTAATCTGCAGAATCCCTTTTCTGTCCAGATGGAGCTAAGCTCAGAATTAATTGATCACCAAATTAGCATCACTCGAGTACTCTTGCCTGGAAAATCCCATGGATGGAGGAGCCTGGTGGGCAGCAGTCCATGGGGTCGCTAGAGTCGGACACGACTGAGCAACTTCACTTTCACTTTTCACTTTCATGCATTGGAGAAGGAAATGGCAACCCACTCCAGTGTTCTTGCTTGGAGAATCCCAGGGACGGGGGAGCCTGGTGGGCTGCCATCTATGGGGTCGCACAGAGTCGGACACGACTGAAGTGACTTAGCAGGAGCAGCAGCTGGGAGATGGAGTTATTACATTGGCCTCTGCAAGATGGGATTTGACTTGGGCCTCTTCCCATGTTCTTGGGAAGAATTATTGGGTACTTCAGTGATTGTAAATGATAATCCCTCATAAGATAATTCCCTGCTGCTGCTGATGTTGCTGCTGCTGCTAAGTCCCTTCAGTCGTGTCCGACTCTGCGACCCCAGAGACAGCAGCCCATCAGGCTTCCCCGTCCCTGGGATTCTCCAGGCAAGAACACTGGAGTGAGTTGCCATTTCCTTCTCCAATGCATGAAAGTGTAACGTGAAAGTGAAGTTGCTCAGTCGTGTCCGACTCTAGCGACCCCATGGACTGCAGCCCACCAGGCTCCTCCATCCACAGGATTTTCCAGGCAAAAGTACTGGAGTGGGGTGCCATTGCCTTCTCCAAGATAATTCCCTAATAACGATAAATTCCAGCTTCACCAGGAGACCTGGTGGGAGAATTTCTCGTTAGGGTGGAGAGTGCCTCATTCTCCTTCCTTTCATGGGATGCCACTAGTTACCCCCACCACTCCATGATAACAGTCTGTCCCAAGGGTAAACCACATACCTCACTGTACCTCTTAGCACAGAGTTGAGGATAAGAGTGCGAAAATAAAGTGTTAGCATCTTTACCAGGCGGCCTGCTCTCCAGGGCTTTTAGACCCTGCCTCATCCATCTCGGCCTGTGTCAGTGTACTGGGTGTCATCTTAGCACCCACAACCTGGAATCCACACCTGGACAGCGACTGTCCTCCAGATGCCAACACCCAGAGCCTGTGTTCTTGACAAAAATAGTGCTGCCCCTCCTTTATTCCACAGGCTAATCTTCTGAATCCTAGTATCTTACCTGATAGCTACCTCTCCCTAAGTAATTGACATTGAGAATGGCTTTCCCTTTCAGAGGAGCCACTCTATCCAACTGTCTCTTTCAGAGGAGTCACTTTGAAAACTCCCATCCAACAGAATGTGACCTTGCTGATCCTAACTATGGACAAGCAGTTTGCTATTTCCCCAGGGTCCCATCCTGGAGGTCATAGGAATACTAGGATGGCCTGTGATAGTACCGGGTGAGTCACCAGGAGTTCATTGATTTGTTGTTTTCCAATTTTCTTCGTAAATATTGCTGAGATTTAGTAACAGGTCTTCTGCTAGGGCTCAGGATGCCAGCAGATTAGATCAGATAGGAATGTGGGAGAAGAGACTCCAACATGAGATTAAAGGGATCTATCTTAGAGTTCTTTCTAACCCTGAGAATTTCAGGACTGTTATTATTTCTGCCCACTTTGGTCAGATGGGCCTTGGTCTTCTCAGGAACACATAGGCCCCTGAACCATGACAGCCTGAATTTCAAGAATAGTCCTGGGGCTTCCCTGGTGGTGCAGTGGTTAAAAATCCACATGGCTTTGCAGAGGATACAGATTTGCTCTCTGGCCCAGGAAGATTCTACATTCCGCAGGGCAACTAAGCCACTGTGCAACAACTACTGAGCCCATGCACACCTAGAGCCTGTGCTCTGCAAGAAGATAAGCCACCGCAGTGAGATGAGAAGTCCAAGAGCTGCCACTGTAGAGCAGCCCCCGCTCACCACAACTGGAGAAAGCCCATGTGCAGCAACAAAGATCCAGCACAGCCAAAAAATTTAAAACATAAATAAAGAAGTTAAAAAAAGAGAATATCTGTGGTCTCAAAGCCAGAATCTGACCAGAGCTTTGGGGAGGGTAATTTGAGGAAGTCAAGAGACAGCAGCTTTCAACTCATTCATTTATTTATTCAAGCAACAGTTATTTATCAGTAGTCTACAGTGCACAGAATGTGACCAAGTACAGCCTGTACTAGCTTCATTGCTCACTTTCAATAGCAGCCCTAGTTGTTTTTTTAAAAAACTGCTAAAAATACACATACCATCTTAACCATTTTGAAGTGTACAGTTCAGTAGCATTAATACATTTACATTGTTCTTCAACTGTCACCATCATCCATCTATAGAACTTTTCATTTTGCAAAACTGAAGCTTTATACTCATTTAACAATAATTCCCTAATCCCCGCTCTCCCCAGCCCCTGGCAACAGTCATTCTGTCTGTCTCTATGAATTTGACCACTTTAGATACCTCTCATAAGTGAACTCATATGCAATATTTGTCTTTTGTGACTGGCTTATTTCAGTTAGCATAGTATCCTCAAGGTTTACCTTTGTTATGGCATGTCAGAATTTCCTTCCTTTTTAAGGCTACATAATATTTCACTTTGTATATATATATACCACATTTTCAGTTCTATTTATTTTTTCATAGTCTTTTGTATATTTGGTGATCACAGCTTCTATCCCAAAGAGTCATAGTTGATTTTGGAGCTGTACCAGTCAGGAACTAGGTCTGATTCATCTCTTAGTCCCCCTCTGGGAGTGGTTTGACCTAAAAAAAAAAATCTGTGATTAATTTATTTCACAATTCCTAGAAATAAAACTATGACATTTTATAGTTGTATTAAGCATTCTTAACTCCTTTTACAGTATTCTACGCTACTACTCTCTTTAGTTAGTGTAGAGTCGGACACGACTGAGCGACTTCACTTTCACTTTTCACTTTCATGCAATGGAAATGGCAACCCACTCCAGTGTTCTTGCCTGGAGAATCCCAGGGACGGGGGAGCCTGCTGGGCTGCTGTCTCTGGGGTCGCACAGACTCGGACACGACTGAAGCGACTTAGCTGCAGCAGCAGCAGCTCTTTGTTTTGCCTCACTTGGAGAAATTTGTAACTGTTTTGTTGAGTCAGTTGATTCAAGGGACTCTTGGATGAAGTCTGTGTTTTCCAGCTGGTTACTGTGAGGTCATAAGCTTGTGATAGCCACTCAGTTTAGTTTCCATTCACACCCGAAAGTCATGGAGGGGTGGGGCAATGGCCATTGGGAAATAAGCTTATTTCTGGGACTTCCTCCTCTGTGGGATTGATTAGCAGGCAGGGTAGCAACATATTGTGCTGCATTGGGCCTGGTGTCCTAGCTCACATTTTCTGTCTCCTGAGCAAATTGCTGTGCCTCAGGCTTCCTACTTCCTGGAGGCTCAGCAGCCCCAGATAATATGAGGACAGGGCTGGCTACCCATTCATCTGACTTGAAGTAGTAGTGTAAAGAGCTGGGGGGTCAGAGTCAGACAGACTTGGTTTCAGATTCTCCTCCACTTTTAATTATCTATATACTCTTAAGTAAGTTGCTTTACCTTTCTGATCATCTTTTCTTAGCTGTAATAATATTGTCAGCCTTATAGAATTGTGGTAAGGAACAGATGGGTTAATGTCAAGCACTTTGCAGACTAGCCAGGCCCATGGCAGACACTCAGATGGTGATGATGATAGCAACTGCTGTTACCTACTGTACAGTCCTCCTGTGCTACATATTTTATATTTAATCAACTGGAGCACAGGGCCCTTGTAGACTTTGTATCTTCATCATACTCAACACATAAAGCAAGCCAGACAGATCATTAACCACGAGTGCCAGTTCTCTCTTGATGCTATCTTTTGTCTGAAATCACCTTCAACCACTCTGTGGTATGGAATTTCCTCCTCTATAATCCTGGAAATGGGTATTTTATTCACTTTTTCAGCAAGTATTTCTGAAGCCATCTTGAACTGACAGGGAGCCAGCTGAGCCCTGCCACCAACTCTCTGGCCTCGAGTGAGGCTCTGCTCCCTGGCCATTAATCTCCTCACTAGTTGAGGGGATGGACCAGAAGAGCCCTTGAGGCTGTCGTGGCACACGTTTCCTGTGATGGTCAATGGTGTGGATTGGAACTCCTGTATCCTGAGCCCCTACTACAGACAAGCTCCTGTGCAAAAGGAGAAATCTGACTGTTCATCGGGAGCGCACCCTCTCCCACTTTGAGTAACCTCTGTTTCAAACCTCCACTCTTAAACCTCTAATACCCCTTCCCTCTGCCCTTCATTCTCAGCAGATGATCTTGCCTCCTATTTTCCTGAGAAACTAGAAACCAAACAGGACTTCCCCCCAATTCCTGACATGGTACCTGTAGACCCACTTCTGTTTGCACCTGTCTTCTCCTCCCCTCCAGGAACAGTGGAGTAAGTGTCCTCTCCTCCATCAGAGACCAGCTCTACCTGTGCTCTAGATTCCACACCTCCTGCCTTCCCAGGGACCTGGTGTACCACTGACTTCCTTTCTCACCTAGGACTTCAACTTCTCCCTCTGCTGGGTTCTTGCCTATTAATCATTTAAATATTCTGTTTGAAAAAATGTCCTTTCTTTGACACACTTTCTCTAGCTACTGAGCCATTTCCTGTCATTGACAGTTAAATTTGTGGAAAGTTTCTGTTTCCTTTTTGATTACCTTTCACTTACTTTCTGGTCTATTCTAATTGACCTCAAGTCATACCCTTTTTATGCAGTGACTCTTACTCAGATCACCAGGGACTGTATGTCACTTATTCTGGGGGATTGATTATGATCTCAGCAGTCAACAGCACAGTTGACTCAGCACTTATTTCTTCTTAAAAAGGGGTCCCCCCCCCCCCGCCCCTGCCTCCTAACAGTGGCTTTTGTGACATTACCCTGTCCTGGTTTTCTTTCTCTGTGATATTTTCTGTCTTCTCTGCTAATTTTCATTCCCCTTAAATGTTACTGTTCCTATGAGCTCAAGGTGAAACCATCTTCTCTATTCTTCACTAGTTATTTCCTTTCTTTTTCCATGAATTCCAGATCTGTAATCCAGAACTCTATTCTGAACTCCAGGCCTTTCCTAGTCAGCTGTCTCTTTGGTATCAACAATTGGTCCACTTCTCCCAATTTTTATTGCCATCAAATTAGCCCAAGTTATCACCTGAACATGGGAGAAGGAAATGGCAACCCACTCCAGTATTCTTGCCTAGAGAATCCTGTGGACAGAGGAGCCTTGGTGGGCTGCTGTCCATGGGGTCGCACAGAGTCGGACAGGACTGAAGCGACTTAGCATAGCATAGCGTATCACCTGAGCATAGGCCCCATTATCCGTTGCATTTAAAATATTGTAACTGTCTCTTAGCTGGTCTCACTGAATCCATTTTGGCCTTGTCTCCAATCCATTTTTCTCATGGAAGATCGAGTGATCTTTTAAACAGTACAAGTCTAAAATAAAGCCTTTAGATGACTTCTCATTTAAAGTCCAAAGTCCTCCATTTTGGCCTTAAGGACTTACTGTTTTCCTCTTTCTTACAGACTTCTTTCAGTTTCTCAAGTGCATCAGGTTCTCCCTGCCCCTGGCCTCCTCTTGTCACTTCTGCCTGTCTTCATCTCACTAACTTGACTCACGTTTCACCTCTCAGCCTAAAATGCCACTCCTCTGAGGAAGCCTCCTCAGATGACCTCGGCTTAGTTAGGAGACCCCTTCATTGCAGTGTTCTGTGATAGCCCTTTGAACACCTCTTAGTTAACTAATTCTTATTTTAGCCTTCTAAGTAATTAGTTCTCATTTTATGTACATTTAAAACAAATTTTATTGGAGTATAGTTGACTTACAGTGTTGGGTTAATTTCTTCTGTACAACACAGTGACTCAGTTATATATATGTGTGTGTGTGTGTGTGTGTGTGTGTGTGTATTCTTTTTCATATTTTTTCCATTGTGGTTTGTCACAGGATGTTGACTATAGTCCCCTGTGCTATACAGTAGGACTTTGTTGTTTAGTCTTCCTATATATAATAGCTTGACTCTGATAATACCAAAGTCCCATGCCCTCCCTCCTCTATCCTCCCTACTCCTTGGCAACCACAAGTCTCTTCTCTATGTCTGTGAGTCAGTTTTTGTTTTGTAGATACATTGATTTGTATCGTATTTTACACTCCACATATAAGTTTTATTATATGGTATTTCTCTTTCTTTTTCTGCCTTACTTCACTTAGTATGGTAATCTCTAGGTCCATCCTAGAGATTGCTGTAAATGGCATTGTTTAGTTCTTTTTGATTGCTGAGTAATATTCCATTGTGTATATATACCATATTTTCTTTATCCATTCATCTGTTGATGGATATTAAGGTTGTTTCTATGTCTTGGCTATTGTAAATAGTGCTGCTATCGACATAGGGTTGCATGTATCTTTTTGAATTGTAGTTTTATCTGGTATATGCCCAGGAGTGGGATTGCTGGATCACATGGCAACTCTATTTTTATTTTTTGAGGAGCCTCCATACTCTTTTCCTTAGTGGTTGCACCAATTTATATTCTCACCAACAGTGTAAGAGCATTCCCTTCTCTCCACACACTGTCCAGCTTTTACTGTTTGTAGATTTTTTTGATGATGGCCATTCTGACTGATGTGAGGTGATACCTCATTATAGTTTTGATTTGAGCAAAGATCAAATTGCCAACAATGATGTGCTGGATCATCAAAAAAGCAAGAGAGTTCCAGAAAAACATCTATTTCTGCTTTATTGACTCTGCCAAATCCTTTGACTGTGTGGATCACAATAAACTGTGGAAAATTCTGAAAGAAATGGGAATACCAGACCACCTGACCTGCCTCTTGAGAAACCTATATGCAGGTCAGGAAGCAACAGTTAGAACTGGACTTGGAACAACAGACTGGTTCCAAATAGGGAAAGGAGTACGTCAAGGCTATATATTGTCACCCTGCTTATTTAACTTCAATGCAAAGTACATCATGAGAAACGCTGGACTGGAAGAAGCACGAGCTGGAATCAAGATTGCTGGGAGAAATATCAATAACCTCAGATATGCAGATGACACCACCCTTATGGCAGAAGGTGAAGAAGAACTAAAAAGCCTCTTGATGAAAGTGAAGGAGGAGAGTGAAAAAGTTGGCTTAAAGCTCAACATTCAGAAAACGAAGATCATGGCATCTGGTTCCATCACTTCATGGGAGATAGATGGGGAAACAGTGGAAACAGTGTCAGACTTTATTTTTTTGATCTCCAGAATCACTGCAGATGGTGACTGCAGCCATGAAATTAAAAGACACTTACTCCTTGGAAGGAAAGTTATGACCAACCTAGATAGCATATTCAAAAGCAGAGACATTACTTTGCCAACAAAGGTCCGTCTAGTCAAGGCTATGGTTTTTCCTGTGGTCATGTATGGATGTGAGAGTTGGACTGTGAAGAAAGCTGAGCGCTGAAGAATTGATGCTTTTGAACTGTGGTGTTGGAGAAGACTCTTGAGAGTCCCTAGGACTGCAAGGAGATCCAACCGGTCCATTCTAAAGGAGATTAGCCCTGGGTGTTCTTTGGAAAGAATGATGCTAAAGCTGAAATTCCAGTACTTTGGCCACCTCATGCAAAGAGTTGACTCATTGGAGAAGACTCTGATGCTGGGAGGGATTGGGGGCAAGAGGAGAAGGGGACAACGGAGGATGAGATGGCTGGATGGCATCACCGACTCGATGGACGTGAGTTTGAGTGAACTCCGGGAGTTGGTGATGGACAAGGAGGCCTGACGTGCTGTGATTCATGGGGTCGCAGAGTCGGACACGACTGAGCGACTGAACTGAACTGAACTGAATAATTAGCGGTGTTGAGTACCTTTTCATATGCCTGTTGGTCATCTGTATATCTTCTTTGGAGAAATGTCTGTTAAGGTCTTCTGCCCATTTTTCCATTGGACTGTTTGGTTTTTTGTTCTTGAGTTGTATGAGCTGTTTGTATTTTTTGGAAATCAAGCCCTGTTGGTCACATCATTTGCAAATATTTTTTCCCATTCCATAGGTTGTCTTTTTTTTTTTTTAATAGTTTCCTTTGCTATGCAAAAGCTGGTATAAGTTTAAAGGATGGTATAAGTTTAAGCCACATTTTTTTTGTTTTTATTTCTGTTGCCTTGAGAGAGGGACCTAAGCATACATTGTTATGATTTATGTCAGAATATTTGCCTTTGATCTCTGCTAGGAGTTTTATGGTGTCATATCTTATGTTTAAGTCTGTAAGCTGTTTTGAGTTTATTTTTGTGCATGGTGTGAGGGTGTGTTCTAACTTCATTGATTTACATACGGCTGTTCAGGTTTCCCAGCACCACTTGCTGAAGAGACTGTCTTTTTTACATTTTATATTATTGCCTCCTTTGTTGAAGATTAATTGACTGTTGGTATGTGGGTTTTTTCTGGGCTCCCTGTTCTGTTTCGTTGATCTATATATGTCTGTTTTTGTGGTAATGGGAACCTGTTTTGATTATTATAGCTTTATAGTATTGCCTAAAGTCTAAGAGTGTTATATCTCCTGCTTTGTTGTTTTTCCTCAGGATTGCTTTGGCAATTCTGGGTCTTTTATGGTTCCATGTAAGTATTAGGATCATTTGTTCTAGTTCTGTGAAAAATGTCATGGGTAATTTGATAGGGATCTCATTACATTTGTAGATTGCTTTGAGTAGTATGGCCATTAAATGCCAGTCTCCCCTTGCTGTAGGTTTCCTGAAGACAGAGGCCAGGTCTGTGTTTTTCCAACATTATAGCCCAAGACATAGTCCAGTGACTGGTACCTAGTAGGTACCCAGTATATCTGACGGAAGGAAGGAAGAGTTTGAGTGGCTTGCTCAAGATCATCAAGATAGTAAGTGACAGAGGATGGAAATGCAGTCTGTCCTGACAAACTGTGTGGCCCCTTGAGCCCTTTCCACACTGAGGCATCAGGCTCTTGAGGTTAAACCAGAATCTTCCTCCCTGTACTTTACCTTACTCAGCCCGAGGGCCTCCTTATGCAGTCTCAGTGGGCTC
Organism: Bubalus kerabau; assembly: GCF_029407905.1. Classification (NCBI taxonomy): domain Eukaryota; kingdom Metazoa; phylum Chordata; class Mammalia; order Artiodactyla; family Bovidae; genus Bubalus; species Bubalus kerabau. The sequence goes on from NC_073638.1 coordinate 52,253,445, forward strand.
TGCGAACTGTTGGTTGCTGGGACCTTCCTGACTTGACAGACTCATCTGATGACTTTGTTGAAACATTGTGGGATTTGACCCTGCTGGCCTGTCGCTACATTAGCTCGCAGGGAGAATGGAGAAGCTAGAGGCCTAATATAGAACTTTGCCTCAGTGTCCCTCCTACTCTCATCACCTCATGCAGGTTCTCTCTGATGCTGTATCCCTGCCCCAGTATCCGGGGCAGAACTTGGAGTGGTTTGAGGTTAAGTTCTTCCTCAGAGCTCTCCTGTCCTGAGTTGGAGGGTTCCCCTTTCTCACTGCTGATGCCATGGGCCAGAATGAGTGGTGGTGTTCCTGTGCTGCACAAGTGTGCAAGGATTTGGTGCCAGAGCTGGGCTCAGACTTCTTGGTCTCTCTTCTCGCCGTTCAGTTGATGTGCCTAGAAATACTCAGGCAGGCACATTCAGAGCCGTCAGCCTCTTGAACTCTGGTGGAGTCTCTCTCAGAGGTCCCCTCAGCACAAACATTCAGATTCCTGCTTTGGAGAATTGCAGCTAGTGGGCTCCCATGGGTTTGGCTTCACCCTAACTCTCACTGGTGGCTCAGAGGTTAAAAAGCGTCTGCCTCCAGTGCGGGAGACCCAGGTTTGATCCCTTGGTCGGGAAGATCCCCTGGAGAAGGAAATGGCAACCCACTCCAGTATTCTTGCCTGGAGAGTCCCATGGACAGAGGAGCCTTGTAGGCTATAGTCCATGGGGTCGCAAAGAGTCAGACATGACTGAGCGACTTCACTTTCACTTAACTCTCACTTATCCTTTTGCACTCTAGATACACAAATCAGAACCTTTTGAATTATTGGCCCTCACTGACCTAAGTAGCTGCATTTCTCCAGTGTTCAGATGTCAGTGAACATCTTGGTCAGGGGGTCTGGGTTCTCATCACAGCTAGTTTCTTTCCATCACTGGGCTTTGGTTTCCCCAGTGACGGGGCTGCTCTGGTGTCCTGTGACAGTAACAGGCTCACCTTAAGCCACTTCAGACATTCTTGCAAGACAGGGAGGGAGTGTTGAAGGCCAGAAACTCTATATTCATGGATTCTTGGGGCAGCTCTGCCCTCTACCCCTGAAAACTTTTGGAGTCAGGAGAGGCCATTTCTCAGAAGGGCTGCTTGGAGTCAGAGAAGCCGCATGTGGAGTGGAGGTCGTGGCAGACGTAGCTGTGTCTTCCCTACTCCTTGTCCCAGCTCCTTTACCCCCGCCCTTCTTCCACTGTTGTCCCTCACCCAGCTAACAGTCTGTGAAGTTTTCAGAAGACAGTTGCTTGGAAACAAAAAACAGGAAACTCGAATTAGGAAAATAACAATACAAAAAAGGCTAAGTATAATCTGTTTCCCTTTATAGGTACAGATCAAATTGTAATAATAAATACAGAAGCCTTTTAAAAAATTAATTTTACAGTTTTGCAAGATGTGAAAGTTCTGGAGATGAGCTGCAGATCAATGTGAATATACTTACTGACATTACCAAACTGTATACTTAAAAATAGTTAAGATGGTAAATTCTATGTTATGTGTGTTTTACCATCATTTTTAAGAACAAAGAAAAGAAAAAAAAACAATAGACAGTTTCAACAAAATTCAAGTCTTTTATTCTTGGGATCAAGGGGAAATGCTATGTAGCTATTGAACAATAAACCATAAGGAAGGTATGCAAAATTTTGAATTTCTGTTTGGAGCATGGAATTCCTCATTCACTGTGATTAACCATGGTAATAAATAATCTTTTAAGGTATGGGCGTACCTCTTTTTATCATGCTTTGCTTTATTGCATTTCGCAGATAATTTTTTGTTTTGCTTTTTGCAAATTGAGGGTTTAGGACACCCCTGCAGCAAGCAAGTCTGTCAGCACCATTTTCCAGCAGCCTTTGCTCACTTTGTGTCTCTGTGTTACATTTTGGTATTTCTGGCAGTGTTTTGAATTTTTTCATTATTATTTGTTATGGTGATCTGTGGTCTTGGATGTTACTGTCCTAGTTGGTTTTTAGACATAGTGCTATTGCATCCCTAGTAGTAAGTAGAAACATAACTTTTAAATGCACTGGGAAAGCAAAGAATTTGTGTGACTCACTTTATTGTGGTGTTCTGGAATGGAACCCACAATATCTCTGAGGCTTGCCTGTTATATATGTTCATTAAGGAAAATTTGAGTACAGAAAAGTAGGCAAAATAAAAAACACCCATTTATAATCCTACTACCAAGACATCACTGGTGTAAATATTCTCATACGTTTCCTTCTGACCTTTTGACTGATCTGCTTGCTTGTCTTTACATATGGTACCAATAACAGTACTGTGCCTCCAATTTTGTGCCCTGCTTTTGACACTTAATGTTGTATCTCAAGCTTCAGCTGACTCGCTGCCTATCTAGCCCCTTGAGTGGGTGCCACAGGTTATCGAGGCATCCCTCTATTGTTGGTCATTTATGGTTCTTTCCATTTCTTTGCTTGTTTTTGTTTGCCGCTTTTTTTTTCTTGATTTTTTGGGAAAATATATGTAGCATAAAATTCACCATTTTAGCCATTGTTCAGTGTGCTATTTCCAAAATTTTTGATCATCCCAAACAGAAGCAATAACCCATTTCCTCCTCCCCACCACTGGTTACCTCTATTCTATTTTCTGTCTATGAATTTGGCTATTCTAGATATTTTATAGAAATAGACTCATATATCAGTGCAATGCTTATCTTTTTGTGTCTGACTTGTTTTACTTAGCATGTTTCCAAAGTGCCTGCATGTTTTGGCATGTATCAGAACTTCGTTATTCTTGTGACTGAGTAACATTTCATTGGAGGGATAGACCCCATTTTGTCTGTCCATTCTTCTGTTGATGGACACTTGGGCTGTTTCCACCTTTTGGCTATTTGTGATTAATGCTGCTAATGAGCATTGGTGTACAAGTGTGTGGTTAGGCCTGGTTTTTATTCTTTAGGAGTATTATCTAAGAATGGAATTGCTATGTCATATGGTATTGCTGTGTTTAACTTTTTGAGAGGTTGCCAGACTCTTCACTTCTTTAGTTATAAATAACACTTAAATGAGTATCTGTATGCATGAAGCTTTTTTTGTTTTTAAAGAAATTTCTTTAAATTTCTTAAGGTGAAGTTAATGGGTTAAATGGTGTGGCAGTTTGAGACATCATGCCAAATGCTGTCCAAATGGGTTGAAGCTGTTTTACTGCTGCAACAAGTGCCTGAAAATGTCCTTGTCACCCAGCCACCATTGCACCAGGTGTTTCACTGATGTGCCTCTTGGAGAAGAGATGTCGCCCATCTGGGGGAACCACGGTGTGGCCACAGAGTGGCTTAGCTGATGTGGTTCCCTATCAGTGGCCCCGAACCCTTCTCCCTGCCGGTCTCCTGCCCTGATGCTGACCAGCCCCGTCTTCAGGTTCTGTCTGATCTGACTTCCAGCCCATCTCTGGTCTAGTCCTTTCATGCCATCTGCCCCACAGAGATGAGGATGACTGACGGTGAGATATTCTCCAGCTCGGGATCCTCCACCTGCCGTGTCACATTCTCTCCAGAAGACCCCAGGCCTCGCTGGTATCGTGCCACTTTGGTTGATTCTCACGTCTTTCCTGTCTTTTCCTCCTGCTCTTCTCTCCCAGTTCTACAGCGAGTCGGGCATGCCTACCAAACACCTCTCGGACAGTGTGTGCGCAGTGTGTGGGCAGCAGATCTTTGTGGATGTCAGTGAAGAAGGCATCATCGAGAACACGTATAGGCTGTCTTGCAATCACGTGTATCCTGCCTGGAGCTCCTGGGCTGCCTCTCTCACCACATGCACACTGCAGTCAGGGATGGAGGGGACCGTCATGACCCTGGGCATGCCATCCAGACCTTTGAGAGGAGGAGAGTCACAAGAGGCACACATCTGGGTGATGTCCTCTGATAGGGAAGCCAATCCCAGGGAGTGGAAACGGCTGCCTCCTTTGGTCTTTCTCATAGATGGGAGCCACTTGTGCGTAAGCAGTGTGTATAGCCTGGCCAGGTCAGAAGGGAGCCTCAGCTACACCAGCTGCTGCAAGATTGGGTCAGTCGCCAGGGAGGAGCATCCTCTAACTGGCTCCCTCAGTGCTGGAATCAAGTGCCCCTGAGTGGCGCCTCTGGCGTTCACCACGTCCTTACTCGGCTCCCGTTCCGTGCCGTGTGCTCTCCATTGTGCCCAGAGTGGCCCTGTAAGGCAGAGTTCATTAACCCCACTTCATGTGTGAGGAAGCAGGGCCGGAGGTGTACTCTCAGCTTGCCCAAGGCGATATAGCTGGTAAGAGATGAAGCCAGGGTTTGAACCTCCCTCCAGAGCTAGGGCCTGGACGCCGTGAAGCCCGTCATGGGGCTGGAGTGCCATCCTGGCTGCCCACCATTTCCCTTGACCAGTGGTGCTCAGATTCCACGAGTTCTGCATCCGCGGCTGGTGCATTGTGGGAAAGAAGCAGACGTGTCCCTACTGCAAAGAGAAGGTAGACCTCAAGAGGATGTTCAGCAACCCGTATCCTTTTTGGGCTCTTGCTGGGAGCGGGCAGTGGTAAGAAAGTACCAGCCTGCATCAGGCGGGTCTTGGGGTTCCCCTCCTGAGTCCTGTCTGGTAACTGCCCACCAGTCCATTTGGCTTGTCTAGGGAGGTGGGTGGGATATGGGGCAGGACCAACAGCTCAGCTTCTCCTCACCACTCAGGATCCCTCGAGGGTGAATCGGTAGTGATAGCTACTTCCTTTGCCCGCCTGCTTCCTGCGCACCTGGCGGCACTGTGCCAAGCGCTTTCCTTCTGAGGGCTCACTCGTTCTCTAGAGCCTTGTGACCTGGGTAATAGTATCCTCATTTTTACCAGTGAAACAGTTTCAAGGTTGAGTAACATTCTCAAGGTGATATAACTAACATGTGATGCCTCATCTCTGGCGGGCGGGGCTGGAGACCAGCCCTGTCCCCTCCACTTTGAACACAGGACCTGTGCTGCTCTCAGCTGCCCCTGGATCTAGGGACCTCTCCCAGTTGCCCTTTCTCTCTGTATGGGGGTTTCCTGGCCCCTGGATACTAGCCGGGCTGTGGAGGGCCTTGGTGTTCCCCTTTATGGTTCCTTGCTTGGTTCTTTTGGGGTCTAGTTCAGTAACTCCATGGTCAAGCTGAGGGTCGGGGCTTCTCTTGGTTCCCAGTACTGGGCCAGACTGTGGTTCCTGACGCCCTCAGAAGGACTCCCCACAGGCTTGTGAGGTCTGTGCTTCCCCGGAGCTGGATTCCTAGGCTCCCTCTCCAGTGTCTTTCCCGGCAGTGGGTTGTAAAGTGGAGGGAAGGGACTCCTCTCCAGGGCTGCTTGGCCTCAGCAGGGCCCCCATGTTCAGTGCGAGCCTCTCTACCAGGAGTTATCCCCTGTGACCAGCCTCTTGCTCTGCCCCTATATGCCTCTGTCCTCACACTCAACCCCTCCGTTGACCTAGAAATCTTCCCATTTTGGACAAGAACCTTCGGGTTACCTTATCTCTTTCCCCGTCTTCCCGAAGCTGTTGTCATGAGAAATCTACGGCAGTCTCAGGCTCACTGGCAGTCCCAGCTTACAGAGGGGGTCATGCAGAGCCCTCTGTGTGTATCATCCACAGAGAGCTTCATTTCACCACTCCACCCTCTGCCTTGTCTGTCTGATCCTCTGCATTGATCCCCTCTGTCCCACTTCCCTCATTCTCCAGGTTCAGACCTGTGTTCCAACATGGAGAGGTTGGGTGGGGCTTTCTAGAAAGCACCTTTCTTTGTAGGCTGATTTCTGTGAAGTGTCTGGAACATGTAGACAGACCCTCTTACCCATCCCCTAGGCCAGCCTCAGCAGCTCGAACATGTAGCCCCTTTTCTTTAACTCACTTGACAGCTGGGAGAGGCCTCATGTCATGTACGGGCAACTGCTCGACTGGCTTCGGTACTTGGTAGCATGGCAGCCTGTCATCATTGGCCTGGTGCAAGGCATCAACTATATCCTGGGCCTGGAATAGTCAGGAAGAAGAACATCCACCCACCATGGACCTCAGGGCACTCTCCTCCCTGCCCTCCAAGACCTCTTGGGTGGGAAAGACTCAGAGGGGCACTGGGCCACTCAGGACTCCTCCGGCTGTGTCCGGGCTGGGGAGGGAGGTGATGGAGAGCCAGCCGGTGGGGCTGTCAGCAGTGGGGGCTTTTTAAAAGAAAACTATTTTGATGAATATATTTAAAAACCTTTTTTATTGTGGAGCTTAGGAATTGCCCCAGTTCTTCCAGGCCTCACCTCCCTGCTTGAGCAGGGCAGGAGCAGAGCCACAACATTTTTGACGTAAAGGAGCCATCTTACCTCTGGCTGTGAGCCCCAGGCCCTGCCCCCCTCTTCTTTCCATGCGTGGGGCTCAAGCCTGGTACACTCTGTGCGGAAGGGCCAGAGAACTGTGGCCAGTGCCACTGAAGAGCACTGCGGGGTGAAGTGTCCTTCCTCCCAGCTAAGGCCACGGGCGGGCCTTCCCTGTGGGGGTGGCCATAGGCTGGTTGAGGCAAGTGGAACCTTGTCATGGCTTTTCCAGTGAAGGAAGCCCTGGGACCTCAGAATTCCCTGAGAATTTGTTGGGGAACCTTCCCCTAAGCAGGGCTTACTCAGTCAAGAACAGAGACCATCTATACAGAGCAGTGATTGAGGGCCGCTTATGCAAGCTGACGCTCTGCCCAGAAGTGGTGACATGTGCCGAACGCCACTACCACATCACTTCCTTCCCTGCAAGCCCGAGTGAGCGTGTGTGTGTGTGTGTCTGCGGTGGAGGGACTGACAGACGTGACATTTCTTCCTGTAGTCACACGTTGTTCCCTTAAAGCTGCCAGGGGATTCCCAGCTCAAGGAATATCCTCATGTTAGCCCGGTCATCCCCTGGGTTCTGCCTGGGCCCAGCAGCCTGAGTGCTGGGGTGGCTGGGAAGAGGGTCAGGGCCGGGTGAGTATGGTGTCTGAAAGGGGGTTTCAGGTAGGCCCCAGCTCTGGTCCTAGGGGTTTTGAAGGAAGTAGGAGGGCAAATTCGGGCTTTCCACGCCGGGTTCCTAGGGAATATGGCCCTTCAGGTGCAGCAGGAACCAAGCAGGGTCTTGTCATCTGTTCTTAATAAAGCTCTGTGAGCTGGGTTGGAAAGCTGAATATCCATCTTGCTTTTCTTCTTCCCACCTCTTGCCCTGCGGTCCCCGGGGCTGCCTGGCCTCTGCTGCCTTTTTGCTCTTCCCATTTGAGAGCTGGGTCCTGTGAGTGGTGGGTCCCGTCCAACATCCCTGAGTGAGATGGCCTGCTGGGCTTCTGTCCTGTCGCAGAAGGGGCCCTGGGTCATCACAGGGTGACCATCCTCACGACCTGAGGTCAGTGCCCTGCCGCAACCACCCCTCTTCCCAGTCACTCTCTTACCCAACTGTGGCTTACCCAACATGCCGCTCGCTCATGCCCATGGGCCCGTCCTCGGTGGATTGGGGCCTGCGGTCATCCTTTCACTTTTGTCCCTCCTTCACCCACATGTGGCTCAGCGGTAAAGAATTCACCTGCAATGCGGGAAATGGGGTTCAATCCGCGGGTTGGGAAGATCCCCTGGAGAAGGAAATGGCAACCCACTCCAGTTTTCTTGCCTGGAGAATTCCATGGACAGAGGAGCCTGGTGGGCTACAGTCCAGAGGGTCATAGAGTCAGACAGAACTTAGTGAATAAACCACTGCCCCCCACCCCCACATCAGGTCATGTGAGAAGCCAAGGCCAGTCTCTCCAGGGCACTCTCTCCGTCCTTCAACAGTCCTGAGTACCATGACCTCCCAGCAGCCCGACTCTGGCCTTATTTACACTCACAGGTAGAATCCTGTCTCCTGTCCCTTGCATCCCCACCCCCTTCCCCGGAGAACTGGGTCTCAGAAGCCCCGACAGTCTTGCCTCCTGACCTCCCTGCTGGAGACACTGGCGCTCCTAGGGAGGAGCTTCTCTGCGTCTTGCAGCCCAGAAGCTGCTGGGCAGGCGGTGGGGGAAGGACTGAGAAGATGTGAGTTAGAGCCCTGGAGAAGAGGAGTTGACTTTTAGTCTCCCACATCTAAATTGGAAATGTATGGTTTTTACACACACACAACACACTCACCCCTTGAGATTGCAGCCATGCTCCTGACTCATCTTCCAAACTTTATTTCATCTCTTGGCCTCCCTGGCTCTGTCTCCAGGACCCCATCCTCCTGATCCCAGACACTCAGGTCTGGTCCTTCACACCTGCTCCGTGGATCACCAGCCCTGGTCTGTCCACCCCTTGAAGCCACATGTGTGACCCTGACTTCTGTAGCTCTCTTGTTGCTCCAGCCAGTGCTGGGTGTACCCACTCTTCCCTGGAAAGCACCCTCTCCTCTCCGTAGGGCCAGTGTTCTAGCTTGTGCTCCAAGCGTGTCTGAGAGGTTCCCGTGGAGGCCGGGAAATGTAGCTCCCGTGATGGGGCTCATGTGGGGCCAGACACAGCCAAACTGAGCTGGGGAGCTCCGAAAGGGGCAGCTTCCAAAAGAGAGGGCTCTTCAGGGCTTCTTGGGATCCAGGCAAGGGGAAACTAGACTTCCTGGTGAGCTTAGATCTGTAACTCTGGCCAAGGAGCTGGGGTGACAGAAGTGAGGATTCATGGGGGTGAGGGGTGGGTGTTGGGTTGGTTGGAGGGAGTGGGGAGCCTGAGAAAGGCCAGGATGTGGATGGGCTGGTGTGAGTCTGAAATGGTCCACTTGATCCAACTTCGGGTCCCCAGTGCCTAGGACAGTTGTCCCCTTGAATATAGTGTGACTGAAGGAAGAAGCAGGAGGCCTTTTCTGTTCACATAGAAGAGCAGAGTCTTGGGATGGAGAGACTTTCATCAGTTCATGGCCCTGTGCACCCCTTGGAGGGGGAGGCTGAGGATGGTTGAAGGCTGACACCACCTGCAGAGCAGGGGGCCTGGGGGTAAGTGAGAAGGCTCACGGCCGCAGTGAGCTCCAGCTCAGCAGAAGGCACGGTGTGCAGGGACCTTCGGGACTGGGTCTAGACTGCTGTGGAGCACATGTGTCTTGCTGGTGGCCAGAGCCTATTCTAGATCCCCTGCTTAAATAAAACTGAAAGTAAGATAGGAGGGGGGCAGTGCTTTCCCAGAAGGATTTCACTGTCTATCCTGCCCTTCCCAGAACAGCTCTGGCAGCAGAATTTTCCCTCCTTTGTGACTAGGTAAGTCCCTGATCCTCTTTGGGCCTCAGTTTCCATCCTATAATGAAGCGTTTGATTGGAGTAGTGACAAGTATAATGTTGATGGTAGAAAGAGCTAGGGTGGGGATCCACCAGCTTTGTTTCTAGGGGCTGGAAGAGCTCCAGCCTGCGCTTGATGCTGGTCCTCCAGTTGACAGTTGGGACAGGTGGACAGGGCAGAGTGGACAGTGTCTGGCAGCCCCCTGAAAAGTCAGATGTAGGAAGGGGCTGTGGAGACCACAGGAAGGCTGTACTAGTCAGCCTGGAATCTGTAGGAGAACCCGTTTGTCACGGTCACCTCCCCCGCCTCCCCAGAGAGGAAGTTGTCACAGATATATAGAGCAAGGCACGGCAGCTCCTGACACAGTTCATCATGACCATGAGACAGAACTGGATTCCAGGTGGGCCCTGGGGCTGTGCATGTGCGGGTGGAAGGGGTGGGGCGCGGCCTGAGGGCAGTGAGGAACCTGACCCCAGGTGGTCCCTTCAGCTGCTGTGCTGTGGCTTTCAGCCTCTGGATGCTGTGCTCTGGCTCCATTCCAAGGTCTCCCTGTGCTCCATTCAGAGAGACAAGAGCTAGGGCTGGAGGGGTTCTTCTGCCCCACCCATTCCCAGCAGAGCCAAGAATCTGCCAGACTTAATCCTGGCAGGAGCTCCCTCTCAAGAGCAGAGCTGGGATGCCGAGCAGTCCCAGGAGGTCAGACAGCTGCTGATCTCTGTGACTGTCCTCTCCTCAGACCCCAGCCCTCTTTGGGCCCTGCTCTTCTGTGCCCACATCATCTCCCACCTGGCCAGAGCCACACCTGTGCCTCAGGCCACCACAGCTGCCTCACCTGGGATGGCAAAGGCCCCCTGCTCCTCGCGGCCGCTAGCGCTCCCAGCAGCTAAACAGTGCCCAGCGCTGACAGTGACCTGGCCAGCAGTGAAAGTCTCACTGAGTAAGCAGCTATTCCAGTGGGAGGGGAGGGCGCGGTGGTCTGAGGGCGGGCTGAGGGAACAGTGGCGCCAAGAGTGGGTTGGCCTCTGAGCACGCACCCCCCAGCCTTCTGCCACGTAGCCTGTCACCAACCGAGCAGCTCGGTTGAGCAGTGGGCATTCTCCCTCTCCCAGCCAGCATTGCGAGTTGGTGCAGGGCTCAGCTCACAGCTCCCAAGATGCTGTCACGTGGGATGGAGAGGACTCAGAACAGTCAGAGGACTCCCAGAGTCCTGACGGAGGTGGCTCCGAGCCCAGCCCTTCCTCACAGGGCCCACTTGCCCTCTGGCCTTCTCAGTTGAGCGACTGCCTACTGTGCTGCCTCCTTGGCCAGAGCTCCTAGAATCACTGAAGTTGGGTGCTAGAAACCCCGGGGCATTCTGAAGAAACAAGCTCAGGAGTCAAGGACCCAGATGAGGGACCCATCCCCAGATTCCTGTTGCTCAGCCTTTCCCTTGGACTTTGCATTCCAGATTCCTGAATCGTGGGGCAGGGCGGGCAGACCGTGGCAGAGGCGGGAGGGTCTGCTCTATAGGACTAACAGCCACATGTGCCCCTTAGATGGAACGCTGACCTTGTCCTGTACCGCCTGCAGCCGCTTTCCCCACTTCAGTATCCTCTACTGGCTGGGCAACGGCTCCTTCATCGAGCACCTCCCAGGCCGGCTGCGGGAGGGCAGCACCAGGTGAGGGCGTGGTGGTGAGGCTGGCTGGAGGCAGGCCGCTGCTGCGGTCCTCTCACAGCCTCTCCCCCTCCTCTGCTCCAGGCGGGAGTACAGGGGCAAGTGGACCCAGCTGTGGAGGCCCTTGGTGCTGGAGGAGCTGAGCCCTACCCTGCGAGATACCAACTTCTCCTGTGTTTTCATGGATCCTGGGCAGACTGTCCAGCGTCACCTTGTCCTGGCCCAGCTCTGGGTGAGGCCCAAGGGAGGGCCTCCGGGACATAAGGAGCCCTACTTCAGTGTGGGAAGGAAAGGGTGGGCTCTGCCCACAGCAGCTTCCAGCTGATGCCCACTGACTGCCCGAGCCACTCAGGCAGGAGAGACATGGCTTAGAGGGAAGTTCTTCCCACCTTGGCCCTGATGCTTGTTTGCTTCACTCCCCCAGGCTGGGCCGAAGACAAGTGTGCCCCTGCCACAGGAAGCCCCACCCTCCAGCCAGTCCCCTCTGCTGCACCATCCCGATGGTGAACCCGAGCTCCACCGCCACCTGGTTGAAACACCACCTCTTTACTGAAGTCCAGGCCACAGTCTGCATTGATTTAATATATTTGTTTCCTCTGTGGGCTCCTGGGATGCAGGCAGAGGCTGCTTCTGACCCACCGCTGTATCTGTCACCCCAGCAAGGCCCATGGGGGGGCATTCATAAACCATCTTCAACAGCAGCATCTGACGTGTGTCCAGTCACTTATCCTTTAGGCCGTCGTTCCAGCGCAGAACGTGGCTCGTGTGAGGAGGGAGCATGGAGTGAGAGAGGATGCCACTCTGAAGCTGAAGACAAAACCAGATTCAGGGACACAGGCCCTCACAAGATGCCGGCCCGTAACGCTCCTCAGGAGCAGAGGCCAGAAACAGTGGAAGATCCTGTGGCCTCAGAGAGGCCAGGAGAAGGGGTTTGAGAGAAGGTAGGTGGTCTGGAGTCTCCCTGCTTCCCCGACACAGACCAAGGCATCTCGGCATTCAAGGGAGAAAAAATAGACTTTATTTACAAGTAATAACATTTAGAAAAGATCCATCTCTGGCCCTTAAAAACCTTCCCATCACTCCAAATCCCACCCCGGAGGGTGGGCGATGGGAGCTGCCACTGAGGGCTGCCCCCCCCCCCCAGGTGCAGGGCCCTTCTCCTGGAAAAGAGCATCCTGTGGGCAACTGGGTCCTTGGGTGGATGGATGCACCTGGGGCTGGGGTGCTCCCACTAGGTCAGTGCCCAGTCCTGGACTTCAAGAGCAAGGGCCCTTGCGAGGCCCAGAGGCCAGGAGCAGCAGGGACCAGGGCCTGCTCCTCCAATGGTCCCTTCTAGATCCAGAGGCTGGGAGGACTGGCTAGGCCCAAGGACCCAGCCACACAAAGCCAGCCTCTAATCCGGTTACGATGGAGAAGTGACTTTACTCTAGGAAAACATCAGGAAGCAAGGCAGGGAGAGGACCCAGACTGCCCAGGCTCTGGGCCACTCTTGAGGACACACGGTTCACCTGGGGATGGTCCGGGTCCCCGTCAGGGTGTGGGCAGGCGTCACTGTCTCGAGGATTTGGGCCACTGTTGGCCTGGGAGCTGAGAGAAGGCACTGAAAGGGACAGAAGGAGAAGGGCCAGGCGAGGGCAGCATCAGGAACACAGGTGGGGCCGCTCACTGGCACTGGCTCTTCAGTGCTTCGCCTGGAAGAGAGAGACAGCTGCTCAGTGCCAGCCTGTGCCCCCTCCCGCTCCCACACGCCCAGACTAGGGTGGTCTCCTTGCTGCAGCCCTGGACCCATCTACCGCGGGTTTGCAGGGGCTGGTTTCACCTGAGCAGCTCTGGGTGTTTTATCCTCTGCTTTCCTCGAGGAGGAGCAGCTAACCAGAGGGGAGCACCTGCTCTCAGCCCTTGCCCTCCAGGGGCCTACTCAGAGCCCTGGGGTGGCTGGGTGGGGGTTGTCACCCATGCTCCTTACTGGGTTTCTAGGAGCCGAACCCTCCCCCTTCCCAGTCAGTGCCCGCACCTTGCCCTTTGCCCGGGGGGTGGCGGCAGCGCTGGCAGCAGCAGTGGCAGCGCTGGCTGCGGTGGTGGCGATGCGCGGAGAGCGGCGGGTCCCACTGCAGGGGTTGGGTGAGGCTTTGGAGGGGGCTTTCTTTGAGGCTGCCTTCCGCAGAAGGCTGTTCCCAAGCTTCTTGGGCGTGTTGAGGATGCTGAAGGCCATAGACTGGCGGCGGTCAGCCTGTTGGGAAGGGCTGTCAGACTGCGGGCACCACTGGCCACACAGTTGCTCTAGGGCTCCGCGGGCTGGGCCCCTCCAGGTTCTCCCTTCAACCCCCGGCTAACCTGTTTAACAGCTGGAACTGCCTTCTTCTGGGCCTCGGTACTGCTGTGTCTGCGCCCTTCGTGTCGGTCCCGGGGGGTCATGGGGCGCGGGAAACATGTGGTGGCCTTCTTTGACTATGGGGAAGAGGACAGTTAGGTCTACAGCATACGAGACAAGTGGCCTGTGTCCAGCCAGCGCCTGCCTCCCTCCTGCACCAGGAGACTCCCTGCTAATAGACTCGCAAACGTGGCGGCCGCTAGAGATGACCAAAGTCCAAGTCACCCACCTCGGGTGTGCCGGGACCCTGGTGGGTCTCTGAGGAAACCCGCTTGCGCTGCTGCCGTGTGGTAATGCCAGCGCTCTCAGCTATCTGGGCTGGCTGCATACTGGCTCGGCGCAGGGTCTCCCGGGGGTCGCCGGTTTTTATCTCCTCGTCTGTGATGGCAGGCAGGCTCAGGGAGGGCTGTGTGGGGTAAAAGAAGTGGTCGGTAGACCTCAGCTGTTTGGAAATGGAGCGAGACCGCCCTAGAACTCCTCACTGGCCAGGCATTTGGAGCCTTCCTATTGCAAACGGCTCCCGTCCTGTTGTCTTCCGGCCTATGCCATGCACCAGAGCCGCAGGAGCCGTCCCTAGAGACCTCTGCCCACTCCGGCCCTCCACAGAACCTCCTCCTGAGTTCCTCTCTGCCTGCTAGTTGACCAGAAGCAGGTCCCCCTCCTTGGCAGGCTAGGAAACGGGAGGGAGGTCCAGGAGGAAGAGGGAAGCCAGCAGGGGCGGGTCCCTGGCAGGGAACCCAAGAGCTCACCCTGGACTCCAGGGGGTAGCAGGTCTTCAGGTGCGGTGGGCATACTCGGTTGCGCTGCTGCAGCTCTGCAATGCGGTTCCAGTCATCCAGCTGTTCGGGCTCATCCTGGCAGGTGCCCACATAGAAGCTGTTCCTGCCTGTGCGGGGCCAGGGAGACAGCAACAAGCAGGGCTGCAAGGCCAGCACCCTGCCCGCCTTGGTGCCACCACTCTGTCCCTCCTAGCCCTTGAACTCCAGCACCCCAGGGTCCTGCTCTGCTCCATGCTGCAGCTATGGGCACGAGGCCCACTACCATCTCTTCCCTGGGGACTGGCTCCCTGCCTCCTCCCTGGGGTCCCATGCAGAGGTTGTGACACCAAAAGAAACTATTGGAGGACCAGGAATCCATACCCAGAGGGCTCCCTGAAGGCAAGAGCCTCAGAAAGGAATCTGAGGATAGATCCCTGGCAGTCTGGCCCCCCCTGGCAGCCCCTCCCCACCTGAGAAGGGGCCTGGACCAGTCCTGTGCAGGGAATCCCCCGCCCCTCATGCAGCATTTGGCTGAGAATGACATCAGCCTTACTGCCTAGCACAGCCCCTGGGTGAACAACAGGAAGGGAGGAGAGGGGTGAGGTGCTGGATCGCAGCTTGTCCTTTGGCTGTGTCAGGATCTGTCCCGTTTCATGTTTGGGTGTCAGGCCCCCACAGTCCCCTACCTGGAGGGGCCCCACTGGACATCCCGGCCTGGGAACGGCGAGCGGAGCTGCGAGTGGTGGGCCGGTAGCCAGGCAGGCTGAGCAGAGTGGAGTTGCCGTCGTCGGGAGAGCCCAGGCGGGCTAGAGACTGGGTGGAGGAGGCGGCTCTCGGGCCTGCCTGGGAAGCGGGGGCTGACTGTGTGCTGTAGAAGGAGGCGTTGGCACTGTCTGGATCCTCCACGTCCAGCTTCTGGAAGAGAAAACGCACCTGCTGCAGTGGGACTGGGCCCTGACGTCCTGGGACATCCCTGGTGGTCCACCAGCTAAGACTGAACCCAATGCAGGGTTTGATCCCGGTTAGGGAACTAGATCCTACATGCCGCAACTAAGACCTGCCACCAAGCATAGCCAAATACATCAACATTTTTTTAAAAAGCCTCCCATTTCCTTTCCCGAAGCGCCTCAGATCCCATGGTTGCCCGTGTCCACACTGCTTTGCACAGGGTCCTCAGCTGCCCATCTGCAAGAAATGGGCCTTGTTAATCCCACACAAGGTGCTGAGACTGTCGGGACTCCTGCCCATTGTTCGCTGAGTCTGTTAACAAGGCTCTGAGGGAGGGTGGGCCGAGTGCCTCAGGCTGTCTTAGAAGTGAGGTACACGGGCGTTAAAGGACTGGCCTGAGGGTCACAGAGCTGGGGCTGGACTCCGTGGCTCCTGAGCACATCAGGCTTGTCCCACAGGTCCCTCTGACCAAGTGCACCAGGGGACCATCTTTTAGAACTTCGGTTTCTTGGTAGCTGAAGTGCTCCCCTCCTCTCTTCCCCAACCTCCTTGGGATGTGGAAACAAGGACCAGAGCCCCAGGCAGGTAGGCAGCCCCCTGGGCAGCACAACGTATCTGTCACCCAGCGTGCGTGCTGGGAGGCACGGGCTGGGCGGCTTCTCTGCGTTGTCCCCTTGAGCCTGCACAGGGTCGCTACTGTACACAGAGAGCACAGCAGCCTGTCAGTGGACAGGCAGCCGAGGCCAGCCTTGCCCCTTTCTACGGGAGGCCAAAGCAAGTCACCGCTCTGCTGCTCTCGTCTGTGGGTGTCTGGAGGCGGTTTTGGAGACCTGATGGAGAGAGGCCCTGGAGAGGAAGCGACTGGTGCTGTCCTACAGCCCCATTCCCAGCAGCCTGACCTTGGTCATGGTGATGTTGATGATCTGCGTGGTGCGCCTACGAGCGGAGCGGGTCTTCCGGCTTGAGTCCAGGGAGATGTCCCCCAGGGAGTCCAGGCTGCTCTCCAGGGGGGCCTGACCCCGAGCAGGGATGGGTGTGAAATAGAGGCTCTCCAGGGACTCCACTTTGGGGGGCAGACGCTGGGAGATGGGGGAGGCTGGCTCTCCGGGGATGCTGGTGCCGTCTGGCTGGGTGCGAGGCAACTTGCTGTGGGGAAAAGGCTGCTGAGGCGCCATTCCTGGGGCTAGATCACATTTTGTCCATCCCTTTGTTCCAGTGACATTTATAACAAGACCACTAGGTCAAGCACCCCACCCTCTGATTTTTCAGAGGTACCAAAAAGAGTCCTTGACTGGGACCCTGCCTTCCATCTGCTCTGTTGTTGGTGAGCCCACTCACCCCATGATGCCCTGAGCTCCTCAATACAGGCAACTCCCAGACCCTGCTCTCCAGACCCTCCCAGACACAGCCCCAGACTGCCCCTCTGGACTCCACAACAACATGTCCCGAACTAAGTCCACTGTCTGTTCCTCCTCTGTTTCCTATTATAGCCAACACGAAGCTGGGGGGAGCAACCTCCAGCCAGCCTCCATCTCTTCCCTTTCCTGCCAAACCCAGGAGCCCCTTAACCACACCCAACTCCTCTCCTTTCCTGTCTACCTCGTCCCCTCTCACCTCGACTACAACAGCCTCTGAGAGACACACGGTGGTGACAAGCTAGGACTCAAGCCAGGCTGCCTGGGGTCAAGCCTAGCCCTGCCACTGTGGGACCCCAGGCTGCCCCAGTTTTCCTCTGTGAAAGGAGATAATCATAGACTCTACCTCAGAGAGTTGTTATGGGATAAATGAATTCATATTTCTCAGGTGTGTAACAGTATCTCTGGCACATATAAAGTGTTTAACATAAAAATACATTTATTGTTCTCATTAAAGTCTCAGTTTTCCCTATCAAGATAGGTAGGCTAAGATGCAAAACTGACCATGTGCTCAACCGCAAACCCTTCTGAGGCCCCTCAGTGCCTTCAGGATCAGGTCTAAACCCCAGCCTCCTTCAGTGGGGGGGCGTCCAGCCTGCCCTCAGGGGCCTGAGCCCAACCCTCCCCACTTCACTGTCCAGCCAAGCTCCTTCTCGACCTTTGTTGTTATCACTCTTCTCTGTCCATGGGACACACACCTACAGTTTCTTTCAAGACTCAAGAGCAGGAGTGACAGCCTCCATGAAGCCTCTTCTGACCACTCATTACTTCTCATTCCCGCTATGCTACATGCAAGCATCTGGCCTAATACCTCTAATACATCCTCCTCCTCTAAGAACAAGCTTCCAGAGGGCAAAGGGTTCCCATCTTCCTCTCTCATAGCCCCAGTGCCCAGGAGGCTGCCTGATCACAGTGGGCTGACAACAGACAGGGAGGAAGGGTGCCCCCTGACCTGGTGACAGAGAGAGGGGTCCCCTCCTCGCAGCTCAGATCCAGGCTGTCAATACTCAAGTCCAGCTGAGACTTAGCCTGGGGCTCCCGGCTCTTCAAGGCGTCAGTCGCCACCTGGAACTTGCCCAGGTCCCGAAGCTGCTGGTCGGCATGGGCAACCTGGGAAACGGTGGAGAGAGAGTGAAGGCAGGCCTCAGCAGGGTGGCTGCGGAGAGGAGGGCACTGGAGGCCAGTGTGCCGGCACGGCCAGAGCCTCACCTGTGCCTCCAGGCTGCGCACCTGGGCTGTGAGGTGGCGGCAGGTCTGCTCAGCTTCCTTGGTCTTCAGCCCGGCCTGCTGCAGCTCCCGGCCCAGCCGATCCACTTCTGTCCGCAGCTCCTTGTTCTCTGTCTGCAGCTGCTCTAGGCCTCGAAGCTGCTCCTGCAGCTCTTGGTTCTGCTGCTTCTTGGCATCATAATGAGTCTTGGCCTTCTCCATCTGGGTGGGTGGAAGGGCGAGTGGGTGGTGGGGTCTGAGAAGTGGGGGGCGCCAGGGCCGGGGCTGGGGCCGGGCTCCTTACCTGTAGCTTGTAGTGCTCAGCCGCCTGCTCCTTCTGGCTCAGCTGGGCCTGAAGCTCACTCAGCTGGGCCTGGAGGCGCTGGACCTCCTGCTGGCTCTCACCGCCCTGGGCCTGAATGAGGAGAGAAGCTGATGACCACTGGCCTCTTTGGCTCACCCAAATCCACCGACCCCTAGCCTCCTGGGCTCCACGATGTTTACAGATTCCTGCATGTTCTCTGAGGACACACAACAGGCCTCTGGGCCCCTCCCAGCTCCAGCCTAAGCACCACACACCCCTCAGAGTCCAGATGCTGTAGGAGCTTTTCCTGTCCAGACAGTGCCCTTTCTGGAAGAGTTCTGGCAGCCTGCCTTTGCCCTGACACCAGGCACATGCTACCTCACCCTCCCTCCGTGAGGACAGTCTCCCGGGAGGAAAGGCACTGGCCCCCAGGAACACCAGGGGTCTAGGCACAGGCATGTGTGCTGAGGACACGAGAACTCATTTCTCCTCAAAACCACTCTGGGAACTAACTTCAGCTCCACTTCACAGATGAAGAAACTGAGTACAGAGCCTGAAAGCACATTGGCCACGGGGACTGAGCAGCAGAGTAAGATCTGCGCCTCTGCCCACCTCACTCCGAAGTGGGTGTGGGCTCAGTGATGCTGCGGGCGCAGCCTCCCAGACAGACCACAGACTCCTTGGGCGCAGGATCTGTCTGTCCGTGGCGGATTCTCTGTCCACCCGCAATCTGTGCCAGCAAGTGCTAAGTCTGTAGCAGGCACTGGCCAGGGCCACCCAGCCTTACCTCCTCACCCCCCGGCACCAGGAAGGCCCCTGAGAGGAGTGTACTCCGCCTGTGTGTCAGCGTGACTGTGACACGGTGTGGAACACAGGGCAGTGAGCTGGGCAAACAGCTCTGAGCTCCCACCAACTCCTGTGACCCTCCTGGGGCCACTGGGGCCAAGTTCCTTTGCCCTTAACTAAAAGCTGTGAAGCCTGGAGTTGCAAAAAAGCAAACATTAAACCAAAGAAGGTGATGCCACGGAAAGCATTAAGAATATTCAGTTGCACTGCAGTACTAAATGTCACGAGCGCTCATTCCCTAAGATTAAACAGCACAGCCCAACTGGCCCCTGCAGTGCTGTAAATGTTCTGATCTGCCCTGTCCAGTATGGTAGCCACTAGCCACACATGGGAATGTGGAAACGTGGCTAGCGCAACTGAGAAACTGGATTTTATTTAAATAACCACACATGGCTAGTGGCTACTGCAGCAGACAGTGAAGGTCTGCGGGTTGCGAGCCACTCTGGTCACTCTCAGATCGCAGAGGCACAGGCAGGGCTCCTGAGGCTGCCAGGCCCCAGGGTGCCCCAGACGGGGCTTAGCGCTTCCCTCCCTGCTCCCCTGAGCCGATGGAGGGCAGGCCCATCCCCTGCTGTCCCACCTTCAGCTTCTGCTGCTGAGCCTTGCTGGCTTGCTCATGGTCGGCTAGCTTCTTGCTCAGTTCTTCCACCTGGGGCAGGGAGGCAAGAGGAGAGAGACTCAGGGGGCCTTCCGCTGAAGATCCAGACAAATTATGGGGTTTCCCCAGGCCAGTCCCCAGTGTCCCTGTAAGAAACTCAGGGCCGCCCTGGCTGGTGGGCAGGACCTGAGTGACATGACCCAACGCAAGTGCTGTCAGAGCCACCTGCCCGCGCTTGCCTCCACCCCCTGCTTCAGACACAGGCAGCAGGGTCACTCGGGAGCTGACACCCCACCACCACTTACTGCCGCCGTTCCCAGCCCCAACCTTCCCACGGCAGGACAGGAGCAGGGCACCCATTCTAAAACGCCAGCAGACACTCTCAATGACTACACCCCCCAACCCCTACCGCAAGAAACTGCCAGAGCAAAAGCCCAACTGCTCGGACCTCTCCCCGACATCCACAGGCCATCAGGGCTGGCGCTAGTGGTGTGGTGGCTGTGATTAGCACTGGGTCAGGCAGCTGGAAGACGAGAGCAGGGCAGCACACGCATTTCACGCCCACCCCACCCCCAGAGAGAGGAAGGGCTCAGGGAGGAAGGGGACGAGAGGGCGCATGGCAGCCACAGACGCTCCTGGCTCCCCTGGGCTTTCTGGGAGCTCAAGCACGATCAGTAAAGGCAAAAGGCAGGAGCTCCATTGCTAACTGTTTGCTCTTCTGTCTGATCTTCCCCATCATCTCAGGCTCCCTGGAGGAGGGGATGTGAGGAGAGGAGGGCCCACCTCCTCAGCAGGCCCCAGATGATGGGGTAGGAAAGGGAGTGGAGGAAGGGGGCGCCCACTAAATGCCAGTTTGATAGCTTTGATGTCTAGGGCAGCACAGAAACCCTGGTAAGGGTGAGGCAGTCAGACCTCACCTCCTCTCAACCTTGGCCCTCCTGCTCCCAGACATCTCTATCTTATGCTGGGGGTTAAAAACCCCAGAGGGTGATGGGCAAGTGTCCTGAGCTCACGGCCCTGCTAATCTGTGGAGGCCGCCTGGCACATCACCTTTCTGGCTTCTGCAGGAAAGAAGGGAGCTGTGCCACACCAGGCCTGAGGCCAAACTGCGAGTCCCCACAGCTGAGTACCCAAACTGGGAGCAGGACTTGGAAGTCTGGGAGTCCCAAGGGCAGGCTGTCTCTGGACCTGGTACGGAAAAGACGAAGCCTGCCCTACCCCTCGTCCCTGACAGACGATGAGAATACAGACGGGTGGAGAGGCCGACCTGGGATGGGTGGGGCGAGGCCTGAAAGGGCCCAGCACACCGCACTCTGGGACGGCCTGGGTTCCACAGCATGACCCTGCCCCTTCACAAACAGTTCACAACAGGAGCCCACGGAGGCAAGCTGCAGCCGGGGTCATGCACCGAGACCAGTCACCGCTTAAGCAGCCAGCATTTATCGAGGACCTCAGGCATTACCTGCTTAGTCTGCTCTCTCTGAAATAACTCTAGCTGCTCCACCTGCGCATGGGGGAGCAACGGAGACAGCGTGAGATGGGGGCCCAAAAGGCACCCGCCCTGCTCCCAGGCTGACCTCACCGAGGCTCTAATCTGCCCCCAAGGAACTAGATGTCTAGCAGCCTCTTTAAATGCCATCTTGGCTCATTGGAGGCCCCGGTGGCTCTTGGGGCCTCCACTCTAAGTATGCTTCCTCACGACAGAGCGCCTCAAAAGGCTGATGGCTCTCACAGCCTGCCTCACCAGAGACAGAACCTTTGGGGAAGGGGAGGCTACTAAGAGTTTCTTTAGGCAAGCAGGGGCAACAGACAACCTGTACTAGCAGCCACCTCTCCTCCTGCCACCCAGACACTCTGGCATCACAGGGGGATCAGAGGCCAGGGAACGTAGAGGGACAACGTCTCCACCTCTCAGGTCTGCCCTTCGGGGGTGTGGCTGAGCCAGGGCCTCACCTGGGCAGTGAGTTTCTGCCTCTCCTCCTGGAAACGCTGCCTCTCCTCCAGGACCTTGGCCTTGGCACCCTCGTACTTGGCGGTCATCACTTCCAGCTCCCGGGCAGTGCTCTGCACTTCCCGCTGCATCTCAGCCAGACGGGTCTCAGCGTCAGCGCGCACAGCTGCCAGCTCCTGGCTGTACTTCTCGCGGGCCTGGTCCAGCTCCACTTCCAGAAACTGCCGGCCGAGGCTGGCCCGCTCACCCAGCCCCCGGTTCTCCTCAGCCAGCAGGCCGTGAGCCTTCTTCAGCATGCTCAGCTGCTCCGCGTAGCTGGCCTTCTCTGCTCGCAGCTGCTGGGCCATGCGCTCCTGCTCTGCCACCTTCTGCCGCAGAGGCAGCAGCTCCCCGAGCTCACGCTGAGCCCGCAGCAGCTCTGCCCGCAGCCCGCCAGCCGCCTGCTTGCTCTGCTCCAGCTCCTCCCGGTGGCGCTTCTCGGCAGCAGCCTGCTCGGCCTGCAGCTGCTGGCACAGGTGCTTGACGGGCAGCAGCTCGCTCGCCAGGGCCTGTGTGCTGGTGTGCTCCAGCTGCAGGGCCGAGAGGGCTTGCTCCTTCTGGAAGAACTTCTCCTGCCAGGCCTTTAACTCTTGGCCCAGCTCCTCTGCTCGCTCCGCCTGCGAGGCCAGCTCCTGCCGCAGGCTCTCAGAAGCCACCCGCTGCTTTTCAGCCTCCTCCCGGAGGGTCTGGACCTCCTCGCGCAGAGCGGAGCTGCGTTCCGCAGCCCTGGCGCTGCTGCTGGCGGTCTCCGCCTGGAGCAGGCGCAGCCGCTCTTCCAGCTTCTGACTCTTCTCTGACTCAGCAACCACCAGCCGCTTCAGCTCCTTGCTCTCGCCCTCCTTCTCCAGCACCTGGCGGTTCAGGATGGACACCTCCTCCTCCAAGCTGCTGATGAGGCTGTTTTTCCTCTCGGCCTCCTGCTGACCCCGGGCCACCTGGGCCTTCCACTCGTCCTCGGCCTTGCTGTGCTCCTGGGCCTTGGCACGGAGGGTGGCCAACTCCCTCTGGGTTGAGGCTAAGGCATCCTGACTGCTCCCCAGCTCCTGGGCCTTCTGCTCTAACTGGCCCTGCAGAGTCTTCAGAGTACTGGCTTGCTCCATGTGGGCAGCGCGCTCAGACTCAAGGCTGTGCTCCAGGCTGGAGGCCTTCTCCTGGTGCTCACGGGCCTGCTGTTCCAGCCGGCTCACCTCTGCCTGCAGAGCCTGCAGTTCAGAGCCTTCTGGCTCAGTCTTTCCAGTAGCCTCGGACTGGGTTCGCAATCCAGAAGCGTCTTCTCGGCTGGCTGTCCGAAGAGACTGCGGGCGCCCCTCCTCTTTCTTGGCCAGCTGTTCTTTCAGTCGCTCCACGGTTTGCTGAAGCTCCTTCAGCACTGCCCCTTGGGCTGCCTCCTGCCCACGAAGCTTGGCCAGTTCCTGGTCCATCCCCTCCTTTTCCCTCAGGGCCTGGGCCAGTGCCTCCTGCAGGGCAGCAAACTCCACACGCTGCTCATTGAGTGCGTTCTGCAGCCGCATCTCCAGCTCCGCCTTGGCGGCCTTCTCCAGGGCAAGGTCAGCTTGGGCCCGGCCCCGCTCCTGGGTCAGCCGCGCCACCTCCCTCTCCTGTTGCCCACGCTCCTCCTGCTGCTGCCCCTGGCTCTCCATCAGCGCGGCCCGCAGCCTCTCCAGCTCGCTACCCATCTGCTCAGCCTCACGCTCCATAGCCTGCAGCGCGGCCTGCGTGCTGCAGAACGGGCGTCCCTGCTGCTCTTCCAGCCACTCCGACTCTCTGTCTCCTGCCCTGGGCGGCTCCTTGGGCAGCTCTGGGGAGGCCGTCTCCGGCTGCTCACCTGCCTTGCGCACCAAGGCCTCCAGGCGGGCCACCTCCTTGCTGGTGGCCGCCATCTTCTCCTGCAGGGTGGCAAGGTCGGTGGCGAGCTGCTGGGCCCTGCCCTCCTTCTCTTGGACCTGCTGCAGGGCCCTGGCCAGGCTGGCGTGGAGCTGAGCCAGCTCGTCCTGCTGCCGGCTGATCTGGAGCTCGCTGTGGGCCTCGATCCCCACCACCTTCTCCTTGGCCTCCTGTAGCTCCTGGCGGGCCTTCTCGCATTCCTCCTTCAGAGTCATCAGCTGTTCCTGGAACATGGCGCTGTACTGCTCCTCCTCCTGCTGGCTGTCCTCGTACCGCTCACGCCAGGTGGCCACCTCCTTGGCCAGCTGCTCACACTCATTCTCGGCCTCGCGCTGGGAGGCTACAGCCTCGGCCAGCTCCTGCCGCAGGGCTTCCGTCTGGGCCTGATGGGCCTCCCCGAGCTGCTGTAACCGGGCCTCCAGCCCCTTGCGCCCAGCTCTCTCTTCTTCCAGCTCCTTCTGTCCCTGCTCATGCTGCTCCACCAGGCTCTGCGTCTCCGCCTCCAACCTGCAGATGCACCGCTGCTGCTCTGCCAGGGTGTCTGCAGCCCTGCGCTTCTCCTCTTCCAGGCTGCCTGTGGTGGCCTTCAGGGACTCCTCCAGGGCCCGGACCTGCTCCTGGAGCTGGGCCTTCTCCTGGGCCACTCTTTCCCACTCGGTTGTTTTCTGCTGCTCAGACCTTAACTGGGCCTTCAGCTCTGCCACCTGGGCCTGTGCCTCACTCTGCTTCTGGCGGGCTGCCTCAACATGGGCATGGAGTTCCTCCACCTTCTGGCTCAGCTCCACCTTCTCCTGCTGGGCCTGTGTCAGCGAGGACTGGGCACCATCCTGGGCTTCATGGGCAGCCCGCAGCTGCTCTTGCAGGACGTCCAACTCGGCAGCCTTCTCCTTCTCCACTGCCCCCAGCTGCTGGAGGGCCATGTCTCTCTCCCGGAGAGCAGCCTCCCGCTCCTCGGCCGCAACAGCCAGTTGCTGGGCCTGGTCTCGCCGGGTGGCCTCCTTCTCCGTGGCGGCCTCTTCCAGCTGCCTCTCCTTCCGCTCCAGGCTGCTGCTCAGCTGCTCCACCTGCTGGCGGAGGCCCTGGGCAGCCTCTTCCTGCTGACGGAGAGTCTGTGTGAGTTGTGCCTGCTCCGTTTGGGCCTGCTGCTTCAGGCCGGCCAGTTCCCCATCCCGCTGCTGCACAGCAGTGTTGAGGGTATCCAGCTCGGAGGTCAATGTGGCCACCTGGGTGGACAGCCGGGCCACCTGAGCCTGAGAAGCCTGCTCCAGCTCCTCCTTGGCCTGGCTGAGGTTGGACAGGGAACCCTGCAGCTCGGCAATCAGGCCAGCCAGCTGCTGCTTTTCTTCTTCCAAGTGGCTCCGCTCGGCGAGCAGCTTGGCTTCCCGCTGGCCCCGCTCGGTCTCCAATGCTGCCACCCTGGCTTGAAGCTGGGTGTTGTCTGCAGCGAGAGTGGATGCCTCTTGCTTGAGGGTTTCCAGCTGGTGAAATAAAGAGACAAACGGGGATCAGCACGACTTGGTGCCCTCTGCCCCTCCAGGGATTGAGGCCCACCAGGAACCTGAACATGGAGAGCACGGGTCAGCAGCCACCCCAGCCCACAGGTGTCACCGCTGCCCGAGTCCCTACCTGCAAGATGTCACCCAGCACCTCACCCTTCTCCTGGGGTGGGTTCTCCCGCAGCTGGGCCAAGTGTTCTTCCAGCTGTGAAAGCTTTCCCTGAAGGATTTCGTTCTTCTCTTCAAGGCATTTCTGGGAGTAAATGAGAGCCCCAGGTTAACAGAAATGAAACAGGCACCAGCTTGTCACACAAGCCCTTGTGAGCATCAACATTATTATCCCATTAGTTAGGTAAGTGCCTTGTCCGGGGGCTACATGGTTACTAATACGTGGCAGAGCTGCGTTCTTAATAGCAACAATAATCTCAGCAACTTCACCTCGTACCAGACAATGTGTGTTCAGTGCTCTATACGCATTATCCTACAACAGACGATAAGGCAGCTACTAATTCTTTTTCCCATTTTAGGGAAAAGACGCTTAGAAAGAAGTAACTTGTCCAAGAGCCACACCTGTAAACAGCAGAGACAGGATATACAGGTATACTGAACCAAAGCCCATTACAGCACATTATTAAGCCTTGAAGAGTAGTTAGCATAATTCCCAAAGGTCCCATACTGAAAAGTGAAGTCACTCAGTCATGTTTGACTCTTTGTGACCCCATGGACTACAGCCTACCAGGCTCCTCCATCCATGGGATTTTCCAGGCAAGAATACTGGAGTGGGTTGCCATTTCCTTCTCCGGGAGATCTTCCCAACCCAGGGATTGAACCCGGGTCTCCTGCATTGGAGGCAGACACTTTACCATCTGAGCCACCAAGGAAGTCCAAAGGTCCCATAGAGGTAAACGACATTCAGCTTTGGGCATGTGGTCAAGGCCGTGGCCCTGACTTCCCAAAGCAGAGGGCTACCTTGTCCTGCAGGGCTGTGCCGAGCTCCTTGTCCAGATGCGCCTGCTTCTGCATCCACTCCTGAGTGGCCCTGCTGTGCTCTTCTGTCAGTTCGTTGAGGGCCCCCTGGAGCTGCTGCAGGTGACTGGCAAACTCCCGCAGCTGAGACAGACAAGAGGGAAGCCCCGTCACGCAGGGTCAAAACTGCCAGAACCACTGCTGTCTGCCTGCTGAGCTCCAGGGTCTGGACGGTTCCTGTTATCCTTCCAGCCCTCCTCAAGCCAAATGCAACTAATCATATCTCTAACGCAGGACTACTAATCAAAATTTACGGCCACCAGCCGGTCCGTCCCTGGCAGTAGCCAATTAAGGAATGAGGACACTCTCCTCAATCCTCTGGGGGAATTGTACAGACCAACTCAGCTGCACCGGGCTTCCAGGTGCGGACCAGAAACCCCAACTCTCACCTTAAAGGAAAGGTCCCCATTCTCCTCAGAAAGCTGGTTAATTCTGCGATCCATCTGGCTCTTCTCTGTCTTCAGGTCCTGGCACTG
Source organism: Bubalus kerabau (assembly GCF_029407905.1). Lineage (NCBI taxonomy): Eukaryota > Metazoa > Chordata > Mammalia > Artiodactyla > Bovidae > Bubalus > Bubalus kerabau. The sequence goes on from NC_073638.1 coordinate 52,279,658, forward strand.
CTTCAGAGTTTCATGCAGCCGCACAGTGAGGCTGCGAGAGAGTGGGGCAGTGAGGAAAGAGCACATGGCTGCTGTGCCGGGCACAGAAGGACAGCAGGAGAACCGTACCTCTCGTTCTTGCCACGCAGCTCCTCCAGCTCCCTGGGCTCCAGCGGACTGGCCGCCTGCTTCTCGTTGAGCTGAGCGAGGCGGTCAATGCGCTGCTGCATCATGGCTATCTGTGCATCTGCCCCGGAGGGGAGGAGAGGACTCAACCCAGGGCGAGGGGAGGAGCGAGGGGGAGGGGGGAGGGGCAGCTGGTCCAGGGAAAGAAGGAGGGGGGCACGGATAGCACCTGCTTCCAGGGGTCAGCCAGTGGGCCCAGGGAGGAGCTCGGCTCCCAGGCCAGCAGAGGAGACAACACAGGAGGCAGAAGGGCCACACCTCAGACAAGCCCAGCACGTTCCCAGATGAAAATCCTGAATGCTGCCCGTCCACACACATCCGCCAGCGAGCCAGGAACCTACCCTTCTCGGTGAGGAGCTTGCGGTTCTCAGCCAACTCCAGCTCTAGCTCGTCTCGATTGTTTCTCTCATCTGCAAGCTGCTTCTTTAGCCGCCTCATCTGGAACTGTGGGGTCTGCAAGATGTCACCCATGGGGGAGGCTGGAGAACCTGAGAGGAAGCTGAGGAAGATGGCCCAGATGCCATGGTCAGAGCCCAAGACATGAGGGCGGAAGCAACCAACAGGCGCGGGTGGGGGTCGGGGGGCCCTGTGGGTATGCGCACAGGGGCGAGGCCCAAATACCTGGGTTCTGCCTGCAGTGCTACCTCGTGCTTTATGACGTGACCTAGAGAAAGCTCCTCTTCTTTCTTCAAGTCTTAATTTCTCTATGCCTCCCCACCCCCCACAGCTGCAAAAGGAGGGCATTCTCTTTGCCTTTACAGAACTGCACTAAGGGAATTTAGCCTAGTCTTCAAGAAAGCAAGAAATCCCATAAACAGAGACCAGTCTTTGACAGGCCTTTTGCCCAGGACAGATCCCAACCAAGTCCCCCTCTGATCCTGACATAGGGGAGGACGTCACACGTCTGTAAGATACTCCAAGCTCTCTGATGACTCAGGGGCTGGTCAACAGTTTGGCCCCTTGGAGGCAGGGATCCGAGCGCTGGGTGTCGAGGGCCTCCCATCCTGGGAGAAGAGGCCCAGCACATACTTGTTCCCGCTGGAAGAGGCAACTTTCTGTAGCTCTAGGAAGTGAACCTCCCTCTTGGCCTGGTGGCTGGGTGGAGACAGCTCTTCAGAGATGGTGCTGGAACGGGGGGAAGGGACAGGAGCTGGAGTGGAAAGAGCAGACAAGCCACAGAGAGGTCAGTAAGAGGTGGACAGATTTGCATCTTTATCCTATTTGAGAACTTGCCTTAGCGGGGATGAATCCAGACACTTATATGTCAGCTGCAGAAGAAGGCTGGGCAGAGCTTGAAGCCTGAGGTCTGGGTTATCCAGCAGTCAGTGCCCTAAGCCAAAGTACAGGGCTTCCCTGCCCAGACTCTGTACTCAAGAGACCGGACCAAGTGCTCATGACTCCTCTCAGTCCCAGTGGCCTCTCAAGTCAAGAGCCAGCAGCCTCCTCACTGAAACCCTCATTCTGAAATCGTGCACTGCCAGCATGACTTCTTTCTCAAAATCTCCTCTTTTCTTGGCTCTCACGGCGACCTTCACAAGGCCCTCCTGCCTCGAACACCTGGGCTCCCTCTCCGGCACCCGCTCCTTCCTCTCCCACCCACCTGCCCACCAAGCCCCAGAGTTCTGATGGGGCCTGCGTGCTCTGCCCACAGTGCCCAAGGCCTCAGTGGCCATCCATATACCAACGTGCAAGCCCACAGCCTGGCCCAGAGCCCTCTCCTGCATTCTACACTCACATCTACAACATCTCCACCTGAAGTTGCTCACAGGGAACCTGAACACAAGGAATACCAAATTCAGGGGCTGGGTGAATGTGCCGAGACCTGCCACCTGTCGTCGTTAGATGGCTCTTCCCAACAGGCAGCACTCGCACTCTTTACTGTACTTCCAGCAAGATGCCTGATAGATTCAATACCTCCCTGTTCTAGCACTTTTTTCTCATCATATATTCTGGTTTATGTATCTGCCTTCCCACCTAGCACACGAGCAATATGTAAGGAATAACAGTCGTCTAAAACTGTGTACTTCCAGCTTGTAAGTCAAGAGTAATGACTGTTTAAACAATAAAAAACAAAACAAGATGTGCATGTAGGTAGTGGGGTAAACCAGGAGAACTGACAGCAGACACGATCACTTACAAATGTCCTGCTGAGCTGCTGCCAGGCACGAGGAGGAGCTCTGTGGAAACTGGGATGAAGGCAACATGGCCAGAAGTCATGTCACTCCATGTTCCACACGTTTCCTAAGCACCTACTCAGTGCCCTGTGTGGGGGCAAACCCCCAGAACTTTCTGACAACTCAGGATCCTAGCAGTCCCCAGCTCAGAAAAGACGAGATCGTCAGGAATGGTCCCTACTTACCTTTCTGCAAGAAGCTCTCCAAGTCTTCATTCAGGTTTAGCCCATCCTCATGGTCCAGCACGAATTTGAGAATGACAGCTAACTCAGCCTGGGCCACAGACAGAGAAAGAGCATCACTGAGGTGTTCGGGAGGCCTGCAGGCATGGAGGGCACCATCCTGGAGGTGCCCTAAGGTTCTGCTGGAACCCATCCCCGCCCTCAGAGCCCCATGGTCCAGTCCAGAATATCCCACCAAAGACGTTCCACTCTACTTGTCCCCAGCCCCTCATTTCCCCCAAAGATGCACCCAGGGTCAGACAGAAGTCCAAACTGACTTCACTCCTGACCATGAGATAAGAATAGGTAAGCAAAGCAACCCAGTCAGAAAGCTTTTACACAGAACTCTGTTGGCCCCTCCCAGCTGGCCCTGACTGCTGTTCTCTGTCTGAGTGAAAACACCTTCGGGGCTCATGCAGGGCTTAACCACCAGCTCAGCTGTAAAATCTTGCCTTCGCTGTCTGAATTCCAAAGCTACAGAGTTGATCTGACTTCTCTGGCCATTTTCCTTATTTCTTTAGAATTTCTTTCTACCTGGTCTATGATCAGCTTAGAGCAGAGAAAACGTTAAAGGAAGGAAGGAGCCACTTGTTCCTCCCACAGCATTACAACCCCAACCTGTGACAAGCCACGAGCTAAGTGAGTACGAAAGGGGGTGAACTCAACACTTCTACCACTACGTGAAAGGCCACAGCTCTCCGGACACTGCCCTGCCAGTAACAGACATGACCCTCTGGCATCCCAGCTGCTGCTGCTCTAAACAAAGCACAGCTGCTCATGCAGGAAGCAAGGACAACATCAGGACCGCACGGCAGGTAGTTCCCTCTCTAATGAAGCAGATGCACCAACTCCCCTTCACTTAGGGACCATGCAGAGGAGGGAAGAGGGGCAACCGCTCTGAGCTAGACTGTCACGATAGACAAAGACACCCTCACTGATCCGTCCTACTAGAGGAAAGGAGGGTGAAATGCAGTGACAGTCTGTGTAAAACACCCACTTAAACATACAGAAGCACACACAAGAGGGAAAAATAATTTCTATGTATTATCCAAACACAGTTCACGTACAGGTACAGTTAAACATATGTACGTGAAAAGGGCCTGGACGTATATCCTTTAAAAGTCAGCAGTTACTGCTGAGAATGCGATTACCAGCAACTTTTATTTCCTTCTTTGTGCTTCTTGGTATTTTCCAGACTTTCTATACTGAATGGCTGTTACTACTATAACATAATTTTTAAAAAGAACAATGCATGTTGTTTAGAGAAAAACAACTGGCATGGAGTGAAACATGGGCAAGCCTGCTGGGTGGGATGGAGCCGCAGGGCTTACCTGAATCTTGTATTCAAACTGCTCCCAGTCCCTGAGACTCCTGGAGCTCATGGAGGAGTGGTACAGCAGCAGCATGGCCACCTAGGAGCAAGCAGGAGCGGCTGCTGAGCAGGGCTGCCTCTCTGCTCAGGCCCCAACCCCTGCCCTGTTCTGGGGACTCCGAGCTCTCCCAGAATTCAGCAGCCCCAGGCTGCTGCCCTTAACTGTATCAGGAAACACTTTTCTTCTCTTTTTTTAAAAAAATTATTTATTTAATTGGGGGCTAATTACTTTACAATACTGTGGTGGTTTTTGCCATACGTTGACATGAATCAGCCATGGGTGTACATGTGTCACCCGTCCTGAACCCCACTCCCACCTCTCCCCACCCCATCCCTCTTGATCGAGGATTCAGTGCTCACTGTGCAAAAAGCCGGGAGCCAGAATCCCTGCACTCATGGAACCCAGGGTATGACACCTAAGGCATCCTTCATACGACAGCACCCAGAAACAGAAGGGGAGTGAACTGGATTGAGCTAAAAAGAAAAATATGACGACAGCCGGCTAAGGCCTGACTTGCCAGCTGTCCACAGAGGCCACAGTAATGGTCCAGTAAGTCTCTTGGTCATTAGGATGGGCTAAAATCCTTGGCTGAATCAAGCCTCAGCTAGGTGGCTGCCTTGACCTACCACCAACCTCCACAAGACTCAGAAATAAAGCCCCCACCACTTCTGGGTTGAGAGAAGGCCCCCCAGCAGGCCCCTCTGGTGCCACCCTCTCACCCCCATCAGGTTCGTTTTCCACAGGTACCTTCGCTAGCTCCAGCTCTGAGCCCTCCATCACCTTCTGCACTGACACCAAGCATTCTGCAGAAGAGGGATGTTTTCGGTTTTCTGTAATGACAATAATATAGAAAACAAGGTGAATTTCCTGGGAACCATCCCTGAGATAATCAGAAAACCGGTGGGGCCAGGAGACGACACACACATTTCCACCTGAAGTTAATTCTATCCTGGGCTAGTCCAAGGACTACAGGGACAGTTCAAGGAGAAAACAGGCTGGGAATTCACAGCAGATTTGGGGCCTGATATAGCACTCACCCACCCACACACCAACTCCCCCTCAGCACCACAGAGGAGGAGCCCAGATTCCAGGTCACTGCAGAGTCTCCTTCCAACTGAGGGTACAGAGGAAGCCTGCCTGCAGCTGAGTCAGACCAGGGTTGGGGGGGATACCTGCTTCTTATGCTGCCAGGGGGGCTGGGCTCAATTACTAATACCCTGCTTTATCTTAATCCATCATCACCTTTCTTATAAGCCTCTTGAGGTGGGGATGGCAGAGAGCGCCTGGATCAAAGGTGAGAACTGTGTCCACAGCCTTATGGGGGAGGGGACCGACAAGCACTGCGCCAGAAGCTCTGACTGCCCGTGTGCTCAGCTGTTCAGGTGACTCTTTCTGACCCTATGGACTGTAGCCCACCAGGTTCTTCTGTACATGGGATTCTGCAGGCAAGAATACTGGAGTGGTTGCTATGCATTCCTCCAAGGGATTGTCCCAATGCAGGAATCAAACCTGCATCTCTTATGTCTCACTGCATTGGCAGGGAGTTTCTTTACTGCTAGCACCACCTGGGAAGCCCACTAGAAGCTTTGCATGTATCTTTATTTACTCTGCATGTCAATCTTAAGAGCAATTGTTAATCATCTTCATTTTATAGACAGGGAACCCATGTCTAGAAAGGTCACACAAACAGTAGAATAGAAGGGCAAGATCTCACTCTTACCCTGCCTGTGCCCCTATACCTATCACTTACGCAATTAATTTAGGGTTACCATGGGAAACTGTTCTCCCAGCAAGGGGAAGAAGGTAACACGGATCTTTCTGTCTCCTTGCAGTGGAAGGAATGGGAACCCAAGGTAATGAGTCCCCAGAATCAACCCCCTGCTCTACCTGGATCCCAGACTCATACTCTGGGACTGTAGTGATACTCTCCCCCAACTGGTGCAGGCCAGACACAGAGAAGCCACCCTGGCCATACTCATCTCGGTGGCACACAGTGGGTGGCCTCAAGCCTCTGCCCCTCCCGACACCTGAGACCTGGTTCTTCTGGCCGCCCGAGCCCCAGGAAGCAGCTCCTTCCCAGCCAGGAAGGTGCTTACTCTGCAGAAAACTGCACACAAACTCCAGTCTCTCTGGCACCGGCCGCTGCAGGATTTGCTGCCCCTCATCAGAGCCAAGGCTAGAAAAAGAACAAGTGTTAGAACCAGAGTACTTGGCCAGCCTTCCCTCCTGGCTACTGCATTACCTACCACCTTCCCATCCCTTCAGGCAGGGTCTCTGTTGGATCTGATGGAGAGCCAGGCCAGGCGCTGGAAGCAGGGGAGAAGACACCATTTACCCAGAAGGAACTGCGTGGTGGCTGAGAAGTGGGGACTTGAGGCCTGAGGCCCTCCTGGAAAAGACGGCACTCTGCCACCCCATTTGTGAATATGGAAAAGCTCTGTGGGAAGCAGGCCGAGAAGTGATGGAGGCAGCACAGATGGAGGGGAAGTTGGGGTCAATAGTCCAGAATGGCTCAGCGTAAAAGGTCAGGACGCCTGGGAACATGTGACAAGAGGACAAGTACGGGCACACTATGTGTGCCGCTAGAGTGAGAGGACTACGGAAACAGGAAATCAGATCCAAGAACTGACAGAGCAGATGGGAACAAGGCTCTCAAGTGGCCCGGCAAAGTTCAACACTCACAAGGCTGAAGGCTGAGGTGGTCTCCGAGGGGCCAGGCCAAGGGACGATCACTCTTGATCTGTGACCTTCCCGACGCTGGTTTAAGTGGAAAGGTGAGCGAAGTGTGAAGAGCAAGGACGGCAGGGAGCAGCAGGGGGCGCTCTCATACAGGCCTGGCCCCAGCCCCTTTGGCTAAATGCAGTTTCATTTTCAGAAGTGACTACCCTCATTTAGAAGTTAGAAAGCTGACTTTTCAATCAAGGCTACAGATGAAGATACTGATTAAAAGGCTTCCTATTATTCAGATCCCACATCTCCAGGTTTCAATCAACTTTCCAGAGGGCAGGGCAGACTTGAGAATCCCCCAGGGCAGACTTGAGAATCCCCCTGCAAAGCACAGAAGCATCCCAGCCAAGACTGGGAGTTACTCCATCCAGCTCCGGAGTGATTACAAGGGCTTCTTCCAAGGGAAGCCCCACAAGCAGCACTCTGGGTAGCTGGTCTGTGATTAGGGACACCTACAAATTCCTTCAGAGATGCTAATCTCCTCAGACTCCCAAAAGAGCCATCCTCCCTACCCACCCACAATGTGGAATGTTGTGACTCTTTCTTTGCCTCATCACAGAGTAGTAATTTACCTAAGTGTATTCCATTTGATAAAAAAAAAATAAACATGGTACTTCGGTTAAATGTTTGAGAAATACTGGGTTAAACCCAACTGAACATTTTCTAAAGAAGAAGGCATTATATGCATTATTTCCTAAACATATCTGACCACAAAACCCATTTTTTTACCACTGAGCCCCTGAGATAGCACAGTTGCATGGAACATGCTTTGGAAAACGCTGGTCCTGGGGAAACACAGCCCATCCTTTAAGAAGACTGCATTCAAGTCCCATCTCTGGCAGGAAGCCAAACAGAACCACTGCTAGTCATGTCCCCCCTCCTTCTCAGGCATTCCTACAACACTCACAGACCCATGCGCATCATTTGTAAGTGACCACTCTGTGTGAGCTGAAAGGTAGGAATACTGACTGACCGATGAGGAATGCTTTTAACTGGGATGAGCAGAGATCAACATCCATAAGGTAAATATCAGGGCTTTAAGTTTTCTGGGAAAATGCCTCCACTGAACTTTGATTTGCAGATATCAAAGAGATGGGATAGCCTATTTGGTTCAGGCTATTCACACACAGTCCATTCTGAAGGAGATCAGCCCTGGGATTTCTTTGGAAAGAATGATGCTAAAGCTGAAACTACAGTACTTTGGCCACCTCATGTGAAGAGCTGACTCACTGGAAGACTCTGATGCTGGGAGGGATTGAGGGCAGGAGGAGAAGGGGACGACAGAGGATGAGATGGCTGGATGGCATCACCGACTAGATGGACGTGAGTCTCAGTGAACTCTGGGAGTTGGTGATGGACAGGGAGGCCTGGCGTGCTGCAATTCATGGGGTTGCAGAGTCGGACATGACTGAGCGACTGAACTGAACTGAATTCACATACAGAAAAATGGAAAAACTTGTCAAAGGCGTTGACTCTAATCAATTTTCTGAGAGAGAAAGCCAGTGGCCAAGGAACAAGCATTTGTTCAATTCCCACAGATTCTATCCGCTGCCAACCTAGCCCTCCTCCGCTGTCTTTCCCTGAGAACCAGGTGTCTGATTTCTGTTAGCAACAGTAGGAGCATCATAAACGAATCAGCCAGAACACATTCACCAATAACGTTTTCCCATAGAAAGCTGGTCAGCATTGCCCTGTATCTGTGATCAGGGTTAACCTGGGATTTCAGTAGCACTTCCATCCAACACACACACTCCCTCTCTCCCCACTGCTACTCTTCTCCCCACCTGTCTCTTCTAATCTAAAGCTCAGGCAGCACCTTAGAAAATAACTTGGAAAATGGGCATCTTGAAATTTTGACCTGCCTTATGCAAATTTCCCACTGGGTTATAAACTTACAGTGGCTAAACCAAGGATATACATCCGCACCCCTGGACACATCTACAGCTTTTGTCATCAGGCAAGGAAATTTATCTCCTCAAAAGCAAAAGCTTGATCCATCCATGCTGCACACTATATCTGTTACAATGAGGAAGTCATACCTGGCTGTCTCTCCTTTGGTGATGTTAAAATTAAATTGTAGGTTAGGTACTGCCAGCCTAATGTTTTACTGGCCATTGATGTTAGTTGCCTAGATCTACTTTCATTAGGGTTTGCAAAATGGTTACTAGTTACATTATGAGTTACAAAATGCTGACTTACAGGTGGTACACAACTCCGTCTATGAAGTATCCTTGAAAAAAAATCTTAAGCTAATTAAATTTAGATCTAATTACCAGTTTATAGGCAACAAGGGGAAGAACAAGTTAAGCAGTACCATGATGATGCAATTAACAAAGGTCAGAATTTAGGAAAGTCTACAAGATCCAAAAAACAAAAAAACAAAAAAACAGAGAGTTGGGTGTAGAGGTAGAAATGAATAAGAAACAAGACTGGAGGGAAGAAATGGGCCCCTGATGAAAGCTCTGAATACCCAAACTGAAGTTTTTAGATTTCAACCTCTTGGCAATGAAGAGTTGCCGAGATCCATGAGCTGTTGAGCACACAGTTTTGAAAGCAGGATGGAGGAAGGTCTTGAGATCACACTACAGGGATACCCAGGACTAAGGATAGGTTAGAGAAGAATGAAGTCATGAGAGTCTGGTATCCAGAGGCAGAGGAAGGGATGTGAGAAATCTCCTGAAAGGACAAACTGAGAAGATGGTGACATTAGAAATCAGTGCCCAGGTGAGGGGAGAATTCAAAATGATGTTGAAATGTCCTGTGTCTGGGTAACCGGGGAAAAAAATGGTGTTGTCCAGGAATTCCCTGGCAGTCCAGTGGTCAGGGCTCAGCACTTTCACTACCAGGGCCCAGATTCTATCCCTGATCAGGGAACTAAGATCCCACAATCCATGTGGTGCAACCAAAAGAAAAGAAAATGGCAGTGTCTGTACCAAAATAAGAAAATACAGTGGCTTCCTTCACTAAGGCAAGTGGGCCAGTCAGAGCCACAGGGACCTTTAAGAAATCATATTAGACATCTCATTATCAATATAAATCTCAAAAGATTAAAAAACCAAAAAAACCCACTCTAGAAAACACATCTGTCGTGGGGCACTCAGCCCCACTAGAATATCAACTATATGTTCATTCACTCATTTTCACCTAATAAACATTAATTAAAACTAATCACCGCAGTCCTAAGTTAGGTGTAGAGGACCTGAAGATGAATTAGACCCAGACCCTGCCTTTGACAAGTTCAGTTCTACCTTGTTTCCCTGTCAATGAGCTGCTGCCTATAAATGCAGCCAACCTGCTTCACAGAGATGCTGAATTCCAGTTGCCCCATGCTGTGTGTGGATACAACGCATACAGGTGTGTGTGTGCTCAGTCGCTCAGTCGTGTCTGACTCTTTGCGACCCCATGGACTATAGCCCGCCAGGCTCCTCTCTCCATGGCATTTCCCAGGCAAGAATACTGGAGTGGGTTGCCATTTCCTCCTCCAGGAGATCTTCCTGGCCCAGGGATCGAACCTGTGTTTCCTGCATTGCAGATTATCACTGAGCCCCATAGGATGCCTCAACACTTCAGATCTTGGTCCGGGGGACTCAGCATCTATTGTGCTTTCCTTTAAACTGGGAAAGTCGGTCCTCTCCACTGTCCCCCCAATTCCTTACATCATGGTTTCCCTATACTTTTGCCCATAGCACAAAGAAGTAAAAGGTCAGTCAGTCTGCCCTTCATAATTCCTTAAAGTTGAGGGTACAGGAAACAAGATGAACCATATAAGCTTTAAAAAAATAAATATAGGTTATGGCTTGACCCATCTTTGCTGGGTTCCAGAAAGGTGAGACAAGAGGAGGAGGGCCCACTCCACTCATTTCTCAGATAATTGTGAAGTTCAAAGGAAATGTGCTAAAGACACAGATCTAAAACGAAGAGGCCTAAACTGAGATCCTGGCTACATGACAAGCAGCTTACCAAATGCTAACTGACCTCAGAGAATAAGTTAAATGAGGTAGGTGAAAACCCCAGAAATGCGCTAATGGGTTAGAAAGGCATAAATCTGTGCAGTGCTAACAAGTTAAAAGATTTTTAGGTCCTGCTTCTTTCTCTCAAGTTTATGAGCTTCCCCTTTCTTCTTCCTGGCCCCAAAGGTTGCAAAGAGGGTTTGTGAGGTAAGGATGATCTTGTGAGATAAGGAGGAGGGCTGTAGAAGACTCCTGTTGAGACAAGAGGACAGGGAACACCAGGGCAGGCTCCCAGAGGTGAGAACAGAGACCTGGCAGCTCTCCTACGAAAGAGCGAGGAAGCCTCAAGACGGGACCAGAGTGAAACCTCTCTCATAGAGACACACAGTGATTGGAAGACGTTCCAATCCGGTGGCGCTCTCTGGCCAGCCAGGAAAGGAAACAGATGCAGTTCCCACCGCAGCCTACAGCTGCACGAGAGGCTGCAGGGAAGGCAGTGCCGACTTACATGCCGTCAATGATCCTGATGAAGACGCCGCAGTCCTGGAGCTGCAGCACAGCCTCCACCGGGTCAGCCAGGCGCAGACTGTTCACCTGCGAGGCAAAGGGAAGCACTTGGTGAAACCGTCTAGTGCAAGAAGCCCTGGGGTTTGCTCCTTTCCCCAGGTGTTGGCAACTCTGCTTGTTCTGAGTGCCTGTGTGCGTCCTAAGTTGCTGCAGTCGTACCCGACTCTCTGCACCCCCCTGGACTGTACCCCACAAGGCTCCTCTGTCTATGGAATTCTCCAGGCAAGAATACCGGAGTAGGTTGCTATTCCCTTCTCCAGGAGATCTTCCCAACCCAGGGATCGAACCCGCATCTCTTATGTCTCACTGCATTGGCAGGCAGGCTCTTTAACTGCTAGTGCCACTTGGGAAGCCCTTTCTGAGAGCCTATAGTTGCAGCTAAAGGAATGCAGGAACAGGCGATTCTAGGACTTTTAATTTCAGCAAAGGAATGTTGCTGCACCAACTCATCCACTAAAGGCCACCTGAAAGCTGCTCTCAGAGTCCTTCCTTTGGCTTCTTATCCTTTGAATAAGAGCTTAAGTTCTCCTAGAATGTTCCAGCACTCGGGTGTATTTTAAATGTAATTGGGCATAAAATGGTTCTAGAAAGAATGAAAGAAACTTGTACCCCAAGAGAGGAACCTGAGGCTGGGAGTGAGGGGTAGGAAAAAGAAAGGCTTTTTTTATATAGCCCTTTGTATTTCTTGAATGTTTACAGCTCAGATGTTACATTTACAGCCCTTTGTATCTCTTGATTTTATAGCTCTTGAAATCTGAATTTTGTATCCACTTAAAGTTGATATTAAATACTAGGTATATTTTATATGCTCCCACACAGACATAAAATCTCATAATTGATGCATTTTTAAATTCTTTCCAGACATGAAACTTTGGCTAAGGCAGGGAGAAACGATGGGAACACACGATAACAAAGAAAAAGGAGGGAGGAAGGAAACGAAGAGCTACAAACCCCAAAGAAAAACGTGTCAATTCAGATTCCATCACCTTTCCCATTCCTGGCCTTCAGGCAGGCATTCATCTAACTCAGTCTTTGCCACTAGAAAGTTCACCAGCAGTCACACACAGATGAACCAGGTACAGAGGGTATTCAACAAGCATGCATGGTTGACTTCTACGGGAAAACCTCATAAATTCCACTGGTACCGAGTGCAGAAGTCTGGGCTAAAGTTTACCTTTGCGATTCCTTATTAGGAAGGAAGGGTTTGCTAAGTCAGTCAATCACATATGCAAGACCGAGGGAGAAGGGAGACATATCCTGCTTTACAAGGTATTTTTAAAAACTTCAGAGTAGCAGTTATGCGCAAATGAGTACATTCTATTAAATGTACTCTTTATTTTAACTGAAGTAGTTGATTGACAAAATTGTTTCACAGTGATTCAGTATTTTTGCAGATTATCCTCCATGATAGGTTATTACAAAACACTGCAAATAATTCCTTGTGCTATGCAGTATATCCTTGGTGCTTTTCTATTTAGTGTAGCAGTTAATCCCACACCCCTAATTTGTCCCTCCCCCTCAAATGTGCTCTTCAACAGGCACTAGAAGAGGCTCCCAGACAAGGATTTTGAATCCAGCTCCTCCGTCCACTAACTTGCCAGGAACATTTGTTACCAATTTTGTTTCTTTCTGCGCCTATTTTCTCGCTTGTCAAACTTACCTACTTTAGGGGGCCAGTGTGTGTTCAAATGAAATTGTGGATGAAAGAACACATTATCAAGTAAGAGGACTAAATGCAAGGCTCTGCTATGGTTAATAAAAATTAAAATAATGAAACAGATCCAGCAATACTTCTACTTCTTAGTTAAATTAGCTGACTACACTGGAGAATCATGAGAATGAAAAAAAAAAAAATCAGTCATCAGTTACAGAAACGATAGTACTTATTTCCATTAAATAATTTTATATTGAGAACTTCTAAATGATCTAAATTAAAGTGGATTGAAAGTAAAAAAAAAAATTTAAATGTGGAATATAAAATAGAACCTTTCATTGGACTCTTAAAGATAATAATTTATACCATCTTTGGGGGCATGTGTGTGTGTGTGTGCATGCATGCACATGCTCTTCATTTATACTATCTTTAGGGGCACAGGTGTGTGTGCGTGTGTGTGTGTGCTTAATCTAATTAGAAAAGGCCCGTGTGCATTTTTAAAGAAGATTCTGAATATTCCAAGCCACGGTCCCTTTCTATCTGTTGAAAATGAAGAGACTACAATGACTTAAGCATCCAAAAACTATCTTCTTTTAATATCTGAACCTACATAAATACATTCAAGGGCTGTGAATGCTCATTCACTAACAAGATTGGGAAAAAATCATACCAGTTAGCTGGTTTAACTTGAGGAATCAGGATTCATCTCATATCAATTAAGCAATAACTCAGCAACAGTTTCTTTCATGGATATAAAAATATATTTCCTTCCTGTGCATTATTTTGCTCTTAAATGGGAAATCATTTGAAAGCTGAGGAAGCAGACAAGCTCCTTCATCTCTAGTCAGGATATAAAATGTGAGCGAGGGCCAAGCTCACTGAAGAACCCAGGAACTTCCTGTGAGGCTATCAGGGTCATTTACGGTGGCTGAATCTTAAAGTTCCTTACATTCCCTACAACAATTTATTCACTATAATTGCTGGGTACAGAATAATTTCAAGCCCTACTTCAATTTAAATAAAATATAGGTTTATCTTTACATTAGAAAATAAATTACTGAAAACTTGGAAAACAAAAAATTCCACTCACTCTAGTATTTTAATACCTGTACTTCTAACATTTTGATTTATTTCTCTTTTTTCCTAGGTCATTAAAAAAGAAATCACCGCTGTGATTGTCACATGCATGTGTCTGTGTGGATGCCACTCTTCTCACTAACAAGCACTATTCCATGTTGCTACAGTGTTATAAAATCCACTTAGCTGCCTAATGTATTTCAATTGAAAAATTGTATCTAACTATATTTTAATATATTAATGTACGTTCACTCTGATTTTTCAAAAAAGCATACAAGTATCTGCTGTTAAATAAAACCAGTCTTTTTTGTGTCTTCTCGGTAAACTGTAGTAGTCACTATAAAACCAAGCCTAAAACCAATATAAATAAACTGATAAACTTAAAACAATGCAGCTGAAGGACCCCTAAAGATCACTTCATCAACTGAACTAGGCACACAGACACTACTCAACCAGTCTTTTCCTGGGGAAGAGGAGAAAGAGATAATGCTTCTAATACAGACATAAAACACTGAAATGTAAATAAAAATATAAATATAAAACACCCATCTTAAACTATACAACTAAAATTTGAATCTATTTCAGAAGCTGAAGATTAAGAACACACGTTTTGGACACTAAACACATTATTTCCTGACTACAGAATTGACAGTGATTATAAGGACAGTTTTAGTAAATCCACCTTACTTGGAAATTAAACATTCATTTCCTAATTCTGTAATTTTTTCTTAAAGTTGGCTCTTTAATTAGTCTTTTTGATCAGTAGTTAGGGTGACTACTAAAATACCCTCTACCAAATAGCATGCCCAGGCAGTACTGTATGTACTTACTCATTTTATTTATTTACTTATCAGCCACTCTGTGGAGCATATTTATTTATTTATTTATTGGTCACTCTGTGTGACGTGTTATTAACTTATTTATTTATTGGTCACTCTGTACAGCATGCAGGACCTTAGTTCCCCAACCACAGATCAAATCCATGCCCCTGCAGTGGAAGCATGGAGTCTTAACCACTGGACTGCCAGGGAATTCCCCCAGGCAATATTTTAATATTTAAGTGTTTTTTACAGACATATCTCATATTCTCATAATAACTCCATGAGGTAATATTATTATTTCCATTTTTAAAATGAGGTGCTGAGAGGCTAAGTAACTTGTCCTGGGTCACACAGATAAGCCAGAGCAACAATTCTAATTAAGCTGGGCTGTCTGCCTCTAAGATCCTCGCATGTCATCATTACACTGTGTGGCAGTTTCTGTTTCTCTGTACCTTTAAGCTCCCAATGCTCAGCGTTATTTTGTTATTTGCCATTGTCTTAGGCAGAAGTATATGAAAAGACATAGGAGAAGAATTTTGGTGAAGTAATCAAGGCACTAGGAGGACAATGGAAGCTGACAGAAACACAGTAAAGCAAGCAAGGAGAACCTTGCCCTGAGATTAAAGGCCTTTCAAGACCAAAGTCCCTACACGTCAACGAAATCCAGCATCAATCCTTTTTCAGAAACGTGAAAGGAAAAAAAAAAAAAAGAAAGAAACATGCACACGGAGGGGGCAAACATGGGCTGCCGGGCTGTTCTGCAGCCACCCTTCCCTTCACTGAAAGGGAGTATATACCTCAGAGAGGCCTTTTCTAAGCTATACAAGTGAAGTCATGGATCACTTGTCAGCAGCAACATCATCAGAAATAATCAAAGTTAAATACCAAGGGGAGGGCTTCCCTGGTGGCTCAGTGGTAAAGAATCCACCTGCCAATGCAGGAGACATGGGTTTGATACCCGGTCCCAGAAGATCCCACATGTCTCAGAGTAACTAAGCCCATGCACCACAACTACTGAGCCCACCACTGCAACAAGAGAAGCCACCACAGTGAGAAGCCCACGCACCACAACTGCAGAGTAGCCACCTCTCGTCGCAACTAGAGAAAAAGCCCTTGAAGCAATGAAGGCCCAGCACAGCCAACAGATAAATAAATAAATTTTTAAAAACTGAGGGGAACTCAGCCATAAAAAGAACAAAATAATGCCATCCGCAGCAACAAGGATGAACCTAGAGGTTCTCATACTAAATGAAGTAAGTCAGGCAGTGAAAGACAGATACCACATGATACCATTTATATGTGGAACCTAAAAAGAGGCCACAAATGAACTTATCTACAAAACCAAAATAGAGTTACAGATGTAGAAAATAAACTTACGGTTACAAGGGGGTAAGGAATAAACTCGAAGATTAGGACTGACAAATACACACTGCTACACATAAAATAGATAATTAATAAGGACCTACTGTACAACACAGGGAGCTCTACTCAATATTCTGTAATGGACTATATGGGGGAAAAAATCTTAAAAAGAGTGGGTATATGTATTTGTGTAGCAGATTCACTTTGCTGTACGCCTGAAAGTAACACAACATTGTAAATCAATTATACCCCAATTAAAAAAAAGCTACGGGGAAAGGCAAAAGAAAACTGTGTTTTCTTTATCTGGAGAGAAGACTCTACATAGCCCTGACTCCTAGAGAACTCCTCTCTCACCTCTCCCAAGCTTCCTGGAGAACTGTGGCTCACAAAAGCAGAGGAAAACCACTCACCCAAGTGAGGAGTGCAGCCGCCCGGGTGGCATGGAGCGTCATCTTGGTGAAACCAGACAGTCACCCCGATGCACCTGGAACCCAAGAGAAGAGGCAGGGTAGTTAATTACATCAGATATCCACGATGAAGGAAGAAGGGGGAAATGGCTTCATTTACCAGCTTCGATAAGTTACTCAGCACTTAATCTACCAAGACACCATGGGAGTTTTTGGAGAGCTCAGAGCATACATCAAAATCATTCTATATAACATACAGTGTCATAGCTGACAATAAAGAACTCTGCATTTAATTTAACGTCCACAAGCTCTACACACAATCTTTCTGTCCCTTAGAAAATACAACACTCAAAGCTGGACTTCAGCCCTACTCTTTGGGACGTGGTGCCCTTAAAAGGTGGAACAAACATGGTTTTTCAGACACACCTAGGTCTGAATGCTGATTCCATGTGACCAAGCTCTTGTGACCTTGGACAAGTAGCATTAACTTCTTTTAGTCTCAGTTTCCTCACCTGCAAAAAAGGATCTGCAAAAACCTCTCCAGGTTATTTACTGTGATGCTTCAAGACAAAACACATAAAGCAAATAGCATAGTGCCTGGCACACAGTAGGTATTCAATAAATGATCACAGTCCTTAAGCAAAAAGATTGATTTCTGGCTCTTTCTGTAGGTACCCAAAGTCTGCCTAATTAACAATAACCAAGTCTTTAGGGAAAACCATCAAATTCTGGATTTCTGTATCCCCCACAGCAATATCAAAGACATGGCTCCAATGGGAGACTGCTGCTGCTGCCAAGTCACTTCAGTCGTGTCCGACTCTGTGTGACCCCATAGACGGCAGCCCACCAGGCTCCCCTGTCCCTGGGATTCTCCAGGCAAAAACACTGGAGTGGGTTGCCATTTCCTTCTCCAACGCATGAAAGTGAAAAGTGAAAGGGAAGTCACTCAGTCATGTCCGACTCTTCGCGACCCCATGGACTGCAGCCCACCAGGCTTCTCCATCCATGGGATTTTCCAGGCAAGAGTACTGGAGCGGGGTGCCATGGGAGACTGGATGAAGCCAAATCCAATGCTGGTAGAGATCCCAGGGGACAGTTAATGAAAGATCAGGTACTTGTTCTGGTATTTTTACTCCCAATTTTCCTTTCCAGTGGGAATCTTCCATCTGTCTGCCAAACTGCTCAAGAGACCACACACCCCGGTGACTACATATTCCCCAACATCTCTTAGCAGCTCACATAACTCCTACAAATCTTCATGAGAGTAATCAGTCCCACCCCCCCACCTCTTACTGCCATGGGTGCCAAGTCTGTCACTACTCCAGTAGAAGGAGGAACAAGAGTGGCAAGAGCCACATCACCTATAACTTTCCCTATATATCAGCATCTCCAAGCTGTGGGCTCTGTGGGACCAACACATGCTGAGTACTATCTGAATACAAGGTGCTGGGGATAAGATGCCATGCTTGTCCATAAGGAGCTCACTGTCTAATAGGGGAAAGAGATACCTAAATCTGATAATCCACTACCCATCATCTCTTAGGCCTTCCTCTGCAAGTGTACTCTGCTTAATAAAACCAACCAAAAAGGTTACTTTCTTAGTCCTTACATATGCTCATCCTGTGCTGGAAGCTACATGGGAAATGGGAGACAATGACATGGTCCCTGCTTTGAGGGGCTTACAGAGGAAGTAAAATTAAACATAGAAGCGCACGAAATAATAGAATAATTAAATGCTAAATATAACTAAATGCTAATTGTAATTAATTGCTTCCTGACCCTGCAAAACCCAATGTGATTCCACCTGCCATACAAACATCACAGTTTTGGAAATGAGCCAATTCACCCAGGTTTTGGCAAAAGCAAGTGTAGTGGTTAACGAAGAGTTCTCAGGAGGGCAGAGAAGCTAAGGGGCTTATGTATTCCTCGGTTCTTGATGATGTTCACCCAGTGCGGCCCATCTATGGGCACTGACTGTCTTGCTCCCTCGACAGGATGAAGGCAGATGGCCTCAACTACTGAACTGCACAAAGTCTTTTCTGTGGTTGGTCAAAGTTATCACAAGGACCACGCTTGGCCCTTGGAGTAAAGGCAGCAATGTCCAAGTGCAAAAAAAATAAAACCTCAGAGGTATTCAGGAACAAGGGCAATGAGGCCCTGATCACCTCCCCGTCAACCCCCCTGCTGCCTCTCCAGACTCACTGTCCTTTTGATGAGGCCCAAAACTGCAGTCAGAAATTGCATTTGCAACCGGAGGTGGATCTTGCCGCCTCTGAGAGATTCCACAGCTGTGTTGCTAAAAATGACCTGACCCACCTCTTCCCTTCATCTCAGAGGCAAAACACACAACCCTTACGTCCTCCCAGGGGAGCCTGTCTAATACTGGTGTCAAGGCCAAATGCCTTCTTCTGTGCTCCCCAGGCACACAAACAGGCAGAATTCAATATTCAACATAAGGAAAGACCTTATCAGGTCAAATCCCACAGAGGGGCACTTTCTCAGAGACAGGACACTGGGGTGAGAGCCTTTACAGCAGCTCAGTCATTCACTCACCTTGGGTAATGAATGACTGAAGCCAGTGACACAGCTAGACCTCGGCAATGGGACTACAACTTTAAGCAGACCTTGGCTTGAAACCCTAGGGCTCCCAGCCAGAGCACCATCCTCCACACCCTCCCCCTGAAATCTGAGGCAGGCCCCACCCAGAAGACTGGGTGATGGTGATGGAAAAACAGATCCCCGCGATTGCAGCCTGGAACCATTTCACAGAAAGGTCTGCTAAGATTCACCCCCAATTCAATCAAGCAACTCACCCCCAACCCACCCCCCAAACCCTCAATCAACAAACTAACAAATAAAAATCTTGAGATGCAGGTCCTCTGTGGACACCTTCAGAATTCCAACCTATCTCTCTTTGAAAAGAAGTGCCCTCAGCAGAGAAGCACTCTCTTTGCCCTGGGCTCAAAAAGGAACCAAGACACAAAAGCAGCTGCCTTATACCAAAGGTCTTGTATCCTCTTGACATTTTCACAACTGACATAATGTAACTCCCTCATGTCAGGATAAATCCCCACATTTAAGGTAACCCCTCTGTCTCCAGAGAAGATAAATCAGGACAAGAACTTGACACTCAAGAGACACGCAGGGACCTGGCCTGTACCCTCTCTGGGTCTTAAAGAGTTAAAACCTAGTCCTGGTTTCCTACCAGGGCTGAAGCTAATGCAAACCACCTGCTCAGATGGAAGGACCAGGACTGGAGGGTCAGGTTGCTGAGCTCTGGGGTCTGTTCTGGAAAACCTTCAGTTTTAAGCACTGACCAAATACAGGCCAAAGGCCAGACTTTTGAGTTGTGGCAGCACTACTCTCCTCACCCCGCCCCCCAAATTGGGTGCCAGCTCCTTCTGAGACCACTTCTTAGCCACTAACTGCCCTCATGAACACCATGATAACACCAAAGTGCCCTGTGGTCTCAGAAAGCTGCAGAACTGTACTCAGAACAGGGGCCCTTGCCTCTGCTGAATCTTCATTCTTTTAGGTGCTAACTCCCATTCCCAGACTTTTGGGACCCAAAGCCCACACAAACCCTCACCTCAAAGGTTTCAGCTGTGTGACCCACTGCTTTTCTACCGTGGGTTCCGAAGGCCCACAACTCACGAGAGAAATGGCTGTCCCAACTCTGTGCCCATGCAAGATTTACCACTACTTACCTAGACAGCCTGCCTGCTTGTGACCTCCATACGTCTTTCTAAAAGGATACCCCCACATCCAGAGTGAACACCCTGATCTTGAGGGTGCTCCTTTCCTCTAACAGGAGAGGAGGCACACTCAGGCAAGCACCCAGACCTCATCTGCTGGGTTACTCCAGAGTGACCCAACAAAGGCCAATTCATGTCACCACTGGCTCACATGTCATAAAGAACAGGATAGGAAATATCCTGCTGGTGCAGCCCTGGCTAGGAGGAGGTAAAAAGCCCAAGAACCAGCAGCTCTAAGAGAAGCCAATGAGGGGAAAACACAGTCCTCTTCAACCCCTGAGGAGTTCTGAGCAGGAGGTCTTGTCCAACTCCAAAGAGTTTCTCTGCACTCCTGAGGTCAGGGCAAACCAGTGGTGCTGGCTGTACTCCCAAGCCCTCGAAGGGGCTCACTTTGGACTCAGGCCTCCTCCTCTGCACGCAGACCAGCCCCTCTGTGTAGCCTAGAATTTGGCCCAGTGTCCTGGTGAGGAACACAAGAAGGACTGCAAGGGAAACCAAGGTTTCCCTGGTTTCTTCAAAGTGGCTTACTAGTATCTGCCCTTCCCCCTATGCTCTGTAGGGTCCAGATCAGAAAGAGGTGGGCACAAGGGCTGCAATCAAGAACCAGATCTGGGGCCTACAGCCCGACACTACACACACCCCCCCAACTCCAGCAGCTTATCAGCACCTGCCCCCACTGCTATATCAACACACCCTGGTCCCTACCAGCGGACAAAATGAACCTTTTTCACTCCCCACCGTTGTGTACACACCCAGGCCTCACTCAGGAATAGACGCTCTCCAGAGCTGTCTACAGCTCAACGTGCAGGCGCACACGCTTTCTCCCTCCGAACAAAAACACGCTGACATCTACGCGAGGGGGAAAGAAAGCGACCCTTTGCTCTAAAAGGCGCCAACTCCCGGATGTTGGCAAGCTCTGCTCCCAGCGCCTGTTTCTGAGTGTTTATTTGCTCTCCCTCTCCTCTCCCTCCCCTTCAAGGATGGCGCAGGAAAGGGAGGTGAGGGGGGAGAGTCCACCGCACCCCCTCCTCCATGTTTGAACAAAACCCCAGAGAAACAGTGAGGGAGAAAAAGTCTCAGTGCAGGGGGGAAAGGGGAGGGGGGCCTTACCAGACTCCCAAAGCCACACGGATCTAGAGGTTTTAATCCACCATTAGCATTTAAATCTTGAGAGGAGGAAGGGGGGGGGGGGGTCTAGTGGAAAGTAACCCCACACACACAAAAGAAAAGTTGTTGGTTTTCTTCTCAGTCTGCCTGGCAGGAGCGATCTTCCTGGCTGACAGCCAGAAGTGCGTCACAGCCAGGAGTCTGCTTTCTTTAAAGGCGCAGCGAGCTTCCGCGAGCGGGGAGCAGGGCACTCTCCGCGAGGGGGGAGGGGCGGCAGTCGGGGCCGGGAGGAGGGGGCCCCCGGCGCGCCCGAGCGGGAGCTGCCGAAGCCGGCCGCAAACAAGAGCCCAGGACGCGCGGGGTGGGGGCGGCGGGGGGAGGAGCCGGCAGACAAAAATACTGAACTGCGACAGTGGCGAGCGCCAAAGCAAACTGTGGCATAAACACAACGAAACGCATCTCACAGAGGCCTGCCTGACAAACCTGATAGCCCCGGACACTCCCCCTTCGCGCTCTTAAGGCGGCAGTGACAGCCCGTCCGTCTCTGGCCAGCCGCTGCAGAGTAGGCCGCGGGCTGCCCCGCGGGTTAGATCAGCCCTGCCTGGAGGACAGCAGGGCAGGGAGTAAGACCCGGGAACAGAGGCTTTAGAGAGCGCACGGGACGCAGGCCCTCGGAAACAAGGGGCGGCTTCCTGCCGGCTCCGGGGCGGGCCGCGTCCGTAAGCATACACGCCGCTCGCTCGCACACAAAGCGCCGGCCTCCGTCCGCGGGCGCCGCCTGCCCCGGGACATGGCCGCCCCGTTCCCCGAGGGAACCTCTCCAGCCCGTACCTTCTGCGTGGCTAGGCCGGGCTGCCGCGCCGCGCCCGCTCCTCCCCCTCGGCCACCCAAACCAGGTGCCCGGGCCCACGGCGGCCCTGGAGCGCGGGCCTGCGCTGTCCTGTCCGGGTGACTGCGCGCTATTGTCGGCTGCGGAATGGCCGCCAAAACCCCAGCTGTGCTGCCAGAACCTAATCCCCTGTTCCGCCGAGCACTGGTGGGGAGGGGCTGAGGGGCCGAGTCTCGGGACCTCGGGCGGCAGGCAGGAGCCCCTCAGCAGACACACGCACTGGGACCCGTCGGCAGTGTCTGCTCCCGCCTCCCCGCCAGGGCCGAAAAGAAAAGATGTCTGACGCTCATAAAACAAAACCACAGTGTTTCCACCCCCCAAACAATGACCCTCACCGATCACGAGAGAAACCCACCGGCCATCAGGAAGCCCCTCATCTTACCTGCACTTACACCACAAACATTTATTAAGCACCTACTATGCAAAAGGTACTGCTAGAGGACACTCTAGAGAGCATAGTCGTGTCCCACTCTTTGCGACCCCATGGACTGTGTAGCCCACCAGGCTTCTCTGTCCATGGGATTTTCCAGGCAAGAATACTGGAGTGGGTTGCCATTCTCTTTTCCACAGGATCTTCCCAACCCAGGGATCAAACCTGAGTCTCCTGCATTGCAGGCAGATTTTTTACCCTCCGAGCCACTAGGGAAGCCCAGAGAGCACACAAAGAAGAATTACACCAAGCATCTGTACTAAGGTAGGTTATAATTCCACAGGAGATAAGCAGTGTGACTTGAAATTATATTTCAAGACAGCATGTGCTAATTTTCACAAAAAAAAAGACACAAAAATTCTAACCAGTCAAGAGTAGGGAAGGACTAAAAATAAAAACTAAGTGATATTTTAATCTGGATCTAAAAACACATAGGTAGAACTTGCCCACATAGAAATGGAGAGAGAAGTAAGGAAGAAGGAAAGCAGAAAGATGTGGACATAGTGGAGGAACAGACTTGAAGGGAGAACTGGGGTAAGATTTGGAAAATTCTGAACTTCAAGAAATGGAACAAAGATTTAGATATTTATTTTATCGTTTGTTTCTAGCACAGAGATGTGGTGTGATGAGAAGTGTACTTTGAGAAATTATTCTGGTATATAAATGAATGAGACTAGCAGCAGGGAAGCAGGTCAGAAGGCTGCCATAAGACAGGAGACAGGCAATGGGTGGGGAGGTTGAAGCTTAGAGAGTGGAAAGGGGAATGACAGACACAGTGGGGACAGGATGAAGGGAAGGGAATGACTGAAAGCTGAGGGAGGAATTGTAAAGAACAAAGTGTGAGGGGTGGGAGGGAGGACAGAGAAGCCATATACAGAATTAAAATAAGTGTAGAAATGCTAGGGATCACATTATTAATAGAACAAGAAAGAAAACAAGGTGCAATAAATAGCAGCTAATGCTTACTGTGTGCAGACTATGTGCCAAGCACTGTTCTGCTGGTCTCCTGTGCATTAATTGTGTTAAACTCATTAATCTGAAAAACTCCCCTCAAAGAGTAGATACTATTATCACTCACCTGTACAGTGAGTAAACTGAGCCACAGAGATAAAATAATTTGCCCCAGATCACACAGCTTGTGAATGGCAGGACACTGAGTCTCAGTTCTTCTATTTGTAAAACAAGGATAGATACTTATTTTGTAAGATTGTGATGAAGATTCAATAACATCTATAAAATGCCCAACACACTTCTTGTGCTTAGTCGCTCAGTAGTGTCCGACTCTTTGCAACTAAAAAGAAAAGATGTCTGATGCTCATAAAACAAAACCACAGAGTTTCCACCCACCAAACAGTGACCCTCACCAATCATGAGAGAAACCCATGGGTCACTGGGAAGCCCCTCTTCTTACTTGCACTTACACCACACACATTTATTAAGCAACTACTACTTTGCCAACAAAGGTCCGTCTAGTCAAGGCTATGGTTTTTCCAGTAGTCACATATGGATGTGAGAGTTGGACTGTGAAGAAAGCTGAGCACCGAAGAACTGATGCTTTTGAACTGTGGTGTTGGAGAAGACTCTTGAGAGTCCCTTGGACTGCAAGGAGATCCAACCCGTCCATTCTAAAGGAGATCAGTCCTGGGTGTTCTTTGAAAGGAATGATGCTAAGGCTGAAACTCCAGTACTTTGGCCACCTCATGCAAAGAGTTGACTCATTGGAAAAGACTCTGATGCTGGGAGGGATTGGGGGCAGGAGGAGAAGGGGACGACAAGAGGATGAGATGGCTGGATGGCATCACTGACTCGATGGACATGAGTTTGAGTGAACTCCGGGAGTTGGTAATGGACAGGGAGGCCTGGCGTGCTGCAATTCATGGGGTTGCAAAGAGTCGGACACGACTGAGCAACTGAACTGAACTATGCAAAAGGTGCTGCTAGAGGACACTCCAGAGAGCATACGTACTCAGTTGTGTCCAACTCTTTGCGACCCCATGGACTGTAGCCCACCGGGCTCCTCCATCCATGGGGATTCTCCAGGCAAGAATACTGAAGTGGGTTGCCATGCCCTCTACCAAGGGATGTTCCCAACCCAGGGATCGAACCCAGGTCTCCTGCTTTGTGGATTCTTTACCATCTGAGGCACCAGGGAAGCCCAAGAATACTGGAGTAGGTAGCCTATCCCTTCTCCAGGGGATCTTCTCGACTCAGGAATCAAACCGGGGTCTCCTGCATTGCAGGCGGATTCTTTACCAGCTGAGCTACCAGGGAACCCAGCACACTGACTAGCAAGTAAGGCACAGGGTGGTACTTAAAGGTCAATTCCTACTTACGGGTTTTGGCCCCTTGTCACCAAGATGTCCAAGCGGAAGTTCGCTCACCATTTGTCAGGGAAGCTAGTGGGGTGCTTCTCCCTGAAAGAGACTAGGTCCCCAGCCAGGATGCTTGCTTTCCTTCCATCAGTATGCTTCTATGGATTTTACTTTATCAACACCCCGATTACTGGTTATCTTGTGATGGGGTTAGATAGTAGGGGACTTTCTACACTGGATTTCTTTTTATGTTTCAGTTTATTTTTAATAACCACGTATTACACTGGTGATCAGAAAATGTGTCTACATACTGCATTTGTCATTTGTATTCCCTTGACTGTATACGCAGGGAAGTCTTGTTTTCACATCTAGAATGTAAATTCCTCGTGGGCATAACCATCTATGATACCCCATAGTACCTAGGGCTCCTTGAATCTGTTCCACGGAACTACATCTGGATGGAAGGCTTCTGGCCTTTTCAACCTTCTGGCCAAATTCAACCTTCTGGCCGCCAAAGAAGGACTGTGCTGAGTTAGTGGGGGTGTTCTGGAAGGAGTCAGAACGAGGCCCATTGCTGCAGAGACCTCCATGGTCCCACTTCTTCTCCTGGGCAGACCCTGTATCCTATTCCCATCGTATCACTTGCAGTCTGTGGTTAGCAATTGCTCTTGGTATTCAAATATGCACCAGGAAAGTAAAGGCAAAGCAAAAACCAAAGCTTTTATAGAAAAGCAAAGAGGCAAACATGATTTAATGACTGGCATGATCAATACTCCAGAAAAGGTCTGAGGTGAAAATAGGAGGCAGGCCTCCTAAAATCACCATTGCCACATCTGGCACTGTGTCAGCTCTGAAGCTCCCCAGCACACGAAAGGATTGATACTGAGTCTCAAAAGAATACAAGAAGTCCTCCTCCCGCCCTCCTTTGGCTTTAAACTCAAGACAACAGCTTCCAGCTGTGCGGCCTCAGAGGCGCTGAACTCTCCTCTGGAACCTCTCCACTGCAGCTGCCAAGCTTCTGGGCCCGCTCCTCAGGACAGCCCAAGGAGCTGGGCCAGTTTCCCTGGCCTCTCCCTCCCCCACCACAGAGCACCACTCCCCTCCCTTCCCCAGCCCTCCCCTCCCCTCCCAGGGCAGCCGGCCAGAAGAACCTCCCCACCCCTCCTCCCAGCCTAGCCAGGCAGTCAGCCGGCCATGGCTCCTGCTGGATTCCACAGCCGCTGCTCACGGTCCCTGAAAGATTGCGATAAGAGTGGTAAAACCATTTTTAAAAGAAAGAGAAGGAGGGGAAGAAAACGACACCTAGCACAAAATCTGAATTCAGGTAGAGGCTGGCGGCACTGGGGATGGGCACAGAACGCACAAGGTGTTTTCAAGGCATCTGGTATATTATATCTCCTGAATTGAGTGGTATATGGTGTATGGGTATTTATTATTCTTGTTTAAGATATAAACATTATGATTTTTTAAAGTGTATTATCATTTTTACAAGTTTAAACTGAAGAAAGGAAGGGAGCTATTCCCCTGAGATGGTTCAGGAATGAGTGGTTCTTAATACGAACCATTTGCCTGGTATTCACAGTCCTGTGGGACCCGGCCCAGGTCTTACCTTCCACAGTCACTGCCCTTACCCAAACCCTCCACCCTGCCAGACTGGTCTTCGAACTGTCTTCTGAGGTCCCTCTGAACCTCACACCTCAGCCTACCAGCCTGGGAGGGAAGCTTTCGCCACAGAAAGCTACGTGCTAAAGCCTACCGAGAGCCTCTCTCTCAGTCCCTACAGGCCCTCCCACAAGGAATGTTGGCAGGAGAAATGCTTATGGATCCACTACCCTATGCAATGCCTTCTAAGTCCTTCCTCTGCCACTTGATGTCCCAGCATAATAAATACCTAAAGACTATCATTACTGTTGTTGCTGTTACTGTTGTAATTAATAGCTAACATTTAATGAGCACTTGGTATGTGGCAGACACTATGCTAAACACTTCTTAGCTTTACTTTGTTTAATCCTCACAATAACCCAGTGACACAATAACCCAAAATACTATGATTATCCCTATTTTACCGAAATGGAAAACCGAGAATGGTTACATAACTTGCTGAAGGTCACAAAGAATAAGTGCTGGAGGTAAAATCTGAGCCCAATTTGAGCCCAGATCCATCCTCTTACATGGTCCTTTTATCTAATTCTCAGGAAGTCTTAAGGTAGGTTTTATTTCTAAAGATGACAAAATCTGAGACTCAGAAATTAAGTGACTTGGTCACCTGAGTAGTGAGTTGTCTATCTGGTCTCTAGACCATTCTCTGCTGCTCTCAAATCATTGAATAAAAAAAAGGCAGCAGCACATCCTCAGTGGCTCAAAGAAGCCTCGCACCTCTACCTCCTCCCAAAAACCAACCGTTTAATCAAAAACATTCAACAGTTCCAATTTCCAAGATAACCCCTAAACGGACTTCCCTGGTGGTCCAGTATCTAAGACTCCACACTCCCAGTGCAGGGGACCCAGGCTCACTCCCTGTCAGGGAACTGGATCCCCCATGCTGCAACCACGAGTTTTCATGCCACAGCAGAGATCGAGGGTCCCGTGTGCCACAGCTAACCCCTGGCGCAGCCAAATAAATAAAGCATTTTTAAGTAATCACTAAAATTTTTTTCTGAAGATGCAAGAGCTTTATAAACATTAAAGGGCCAAAACTCTTCTGAATCAGCAAGCACAGAAGAGAAGTCTTCTCCTAGAAGGGATGTTGGACATATCTAAAGGGTGAGAAGCCATGGAGAAAGAAGGCTGGAGGAAATACCATTGGCTGGAGGGAAGGACAGTATTTCAGAACCCTGATCTGGAGCTTATTTACCAGGCCTTATTCTCCCTCTCCAGAGGGTAGGGGCTAAGTAATGAGGCAGTGTTGGCAAGCCTGAGCTTCCTGGGGAGAAAAGCAGAGGGCATATCAAAACCCAGAGAGGATTCATTATGACATCCAAGAGGCTCTATTCACTTCTCCCTCAAGGAGGTCTTTCTGCAAAACACCTAAGAACCTGTTCACCCTGTTTCACTGTCACAGAGGAGCAAACGGCTCTGTCCCTACAGGCAACATGTCTAGCATAGTGTTTGCTCACAAGCACAGAACTGATGATGAGAAAGGTCAAAGAAACAAAAGGAACAGTTTTAATGTAAAGATCTGCAACTCCTGGAGACAGCCTTGCCAGTAATAGAAAACACACTAGGTTTGGTGTTGGAAGTGACTGGAGGGAAATTCTGTGTCAGCCACAGACTGTACTTGTGGCTTTCAAGCAAGGCACTTGCCCTAACTTGGGCCTCAGGAAAAGGTGAGGGTCAGAGCATATCTAAAGGTATCTCCAAAAATTTCCCATGATTCTTTCTCCAGGACACCATTCTCAACAACAAGAATCTTGCAATAAAATGAATTTCCTCAGTACATGGTCAAAAACCTCACCAGTTAGGGCTTCCTTCTCCCCCAAATAGCAAGTCCACTAGAAAGAGGCACTTTGTCTGTCACCCTACTGGGTCCCATGCCCAAAGCGAGGCACTCAAGGGTGTTTCATTAATCCTGATGAGAGGAGGAGGTCCTCAAAAACTGGTAGTTCCAACTTTGCATGGGGTACAATGAAAAGTAATACGAGCCATACTTGGCATTTACAAGGTTTCATAAATAAAAGCCACAGAGAAAGTGCAATTTATGATTACATTGATCTCAACACCCTAAAGAAAACCAGCTTTCTATACCCGGCCAACAAATCACAGAACCTCAAGGATGAAAGAGCCCTTAATGGTCTTCTAGTCCCCGCTTAGATCAACACTGGAGTCCATGTGACAGCTCTGCTGAAGATTTCCTATCTTCTGCCCAAGAGAAATTGTTCAGCTTATTTGTAAAAGCTCATTTGCTTATGCCTGAGCAAGGACTGCCAATTCGAGACAACTTGTAATTTCAGAACATGAGCTGGGAGAGCATGATACTGTCCAGGATCTGGTCTGTTTCAAATCAGCTTTAAGTAGCCATAAAACTCAGAGGACATCTCTCTCTTTTCTCTTCTCTCCCATCCTCTCTCTGTCTTCCTCTTCCTCTCTTTCATATCTCCACCTCTCACTCAGCACTGAAACCTCTGTCTTTCTGGTTCAAATCCACTTCTTCTACCACACCAGGATGATTTTAACCACTGACAGAAATGAACAAAAACATATTAATAGGGATTAGATTTCTCAGTGGGGTGCCAGATAACTCAAGAACCAAACCTGTCAATATGTTACTAATAAGTAAAATACATGGATCTAGTGTCTAACATGGTCATGATAAAAAATTTAAACAATTGAAAAACCCTAACATTTTAACAGATTTCAAAGATTTAAAGAAGGCTACGTCTCATGTCTCAATTAACCCCCCTAAACTTAGAACCCTAAAAGGCAAGTATGTTTATTAACATTTTTTTTTTCATTTTTTTCAATGTGTTGCTTAAGGTTAAACAGTTTTGTGTTTTTTTTTTTTAATTTTATTTTATTTTTTAAACTTTACATAATTGTATTAGTTTTGCCAAATATCAAAATGAATCCGCCACAGGTATACATGTGTTCCCCATCCTGAACCCTCCTCCCTCCTCCCTCCCCATTCCATCCCTCTGGGTCGTCCCAGTGCACCAGCCCCAAGCATCCAGTATCGTGCATCGAACCTGGACTGGCAACTCGTTTCATACATGATATTTTACATGTTTCAATGCCATTCTCCCAAATCTTCCCACCCTCTCCCCCTCTCTCAGAGTCCATAAGACTGTTCTATACATCAGTGTCTCTTTTGCTGTCTCGTACACAGGGTTATTGTTACCATCCTTCTAAATTCCATATATATGCGTTAGTATACTGTATTGGTATTTTTCTTTCTGGCTTACTTCACTCTGTATAATAGGCTCCAGTTTCATCCACCTCATTAGAACTGATTCAAATGTATTCTTTTTAATGGCTGAGTAATACTCCATTGTGTATATGTACCACAGCTTTCTTATCCATTCATCTGCTGATGGACATCTAGGTTGCTTCCATGTCCTGGCTATTATAAACAGTGCTGCGATGAACATTGGGGTACACGTGTCTCTTTCCCTTCTGGTTTCCTCAGTGTGGATGCCCAGCAGTGGGATTGCTGGATCATAAGGCAGTTCTATTTCCAGTTTTTTAAGGAATCTCCACACTGTTCTCCATAGTGGCTGTACTAGTTTGCATTCCCACCAACAGTGTAAGAGGGTTCTCTTTTCTCCACACCCTCTCCAGCATTTATTACTTGTAGACTTTTGGATCGCAGCCATTCTGACTGGTGTGAAATGGTACCTCATAGTGGTTTTGATTTGCATTTCTCTGATAATGAGTGACATTTTTATAACTAGGACCCTAGGCTTCAAAAAAGAAGGCAATATCTGCCCTCAGGGTCAACCACCAAGGCTGCAGAACCAGAATTCATCTTCTAAATCCATGGCTCTCTCCAGTCCAACTGAGCTACATCCTATATACCTTTCCCATCAGCACAGCTTTTTATTCATTCAAAGCACTTTTGAATTCCTTGTTCAAACTGTTTCTACTACAGCTTGTGAAGTGGCAGAGCTGGAATGATTTTCTCCATCTTTAAAGACACTAAACACCATTTGACAAAATAACATTCCATATATCTGGCATCACTGAGAAGTACAGAATCCCCAACAAGCAGTTTTTCTAAAAACTGAAATCTCCCTTTAGGACCAAACCCCTTTTGAAAAAACTATTCACGATACAAAGTCCCCAAAATGCCTAAGATATGTTACTCTTAGAGTTAATGAAATTTAATCAGAGACATGCAACTATAAACATGAAACAACCAACCTAGAAATACTGTGTTCAGATGAATGAGATGGGCTCAGAATCCTGTGAAGAGACATACCTATAACTCACCTAAACATGAGCCCAAAGGACAAGGCCTTGGGTAGTGCTGAACAGAAGGTGAGAGAACACTGGAAAGCGCAGTGGAGACCAGGAGTGACTTACTAAAGGAGCAGTGTGCGGCACTGAAGGATTCTGAGCAGGAGGATGGCATACGTGTTACGTGCTGTGTAAAGGATGGATCTGGCAGGACTCTGAGTCCAGAGGCAGATACAGCAGAAGTAAAACTGCTGCTCTCAGGCAAGGGCAGTAGGAACTTTAAAAAGGTATATTTAAAAGGCACTGTGGAATAGGCTCCAAGATCTTAGGAAACAGGAGTATGGGAAAGGTGAGGAGCAGTAAAGACCTCTAGGATTCTCACTTTGGTGAAAGACTTCAGAAGAGGAACACAGGAGGAGCTACTGTTTTACAGGCCCTGTGAGGGACGGATTAACTCAGGAAGGCATGATGAGGAAAGCTTTACCGAGGAAGTGGCATTGAAGCTGGGTACTTAAAGTATGAGTAGGATGAGCATGGTTTCACCAAAAGAGAAGTTTAAAAAAAAAAAAAAAAGCATTCTAGCAGGGAGAACAGCATGTGCAAAGACAGAGCTTATTACATCTGAGCCATGGCGTGCAGTTTTAGGAAGGTGTAGCAGATGGTGAGGCTGAGGAGCACTAAACCATAAGGTACTGACATCACACTAAGGAATTCAGAAGTTATCCTGGAGGTGATGGGAAACAATCAAGGTTTCTGAAGGGAAGAAGTAAAGGGGAGTAACACAGATCAGACCTATGTTCCCGGCTGTATAAAGTACAGGCTAGAATGGTGAGAAACAGAAGGAAGGCAATATAGCATAATGGTTAAGAGCATGGAGTATGGAGTTAGACAGGCTAATTACAACTCTGGCTGTAGGGACATCCCTGGTGGTACAGTAGATTAAAAAGTCCACCTGCCAATGCAGGAAACACTGGTGCAATTCCTGGTCAGAGAAGATTCCATGTGCTATGGAATAACTGAGCCCATTCACCACCACTACTGAGCCCAAGCTCTAGAACCTTCGAGCCACAACCACTGAAACCCTCGTGCTCTAGGGCCTGTGCTCCGCAACAAGAGAAGCCACCACAATGAGAAGCCCATGCAACAAAGAGTAACCCTCGATCACCACAACTAGAGAGCCCCCACATGTAACAACAAATACCCAGCACGGCCAAAAAAGCTGGAGCCAAATTAAAAAAAAAAAAAAAAATTCTGGCTCTAGGACTTTAGTAACTGTGCATGCTTCCGCATCTGTAAAATGGGAGTAAGAATACTTTCTCAGAGGGTGATATAGGGAATTTACAAGATAGTATGTGTGAAGAAAGTGCTTAGCACAGTACCCAGCAGAAAGGTTGAAAGTTTATTAGTAAAAAGTTACTTCTGTGTGTGGTCTAGTGTTGTGCATGCTCTTCCTCCTACCCAAAGCTTTCTCTTCCTGTTCACATGATTAATTCTAACTTATTCTTCTTGCATGATTGCATGCTAAGTTGCTTCAGTCATGTCCAACTCTGTGGGACCCTATGGACTAGAGCCTGCAGGCTCCTCTGTCCTCGGATTCCCCAGGCAAGAATACTGCAGTGAGTTGCCATGCCCTCCTCCAGGGGATCTTCCCCACCCAGGGACCAAAGCCAAGTCTCTTAAGTCTCCTGTGTTAGCAGGCGGGTTCTTTACCACTAGGGCCACCTGGGAAGCCCCAACTTATCCTTCATATCTTTGCTCAAATGCCACTTCTCCATGTAAAATCTCCCTAACCACCTGGATTAGGTCAGGCACAGCATCATATTCTTTTCCTTTATAGCTCTCATAGTCTCTAGTTATATCTTTCTATATTTCATTCTCTTTTTTCTACTATTGTAAGCTCCATGAAATCACATACCATGTGCTCACCACTGAATTCCTGGAACTGAGTAAAGTGCATGGCACCTGATAGGCATTTACAGAATTAATGAAAGGTTTCAAATTACATTTTTAAAATGAACTGTTTATAAGATGCAATCTTTATATAGGTTAGAGATATCAATTTGGGTCACATTTGGAACACTGTGACTATAATCAGAAGTGGGTCTGTGGTGGGATCATGCTTGCCCTGTTGGGCCTGTAAAGGAGTGGTATATTCATTTGCTATTGAAATCAGCTAATCTGAGGCCAAAGCCTCTGCCTTACACAACTCTAGGAGGCACCAGCATTAAGACAGGAAATGAGAGAAAAATGGAAGAAATTCCACATCTTTGGGGATTCTATTTAGGTCCTCTACTCCTCTATATTATTTCCATTTTGGAGCATTTAACAGAAACTAGTGACTATACCAAATGTCAACAACAACAAAAAAGGAGATAATACTGGTAGATAAGAGAATGGATTTGGGATCAAACAAACTTCTTCATTTCTCTTCTTACTTGAGGTTCACATCATCTCCTGCTTGGATACCTCCCTCACCAAAACCAACTAGCAGTTGTGTTTGGCTTTTCATCACTGACAGTATTTTCCATCTACAAAATATTTCACGTGATCTCACAACAGTTCTGTGAGGTAGACGTTATTGTTTTCATTTTATCAAAAAGAAATGAGGTTCAGAAAAGTATCTCCCCTAAGGTTCTACAACGAAAGAGCAATAGGACCACGATGCAACTCTGATATTCTGGCTCCAGACCTGGAGCCCTTTCCAG
Organism: Bubalus kerabau; assembly: GCF_029407905.1. Classification (NCBI taxonomy): domain Eukaryota; kingdom Metazoa; phylum Chordata; class Mammalia; order Artiodactyla; family Bovidae; genus Bubalus; species Bubalus kerabau. Next base: position 52,313,246 of record NC_073638.1, read on the forward strand.
CAGACTCACCCAAGAGAACCATGAGCTATCCTGACATATACTTTCACTCCTTTTAAAAAGAAAACCGCATGGGGACAATGACTGGAAGGGTGGGTATGCTGGATGCTGCTCCGGTTCTTGATGTAGCACTAGTTACACAGATCTGCTCACTTTCTGCAAACTTCAGGAACTATATACTTTACAAGCTGTTCTACGTGTGTTACACTGTAAAAAGTAAATACCAGGCAAAACTACGACAGACTAATCAAAATTCAGAAGCATTACGTAGGATGCCTCAGAACTACATGTATATTTACCTGACTTCTCAAGCAGCAGCTACATATAGGACACCTACCAGTTAATTAAGTACAAAATCCTTGCACACTCAAATACCATATCCACCCACCTGCTTCTCCCTACCCAGAACGACCAGGTGATATGAGTGAATCTGTTGGGATTAGGAGCAAGGGAAGCCCAGAAAGGGGCCAAGAATATATAGTTAATGAAAAAAAAAAAAAAAAAAAGGCACTGAAAAGTAGAACTATCCTGTATCTTCAATGATATCTCAGTTTTAGAGATAATAAAAATGTGAAAAAATAGCCAGTGCCAATTATAAAATGCATTTTAATTTCAGACTGTTAAAATGTAACAAAAACAAAAGGCATTTAAAAGTAAATGAAATGCAATGTTCTAAAATCTCAAGAGGTGTTGCAATTGTAGAACTGTAGGACCCTAAACCTGTGGAATGTCAGGCCTGGAAAGGGCCTTGGAGACCACTGTCTCCTGGTACAAGCTCTTCATTTTACAGATGAAAAGACTGAGGCCCTTGTTTAACAGTTGTTAAATGACCTTATTAAATTAAAGCTCACACATAAGAAAGTTTAGAACTACAACTACAAAGTTGGTTCCCTTACTCCTGTGTTCTCTTTCCACTACCCAGATACTAAACCCAAGGGATTTACATGATAACTCTATTTTTACTTTCATAATTCTTTACTTCATTAACTCACTAAAAAAAAATTTAAAGTACCTCTTAGAAATCAATTAAGATGAAAAACTATTTAGGAAACTTCATTTTTTACTCAGGAAGTTTATCTTCCTTGTTCTGTAAAACTAATGAAGCAATACAAAGTTAGATAAAAACAAAATTAGCCTCCCATAATCTCTCAGCCTCCAAGTCCTCCCATAAGATAAGAAACATTAGGGACTTCCACGGCGGTCCAATAGTTAGGACTCCATGCTTCCACTGCGGGGGGTGGGGGAGGTGGGTTCCACCTCCAGTTAGGGAACTAAGATTCCACATGCTGTGCAGCGTGGCCAAAAATTAAGTTAAATGTACAACTTGCAGGCATTCAGTTCCTAGGCTTGTGTATACATCACCATAATTTTAAAAAAAGAAATGTTATCAGATTTTTCCAGGCCCCCAAAATCATAAGCCAAGTATATTTTTTATATTTTAAGAGGATTTTTTAATTGTTCTCTATTTTTCAAAAACTAGGTTTACATATTAACATTGCTCTGCAACTTATTTTTCTCACTTAATAATTGATTATGAACATCCCAAGGGTCAGTAAATTTAATTCTAACTCATACTTTAAAAAAACTGTATAATAACAGTGCATATAAAAGATATACCATAATGTGTTCACATATTTTCCTATCAATGGACGTGGATATTTCCCGTATTAGATTTCAAACAGTGCTATAATGAATATCCCTGTACATATTTCTTTTCACACACGTTCCTTGTTGTCCCAAACATGACTGCTTTTTTTTCCTATCACCATCCATGCTTTACACGCTCACTGAATTCCTCTCTGGGCCCCGTGTGATAACCAAGAATAAAGCAATTTGGAGAGTGTCAAGACATACGATAGTGACTGTTGGTGAATCAGAATTGGCCTGTCTGGCTGCCTCTCCCAGCCGCCTGTGCACAGTGGACTCCCAGGCCCTCGCACATGCGCTCCTTGCTCTCGGCCCAGCAGCTGCTTCCAACTCAACTGACGTGGGCAGAGCTGGCTTGGCGAATTAATTCTACTGTGTCACACTCCCGGCCCACCAGCTATCCAAACAAGTGGGAAGGAGGGAGAATACATTATCACCATGAAATAATATAATAAAGAAGTACACAGAGTAAAATGCAAAACACCCCATTTGTCAAACTTTTAACCTATGTTTGCCAATGGCACTCCCTTCCTCAGAAGCACCACTGTTGGAAATTTGTTGTATAACCTTTCAGACTTTTCCTAAGCATGCACACACATGCACATATGTATGGATACACAATGTGTGTGTATTTAGACAAAGTGTGCGTGTGTTTGGTCTACCTACCTACAGTCATACTGTATAATTTGTATTATGATAGAATGCTACAGCAATAAATAGTGAACCTTTTTACATACAAGCTAATATTTCTCTAGGATAGGTACCAATAATTGGAACTGATGAAGTCTGTGCATGTTAGACGGAGAAGGCAATGGCAACCCACTCCAGTACTCTTGCCTGGAAAATCCCATGGACGGAGGAGCCTGGTAGGCTGCAGTCCATGGGGTCGCTAAGAGTTGGGCACGACTGAGTGACTTCACTTTCACTTTTCACTTTCATGCATTGGAGAAGGAAATGGCAACCCACTCCAGTATTCTTGCCTGGAGAATCCCAGGGACAGAGGAGCCTGGTGGGCTGCCGTCTATGGGGTCGCACAGAGTCGGACATAACTGAAGCGACTTAGCAGCAGCAGCGCAGCATACTACAAGGGAAGCCCATTAATATGTATAAAATTATATAATTTAATATAATAATGGAAAGATAACAATCTAGGATTTTAATTGAGAAACTAATGATTAAAAAAGGAACAGCACATTTTCTTATGTAAGTAATCAGGCATTCTTTAAATGATTCTCTGGAAAGAAATTTGGCAATACATATCAAGAACCTAAAAAATGTTCATAGTCAAACATGCTAAGTGAAATAAACTAGACAAAAAGGGACAAAAATGGTATGATCCCATTTATGAGGTACCTAGAATGGGTAAGTTCATAGAGATAGAAAGTAGAACAGAGGTTACCAGGGAGTGGGAGAGGAAGGAATGGGAACTATTGTTCAATGGGTACAGAGAATCTGTCTGGGATGCTAAAATGTCCTGGAAATGAATAGCAGTGATGATTGCACAACACTGTAAATACACTTAATGCCACTAAATTGTACTCCTAATTATGAATTTAACATGTTAAAATGGTAAATTTTGTTATGCATATTTTACCAAAAAATTTTAAAGTGAGACTGCTAAAAAAAAAAGTTTGGTATTCTTTGATCAAATAATTCCATTCACAGCAATAAAAGTTTAGAAAATTATCTGAAATATAAATACATATATAGGTACTAATATAATTATTTAACATTATGAAAAATGGAGAAAAACTAAATATCTAACAATAACTCAAAGTAAATTAAGATACATGCATATGAGCCTTATGCAGTCATTAAAAATATTTTAAATAATTTTAATGACACAAGGAATGTTGAATTTTAAAAGCAGCATATATAGTGTTAGTGGGTATGACCATTTATTTTTTAAACTACATATACAGATGTGTATGTGATACATATACACACATCTGCACACTTGTGAGTATGAACGTGCATGTGTATATTTATAAGGAAACAGGTCAAATAATGTTTATTTCTGATTTGTGGAATTATGGATCTCTCTTACTTTCTCCCTTAAAAACCTTATTTTTCAAGTTTTCTAAACTGTACCATGACATACAATCAGGAAAATTTAATTTCACATCATTTGACCCAGTAATTCACTTGCAGACATAAATCATAATAACAAAAAATACTGACCAAAACTTATGCATAATAATGTTCATGCAAAGATACAACAGAAATTACTAATAAATTATAGAGTAATAAAAACTATTAATAAGTCATTGTTACCTCTGTAGAGTAAGATTAGGATAAAGGGTGAAGTGCAAGGGACTTACTTATTATATATATTACTTTTATAATTTGTATCAAAGTATTACAGTATTGTTCAAAATAGAAAAAACTGAAAGCACTATAAAAATCCTATATGATTAATGGATAAAGAAGATGTGATACATATATACAATGGAATATTGCTTAGCCATAAAAAGGCTGGAAAAAATTGGGTTCTTTTTGGAGATGTGGATGGACCTAGAGTTTGTCATACAGAGTGTTAAGTCAGAAAGAGAAAAACAATTATCATATATTAAGGATACTTGTAGAATCTAGAAAAAATGGTGCACATGAACCAATTTACAGGGCAGGAATAGAGACACAGACATAGAGAATGAACATGTGGACATGGAAGGCGAAGGGGAAGGTGGGGCAAATTAGGAGATCAGGATTGAAATATATATACTACCATGTGTAAAATAGATAGCTAGTGGGAAGCCGCTGTATAGCACTGAACCTGCAATGCAGGAGACCTGAGTTCGATCCCTGGGTCAGGAAGATCCCCTGAAGAAGGAAATGGCAACCCACTCCAGTAATCTTACCGGGAGAATTTCATAGACAGAGGGGGCTTGTGGGGTACAGTCCGTGGTCTCAAAGAGTGAGACACAACTGAGCAACTAACACACACACACACACATATAATGAAAACCAATGGGAAACAGAGAAAAAGCATAAGACAAAACTGTAGGTACTATATGACCTGGACTACTCCAGAGAAATATGCGTAGGTACAAAATACCAAAATGAAAATAGGTGGTTTTCTCCAGATGGTACAGTTATGGATGATTTTAGCTTTTTCTTTATATATTTTTCTGTATTTTTTTCTGTACTTTTCATATTTCCTACAATGATTATATACTATTTTTCAACCAATTCAAAAAAATGTCGTTGGTTTCCACTATATAATCAGAAGTTGACCCCTTATGATGGGTTTTATCCTCAAAGAATAAGCAGTAGTAAGCAACCTATGAAACAAGACTGCATGATATATATGTCTAAGAAAACCTTCATCTTTGAGGGGTAAAGAAAGCTCAGTCTAAAGGGACACTGCTGACTACTTCCTGTCTTCTTGCTTTTGGAGGAAATGGCAACCCACTCCAGTACTCTTGCCTGGAAAATCCCATGGACGGAGGAGCCTGGTAGGCTACAGTCCATAGGGTCATAAACAGTTGGACACGACTGAGAGACTTCACTTACTTTTATTTCTTAGAAAATATAACTAAGGAATAAAGAACCTAAACATTAGATGCCTGACAAACTTTGTACTTTAAGAACCAAGATAACCACCTTCTCAACCCTGAAATCGAAGACCTTACACCTGAAAAACACATCAAAACCTAAATCACACAGCTGGGATCGTGTCACTCCTTATCCAAAACATTCATGAGCTAACTTCATGCAGAATAAAATCCAAATCTCTTAGTATGACTCTTACTATTCTTTAAGATCCAACCAAACATCTTTTCCGGCCTCATTTCCAGCTCATTCCTCCAAAATATCTTCTATCTCAAGAGCACTTTCCCAGATATGCCAAACATTTCCCCAGGCTCTGTGTTGCTGCCATTCTATAACCTCCTCCAAAATGCCCTTCTAAACTTAAGGAATTCTAGGATTCCCTGGTGGCTCAGGGTAAAGAATCTGCCTGCCAATGCAGGAGACACAGGTTCAATCCCTGATCCAGGAAGATCCCAGGTGCCACAGAGTAACTACGACCATGCGCCACAACTACTGAGCCTGTTCTCTAGAGCCTGGGAACCATAACTACTGAAGCGGCACCCCAGAGCCAGTGCTCTGCAACCAGAAGCCGCCGAAATGACAAGCCCATACACAGCAACTAGAGAGTAGCCCTCCTCTCCAAAACTAGAGAAAACCCTTGGAGCAAGGAAGACCCAGCACAGCCAGAAATAAATAAATAAATAAAATTATAAACTTAAGGAATTCTAATTCACCCTTTACAACCTGGCTCAAATGCTTTCTCCCTTCAGAGGCTCTCCTTGTTCCCCCCAATTCAGGAACAACTCTGTTGTCTCCTCTATATGCTCCCATATTGCTTGTTCCTCTACACACCTCATTTCATTCCTCCTTAGGTCGACACTAGCTGCATATATGTTTCACTTGACTAAGCTCCTGAAGAGCAGAAACCATCTTATTCGCCTATCAGCTCCATTCCAGCACAATGCTTGCACACCGCAGGTGCTAAATAATGCTGCCCGACTGAATGACAGCCAACTGGCCCTCTTCTAATGGATTATTTCAGTGAGGCAGCCAGTGAAGCTGAACTGTCAGAGGACAAGCCCTCTAATTTAAAGCCACACACCTAGGTAAGAGTGACCAGCAAAAAGCTGTCATGGGCCTGCCACTTTAAGGGGACTGGCAAGCTGTCTGTGTTTACACAATCCTAATTAAAACTAAAGGGCACTGAGGGAAAGAAGAGAAACAGAGAGATTAAGAGGTGTGGATACTGCTGCTGCTGCTGCTGCTGCTAAGTCGCTTCAAGTCATGTCCGACTCTGTGCGACCCCATAGACAGTAGCCCACCAGGCTCCCCCGTCCCTGGGATTCTCCAGGCAAGAACACTGGAGTGGGTTGCCATTTCCTTCTCCAGTGCATGAAAGTGAGAAGTGAAAGTGAAGTCGCTCAGTCATGTCCGACTCTAGCGACCCCATGGACTGCAGCCCACCAGGCTCCTCCATCCGTGGGATTTTCCAGGCAAGAGTACTGGAGTGGGGTGCCATTGCCTTCTCCAGTGTGGATACTACAGGTCACCTTTTCCTCTGTCGGGAGCCCAGATCTCCCAGCCTAGTACCCAGCGAGCTCACCAAGCAGCCTATTCTCTGGCTGCTGTCGCCCTAGGACCTGAGTATTGAAAAGCAACTGATTAGGCCACTTCAGTCTCTCCAGCAACTGGCTCTGCTTTTAGGCATTTAATTTCTAATTGTGGTTACTCGGGGCCTTTTCTCTAAATGAATCCCACACTGCTCCAATCATTAAGAGAATCTCTTTAAAGAGAGGCTTGAAATTAACAACAGCAGGGAACAAATTCTCTGAACCATCTAAATCACAATATCCACACTGTCCATTTTGATGATATTCACCCCCACCTCCTTCAAACAATAGGTCCTACCAGGGAACGACTACTTCTCTCAGGACCAGCAAGTCCTGTGATTGTTTTTCAGGAGAAAGCTCCCAGGGCCTGCTTCTCATTAAATAGCTGCTTCACGTTTGATCACTCAGCTGTGACTGTGAGTAGAGAGCATAGTTGCTATAATTCAAGTACTAAAAAGGAATTCCACTTCTACCCCTTGTCTAATAGTCAAGCAGCTTAGAACAAACAGATCCTTTCCCACCTCAAACCTCCTTTGGCCTACCTGGTTTCAGATCTGGAACTCTTAGTATCTAAATTTTTCAATATATAAATGAAGAAAACATGGCTTTAAGAAAGAGAATTAATTGCAAATGATCACAGAGTGTCTTGATGACAGAATCTTTTGACTAGGATGCCTAACACCTTATTTTTCTGACTAGTTATCAACAAGACCACCATTGCCTGGCACAGATTCAAGGGTACTACAGACAGCCTAACTGAAATGCACTGGAGAGCCCCTCTGCTCTGACCACCCCCTTCCCAACAACCCCCACCGTCTCTCAAAGTGCTGACCAAACCTAGTAAGTAAACAACGACAAAAAATCAAGTAACTTGGTACATCACTTCTCCTGCAAAAGCATGGAGCTACCAAATCATCTGCTTCAGCACGCCACCTGGGAAGCGTCCCCATGGACCATGGCGTGCTGGCGAGCAGTGGCTGCTGCAGCCTACAGAACTTGTGGCTGTGGGTCTCCTGGAGCTGGGACCGCAGTGGCTCCTCAGTTGAAGTGTTCCACAGCAACATGTTCCAACACTTTTTGGCCCTTAACACATTTGTGATTTGGGAGGACTTCCACGAGAAAGGTTAATTTTCTCCACTATCTAGTCACCTTGACCTAGAAGTAAGCAAACGCACAGTGAGTATAAAGGAAGTGACACTCTTTCAAACAAACCTTTCCGATCTTGTTAAATCAAATGAAGATGGTAATCAAAATAGTTTCCTAAAGTTTACAAATACTCCTTTGGGAACTGCCTTTTAAACTATTATACTGATTTATAATCACACATTATATAATCATAGATTTTGGCCCTGAAAGAAATCTTTCAGATCATATAAACTGCTCATTTTTACATGAGAAAACTCCAGTCCACTGGGGTTAGACAGTTGGTCCCTGATCACACAGCTGGTGAGGAGTAATTAGGACTAGAAACCTAGCCACCCTAACTCCTAGCATAAGCCACAAGCATATCCTAATCCAGGCACCTCCCTCTTCCTGTTCCTCACTGTTGTCTTTAACTCAGGACACTAATGCATACCAAGAATGGTTCTGAAACCCAGTTGCTAAGAAATGATAACTTAAAACCAGAACTTCTCTGCAGTCACTCCCTATGAGTTTGAGCCTTCATTCAATGTCTAGTTCACAAGAATTCTGGGTAAACTACCTTACAACAGGGGTCAGTGAGCCCCCAGAGACACTCCCCCCACAGCTAGAAGAATATATTTATTAAACATCTCTGCCCACCTCCTGCAGTAACCTGTTTACTTCAAGTAAGTGAAAGAGGTTACTTAGAAGGACCTGGATCAAGGAAAAAGAAAGTAGTAGAAATCCTGTTTGAGGAAAAACTGACCTATGAAAAAGCAGAGAGGGCAGGAACCATCTTGACTTACCTCCTGGTGAACAGCTTTCTAAGGCTGGGACAAAGCGATCCCTGGCAATGGCTTATAACTAGCCTCAACCCAGGGAAGGGCAAAAGGACAGGAATGCTGTTCATTCCCCCATCTCACCGAGCTGTGGGTCAGCTCGGCTTCACCTCACCCTGGGCAGCCCCAGCGCTCTGTACATCAGCCAGCCACCGGAAGGAAAGCCACCCAGCCTAGGTCAACGGGGTGAGTCAGTGACAGAGCAGGAAGAGTCACTGGGGCAGAAAGTCTGGCCTCCTGTGGCAAGACAGCCCAAACCACACCCCAACATGGTCAGCACAGGGAAGACTCTGCCCTACTAGAATTCTAGTCTCCAAAGCAGGAAAGGTCCTTCCTCACGAGACTCCGTACCATTCACATTTCCAAGGGTTGCCCACCTGCTCAAAAACCTTCCATGGTTTTCTTCCTTAAGCACCATATTCAATCTCTTTGGCTTAACTTCCCAAGCCCTCCATTACATGGCCTCAAGTCATTTATTCGACTTTGTTTCTCACTATTCCACAGTGTACACTCTGAACTAATCAAGCCAGTCTTCCCACTTCTCTCATGAGCCAAGCCCTTTCTCATTTCTATGCCTTTAGTTATCCAGCAGTGGTAAATTCAAGCCCCTTCCAAGGTTTGGCAGGTAATAGAAATGAATGTTCCAGTGAGGCACCCAGAAAAACTAGGAAGTGTGGCCCCCACATAATGGCATTAAAATATTTTCATTCAAGTTATTTATGCAATATTGCACTATGAGTATCACAGTAACATTTTAAAGAGTTACCAATAGTCTTTCTAGCTTTCGTGTAAGAAAACTTCCCTAAGGTTGGGCAGCTGGAAAAATGCTGAGCACAGTCTCCAGGCCTATCTGAAACCAAAGCAAGAGCTCTAAACTATTAGGCTTCCCAGCAGTACAAAAACCATGGAAGATACAGAGCTCTAAACTCTGAAGAGGAAACTCACTTTTCACTTTTCATGATATATATATATAACTTCAGTAGCAGGATGAGAAGTCCAAAGAGCAGTTTGTCTAACTGCCCCAAAAATTCTGTCATCTTCCAGCTAAAGTCTTTCCTGGTTCCTCTAGGTCCTACTGAATGCCATACTCAATTCCTGTGGGGCTTACAGATCAGAAAACATAATCAGGTGCTAAATTATATACTGTCATGCAAAACTGAACACTGCTTCCCTGTCTAGCTTCACTATCAAACTACTGTAGTAACCTACCTAGTTTTACCAAAAACATGTTGATCCTGAATCTAATCAAGAGGAAAGACAAATCACAAATAATCAAGAGGAAATACAAATCCAAATTAAGAGACATTCTGCAAACAACTAACTTGAACTCTAAAGAATGTCAATGATATGACAGACAAAAAGGCATTCAGTATTAAGAGATTTAAAAACTGTTCAAAGTTGAGACTTCCCTGGTGATTCAGTAGTTAAGAATCTGCATTGCAATGCAGGGGATGCAGGTTAGATCCCTGGTGTCAGGGAACTAAGATCCCACTTGCTGTGGAGCAACTAAGCCCTTGCACTGCAACTACTGAGCCCATGCGCCAAAACTAGAGAGTCCATGAGACACAACAAAAGATCTCGCGTGACACAAGTAAGACCCAATGCAGCAAATAAAGAGATAATTTTTTTTAATTGTTCAAAGTTAAAGCATACTAAGGGAATGACAAAGTCATGACAACTAACACATGCATGATCTTTCAATGGATCCTGAAATGACAAAAAAAATCTATGAAAGATATCACTGGAAAAACCAGAGCAACCTGAACAAGTATTGTACGAACGTACTGAATTTCTGAGTGTAATTTTACTGTGTTTAGCATAGGAAGATATTCTGATTTTTTCAGCAAATACTTGCTAAGCTATTTAAGGGATGAAGTAATATGAAGTTCACATCTACCAGTCAAAAGGTTCCAAAAATGAAGGACAGAGGCCAAAACAGCAAAATGTTAACAGTGAACCTAGGTGAAGAATATAGAAACATTTGTTACATTATTCCTGTAAAGTATCTGTAGGTTTGAAGAGCCTGGGGAGTAGGTAACTCCTGTATTTTAAATATATTTTATATATATATATATATGTGTGTGTGTGTGTGTGTAGGTGTGTGTGTGTATATATATATCTGTAAATACTCAGCTCTGTGAGAGGTGAAATAGAGACACATTATGCATTTGCTCACTGCACAAGGAAACTGGGCTTTGGGGGTCAGCAAACCAGACAGAGTCCACTTGGCAGCAGTGCATGAGGGGTACAGTGGCAAACTCCAAGTGAACCAGAAGCTTCCCTCAAACTCACACTGTCATGCCATAAGCAAGCCAGAAAAGTAGGCAATCAAAGCTCTTGTTACCTCATCCCTCACTGAGACCATCCAGAAGTCACACACTCGGCAAATGCCCCCTTGCAGGGCAGAATGCAGTCGTTACCCACACATAAGACAAAGGGCTCTGTATCCACCTTACCACAGGATACCCAAAACTCGACAGCCTACAAAGCATCTCTGGCCCGTCACAGGAAGGCGCTCAAGTAGTCAAATAAATATGCCTGAAATATATGCGCGGTCTTTACTCCTCACCAGACAAACCAGTCCTTAGCTGCAATAAGGCAGAAGAAATATGCAAGGCTGAATCACTGGCACTTCCTGCACTGACTTCAAAGAAACTGGTCCTTAAAGAGGACAGAAAGGGCAGCTGACACAGCTGCCAACAGAGGCCTCAGCCCAGCAGCATGCTGTGCAATATGCTCCCTCTCCTCTCCTCAGACACCAGATCATTTTACTTCTGCCAAGTGGTCCCTTATTAGGGTGACTGACTGCCCAATGGCCAGCCCTTAACCTTGACTCTCTCCTCCCCTCACTGACAGCCAAGATTCTGTCCCTTCCGGATAGCTCCTCCCACAATTTAGCAGAAAGTCTAGTCAAAACTATTCCCCCCAAACTTCCATCAATTGAAGTAAGATTTCTAGTGAAAGAAAGTGAAAGTGAAGTTGCTCAGTCATGTCCAACTCTTTGTGACTCCATGGACTGTAGCCCACCAGGCTTCTCCATCCATGAGGTTTTCCAGGCAAGAATACTGGAGTGGGTTGCCATTTCCTTCTCCAGGGGATCTTCCCCACCCAGGGATCGAACCCAGGTCTCCTGCATTGAAGGCAGACGCTTTACCCTCTGAGCCACCAGGGAAGTCCTCAAGATCTCTAGAGGTATAACATTCAGCTTGCTTCTCAAACCTACCAAATTTAGCATGTTTTACCAAAGATAGAATTTAACATGTAAGGTTGGTTTGTTAAACTCTGGAATTGTAAACTGCGAAGAAAAGAAAATACAATGTTTTTAGATTTGATATGGCAAAAAGATCTTAACAAGTTTGATGTACCAAAAATAGCAAATGTGTAATTTAATAGGACTAAATATAAAACCCTGCATTTAGAATAAAAGAAATCAACCAAACTAATACAGGATGGTAGAGACCTGGTACATAGTTGATACTGAAAAGCTTGCCATTTGGCTGGGGGTGGCAGGGAAGGCTGCCTATGGTGGGAGGAGAGGCCATACACTCTCACAGGAAGCATGAATCTGACAGAGCCACCCAAAACATCAATCCAGCTCAGGTCATGTTCAGTTCAGTCGCTCAGTCGTGTCTGACTCTTTGCGACCCCATGAATTGCAGCATGCCAGGCCTCCCTGTCCATCACAAACTCCTGGAGTTCACTCAGACTCACGTCCATCGAGTCGGTGATGCCATCCAGCCATCTCATCCTCTGTCATCCCCTTCTCCTCTTGCCCCCAATCCCTCCCAGCATCAGAGTCTTCTCCAATGAGTCAACTCTTCGCATGAGGTGGCCAAACTACTGGAGTTTCAGCTTCAGCATCATTCCTTTCAAAGAAATCCCAGGGCTGATCTCCTTCAGAATGGACTGGTTGGATCTCCTTGCAGTCCAAGGGACTCTCAAGAGTCTTCTCCAACACCACAGTTCAAAAGCATCGATTCTTCGGTGCTCAGCCTTCTTCACGGTCCAACTCTCACATCCATACATGACCACAGGAAAAACCATAGCCTTGACCAGACGGACCTTTGTTGGCAAAGTAATGTCTCTGCTTTTCAATATGCTATCTAGGTTGGTCATAACTTTCCTTCCAAGGAGTAAGTGTCTTTTAATTTCATGGCTGCAGTCACCATCTGCAGTGATTTTGGAGCCCAAAACAATAAAGTCTGACACTGTTCCCAATGTTTCCCCATCTATTTCCCATGAAGTGATGGGACCGGATGCCATGATCTTCGTTTTCTGAATGTTGAGCTTTAAGCCAACTTTTTCACTCTCCACTTTCACTTTCATCAACAGGCTTCTGAGTTCCTCTTCACTTTCTGCCATAAGGGTGGTGTCATCTGCATATCTGAGGTTATTGATATTTCTCCCGGCAATCTTGATTCCAGCTTGTGTTTCTTCCAGTCCAGCGTGTCTCATGATGTACTCTGCATATAAGTTAAATAAGCAGGGTGACAATATACAGCCTTGACGAACTCTTTTTCCTATTTGGAACCAGTCTGTTGTTCCATGTCCAGTTCTAACTGTGGCTTCCTGACCTGCATACAGATTTCTCAAGAGGCAGGTCAGGTGGTCTGGTATTCCCATCTCTTTCAGAATTTTCCACAGTTTATTGTGATCCACACAGTCAAAGGCTTTGGCATAGTCAATAAAGCAGAAATAGATGTTTTTCTGGAACTCTCTTGCTTTTTCCATGATCCAGTGGATGTTGGCAATTTGATCTCTGGTTCCTCTGCCTTTTCTAAAACCAGCTTGAACATCTGCCAGTTCACGGTTCACATATTGCTGAAGCCTGGCTTGGAGAATTTTGAGCATTACTTTACTAGCATGTGAGATAAGTGCAATTGTGCGGTAGTTTGAGCATTCTTTGGCATTGCCTTTCTTTAGGATTGGAATGAAAACTGACCTTTTCCAGTCCTGTGGCCACTGCTGAGTTTTCCAAATTTGCTGGCGTAATGAGTGCTGCACTTTCACAGCATCACCTTTCAGGATTTGAAATAGCTCAACTGGAATTCCATCACCTCCACTAGCTTTGTTCGTAGTGATACTTTCTAAGGCCCATTTGACTTCACATTCCAGGATGTCTGGCTCTAGGTGAGTGATCACACCATCGTGATTATCTGGGTCGTGAACATCTTTTTTGTACAATTCTTCCGTGTATTCTTGCCACCTCTTCTTAATATCTTCTGCTTCTGTTAGGTCCATACCATTTCTGTCCTTTATCGAGCCCATCTTTGCATGAAATGTTCCCTTGGTATCTCTAATTTTCTTGAAGAGATCTCTAGTCTTTCCCATTCTGTTGTTTTCCTCTATTTCTTTGCACTGATCGCTGAGGAAGGCTTTCTTATCTCTTCTTGCTATTTTTTGGAACTCTGCATTCAGATGCTTGTATCTTTCCTTTTCTCCTTTGCTCTTCGCTTCTCTTCTTTTCACAGCTATTTGTAAGGCCTCCCCAGACAGCCATTTTGCTTTTTTGCATTTCTTTTCCATGGGGATGGTCTTGATCCCTGTCTCCTGTACAATGTCACGAACCTGTCCATAGTTCATCAGGCACTCTATCTATCAGATCTAGGCCCTTAAATCTATTTCTCACTTCCACTGTATAATCATAAGGGATTTGATTTAGGTCATACCTGAATGGTCTAGTGGTTTTCCCTACTTTCTTCAATTTAAGTCTGAATTTGGTAATAAGGACATGTTAGTAGAAGACTAATCTATGTCCCACCTCTGAAAAGCAAAGAGTACATGCAGAGGAAGAATGATAACCACCCTGGTGAAGTGTCTGAAATTCATGGCATGAAACATGAAAACTTTTTCAAATGTATGCATGCTTGTCATGCAGATGAGGAGAAAGACTCATATGACCCCTTGCAAGAAGACAAAACCAGAACTAGCAAGTGGAAGTCAGAGGAGGATAGATTCTGGTTTGATGTAGGGGAGGAACCCTCAGCACAGCAGAGAAGTTAAGAATGTATGTTACGGAACCCAGAATGCTTGGATCAGAACACCAACTCCACTTCTTACAAACTGTATGGCTTTGGGTAAACTAAGTTATAGTAACAACAACAGTACGATAGAGCTTTGGGAAGCAGTTCATGTAAAGTGCTTAAAACAGTGCCGGGTTCACATTATATGCTGGAAAAAAAAAAACAAAGTCAGCTACTGCTGTTACTGACTGCTGATATAATGGACCAGGTAACCTGAAAATCTTCCTACTAAATGTGCCTGAAAATGCCCAGAAAAATAGAATAAAAATCCTTTTTGACTTGCTAAATTACTGTCTCTTAGAACCACACCTACCCTGTGGTTATGGTCTGCTCTGTGTTGCCGGGGCTTGGACTCTTCCAATACCACTTCACCTTTGCCAGCTGGCTCCCAGTTAGGGTCTGTTAACGGGGTGCAAACAGGAAAAATCGAACGCAGGAGGAGGCTGCCAGGGGCTTCCTTCTTCCTGTGGCTCTCTGCTCCTGACAACTGCAGTTGGTTTCTCCCTGCTTCCTTCCAAACTCCCTCTTCGAGGCACCAGAGCAGGGCTCAACCAAAACTGGCTCCCCAGACCCCTCCTGGGGGTTCCTGAGACACCAGCAACACCAGGCAACGCCTTCTCCTCAGAGAATCCAGGCGCAGTCCCACCAGATCCCTCCAGAATTCTAAGTTCTGCCAACCCCAACCTTCTCCCTTTGTTTTTCAGTCCTGGATGAAGCAGCCGCTTAATGCAGTTATAATATAAGTTACCTGAAGATTCTCCTTTTTGCTCTTTCAGCCCTCCAACAAAGGTTTAAACTAAACCCCTTTACTGAATTCACTCTCTTAAAATACCTGTGTGTGGTTTCTATTTTCCTGATAGGATTCTGACACTAGATAAACCTAACTCACAAGAAAGTAAAAGAAATCCCAGGAAACAGAAACAAAAGAAGCAGAAAATTGGATTAGTGAGGCATAGCTGTCCTAGCAATGTAAGGAATCTGTGACCTCCTCATACTTCAGATCTTGAGCCCATAAAAAGCAACTGAGATCTCTGTATAAAGGCTGCGTGTGTGTGCTAAATTGCTTCAGTCCCATCTGACTCTTCGTGACCCTGAGACCCTCAGTAAAAAGAGACTAGGAAAAAAAAAAAAACTATCCACAGGAAAATAAGGAAGGTTGCTTTACAAATGTAGTAAAGTAGGAGGAAAAAAAACTTTCTAGGAATTAATAACCTGAGTGCACACAAGAGGTGGATTTGGAATTTAAAAATTTATACTAAATCTGTGGCCTAGAAATCTAAAAGAAAAATTACAGACATTTTAGCCCCAGGTTGGGAACAGCCTTGAGTTCCCAAAGAAGCAAATACAAAGTTGTAGCAGGAGACACACAAATGGCCAATAAATACATGAAAAGATGTTCAACATCATCAGGAAAATGCAAATTAAAACCACAATAACACTACATCTCCATGAGAATGGCTAAAATTAAAAAGACTCACTATACCAAATGTTGGTAAGAAAATAAAAAAACCAAAGCTCTCAGATACTGCAATGGAAACATAAAATAGTACAACCACTTTGGAAAACTGGTAATTTCTTAAAAATTAAAAATACCTTGCCATATGACCCAGCCATTTCACGCCAAAGAGTCAGGAAAATGTATGTTCACTCAAAGATTTGTACATGATTGCTCACAGCTATTTTATTCACAACAGCCAAAAACTGCCAACAGCCCAAATGTCCATCAACAGTAAATGATATACCAGTCAGAATGACCACCATCAAAAAATCTACAAATAATAAATGCTAGTAAGGGATGTGGAGAAAAGGGAACCCTCTTGCATAGTTGGTGAGAATGTGAATTGATACAGCCACCATGGAGAACAGTATGGAGATTTCTTAAAAAAACTAAGAATAATACCACCATATGACACAGCATATCCACTACTGGGCATTTACCCTGAGAAAACCACAATTCTCAAAGATACATGTACCCCAATGTTCATAGCAGTACTATTTACAAAGGACATGGAAGCAACCTAAATGTCCATCAACAGATGAATAGATAAAGAAGGTGTGGTACATAATTACAATGAAATATTACTCAGCTATAAAAAGGAACAAATCTGAGTCACCTGTAGTGAGGCGGATGAACCTAGAGCCTGTTATACAGAGTAAAGTTAGTTAGAAAGAGGAAAACAAGTATATATTAACACATATATATGGAATCTAGAAAAATGGTACTGATGAACCAATTTGCAAAGCAACAACAGAGACACAGACATAAGAGAATAGACTTGTGAGCACAGTTCGGGAAGAAGGTACCACTGAAACCATATACATTACTATATGTAAAACAGATAGCCAGTGGGGAAATGCTATATGATGCAGGGAGCTCAACCCAGTGCTCTATGACAACCTAGAGGGGTGGGATGGGGTGAGAGGTGGGAGGGAGGTTCAAGAGAGCAAGGACATATGTATACCTATGGCTGATTCATGTTGATGTGTGGCAGAAACTGACATAATATTGTAAATATTACAATAAAATAAATTTTAAAAAGTAAGTGATAAACAAAACTGTATGATATAGTCATACAAAGGAGGACTACTTAGCAACAGTTCCAGTTCAGTCGCTCAGTCGTGTCTGACTTTTTGTGACCCCATGAACCGCAGCAAGCCAGGCCTCCCTCTCCATCACCAACTCCTGGAGTCTGCCCAAACCCATGTCCATTGAGTTGGTGATGCCATCCAACCATCTCATCCTCCGTTGTCCCCTTCTCCTCCTGCCCTCAATCTTTCCCAGCATCAGGGTCTTTTCAAATGAGTCAGCTCTTAGAATCAGGTGGCCAAAGTATTGGAGTTTCAGCTTCAACATCAGTCCTTCCAATGAACACCCAGGACTGATCTCCTTTAGGATGGACTGGTTGGATCTCCTTGCAGTCCAAGGGACTCTCAAGAGTCTTCAACACCACAGTTTAAAAGCATCAATTCTTCGGCGCTCAGCTTTCTCTATAGTCCAACTCTCACATCCACACAAGACTATTGGAAAAACCATAGCCTTGACTAGACCAACTTTTGTTGACAAATTAATGTCTCTGCTTTTTAATATGCTGTCTAGGTTGGTCATAACTTTCCTTCCAAGGAGTAAGTGTCTTTTAAAAAAATTTCATGGCTGCAGTCACCATCTGCAGTGATTTTGGAGCCCAGAAAAATAAAGTCTGACACTGTTCCCAATGTTTCCCCATCTATTTCCCATGAAGTGATGGGACCGGATGCCATGATCTTCGTTTTCTGAATGTTGAGCTTTAAGCCAACTTTTTCACTCTCCACTTTCACTTTCATCAACAGGCTTCTGAGTTCCTCTTCACTTTCTGCCATAAGGGTGGTGTCATCTGCATATCTGAGGTTATTGATATTTCTCCCGGCAATCTTGATTCCAGCTTGTGTTTCTTCCAGTCCAGCGTGTCTCATGATGTACTCTGCATATAAGTTAAATAAGCAGGGTGACAATATACAGCCTTGATGTACTCTTTTTCCTATTTGGAACCAGTCTGTTGTTCCATGTCCAGTTCTAACTGTGGCTTCCTGACCTGCATACAGATTTCTCAAGAGGCAGGTCAGGTGGTTTGGTGTTCCTATCTCTTTCAGAATTTTCCACAGTTTATTGTGATCCACACAGTCAAAGGCTTTGGCATAGTCAATAAGGCAGAAATAGATGTTTTTCTGGAACTCTCTTGCTTTTTTGATGATCCAGCAGATGTTGGCAATTTGATCTCTGGTTCCTCTGCCTTTTCTAAAACCAGCTTGAACATCTGGAAGTTCACGGTTCACGTATTGCTAAAGCCTGGCTTGGAGAATTTGAGCATTACTTTACTAGTGTGTGAAAAGGAAAGTGAAAGTGAAATCGCTCAGTCGTGTCTGACTCTTTGAGATCCCTGGACTGTAGCCCACCAGGCTCCTCCCTCCATGGGATTCTCCAGGCAAGAGTACTGGAGTGGGTGGCCATTTCCTTCTCCAGGGGATCTTCCCGACCCAGGGATCAAACCCAGGTCTCCTGCATTCCAGGCAGACACTTTAACCCCTGAGCCACCAGGGAAGCCCCTGAGATGACTGCAACTGTGTGGTAGTTTGAGCATTCTTTGGCAACAGCAACAGAAAGTAACAAATTACTGATATATGCACTAAATAAATAAATATCAAATGCATTACACTACCTGAAAGAAAGCAAACACAAACATATACTCTGTATATATTTTCTAGATAAAATTCTAGAAAACACAAATTAATCTTCAGTAATTAGATTACTTGGTTCTTGGGGGCCAACGATGAACTGTAAAGAGGCATAAGGAAACTTTTGGGAGTTATGGGAATGCT
The DNA here is from genome assembly GCF_029407905.1 of Bubalus kerabau. Lineage (NCBI taxonomy): Eukaryota > Metazoa > Chordata > Mammalia > Artiodactyla > Bovidae > Bubalus > Bubalus kerabau. The sequence continues at coordinate 52,332,368 of NC_073638.1, forward strand.
CTGTATCATGACTGGGGCAACCTTTTCTAAGTGTATAAATCCGTCAAAACTTTTTACTTTAAATAAATTTCATTGTACATAAATTATGATTAAGCAAAGTTGATTAAAAAAAAAAAGCTTTTCTTTAGAGAACTGATCTCAACTCAAGCTACACCATAGGACTTCCCTGGTGGTCTAGTGGTTAGAATCTGCCTGCCAACACAGAGGACATGGGTTCCATCCCTGCTCTGGAAAGATTCTACACGCTGCAGGCACCTAAGCCCGAGTGCTGCAACTACTGAACCCCGAGCACCTGGAGCCCATGCTCCACAACAAGAGAAGCCAGCACAATGAGAAGCCTGTGCACCGCAAAGAGGCCCCCACTCACCACAACTAGAGAAAGCCCGAGAGCAGCAATGGAGACCCAGTGCAGCCAAAAATAAATAAATAAATAAAAATGCTTTTTAAAAAGACCACCATAGATGATACTCCTTTGAATGAGCTCACAATCCAAAATTATAAAATACTTGAGGAAACAATCCATCATGAACAGAGTCATTAAAGCAAATGGCAGAATTATATCCCCAAAACTTCAGAAAACAGGACACATTAAACTTATCTGAAGTTATTATAGAAGAATTGGAAACACAAGACAAAATCAAGATACCAAGAAACAGACAGCCAGATTTGAAAATGAACCACAGTACTTGTATAAATGAAAAACTTAGCAAATGAAAATAAGAATTCAAAAAATAAACTAATTCTAGCTTAAAGGAAATTATCCAGAAGTAACACAGAAAGATAGAGATGGAAATGATAAAGAATAAGAGATGTGAAGGACAGAATTAGAAAGCTCTGCTGCTGCCGCCGCTAAATCACTTTAGTCATGTCTGACACTTCGCAACCCTATGGGCTGCAGCCCACCAGACTCCTCTGTCTGTGGGATTCTCCAGGCAATACTCGAGTGGGCTGCCATACCCTCCCTCCAGGGGATCTTTCCAACCCAAGGACTGAACCCCAGTCTCCTGTGTCTCCTGCACTGCAGCCGGAATCTTTACTGATGAGCCACCAGGGAAGCCACTAGAAGGCTCAAAATAAGTTAAATATGAGATCAGGGAGAGGCACTATTTAAAGAGGCATATGCCAAAAAATGGACAACCTAAGAGAAACAGACAAATTCCCAGAAATATACAACCTCCTAAGACTGAATCAGGGAGAAATAGAAAATATGAACAGACCAATTACCAGTAATAAAATCAAATTGGCAATTTAAAAAACTCCCAATAAACAAAAGTCCAGGACCAGACGACTTCATAGGTGAAATTCTACCAAATATTTAAAGAAGAGTTAACACGTATCCTTCTCAAACTTCTAACAAATTACAGAAAGCAATGCTTCCAAATTCACTTTCAAGGCCAGTGTCACCCAAACACCAAAATCAGACAACAATATCACACAAAAAAGGAAAATTATAGGCCAGTATCACTTTATAGTTGTAAAAATTCTCAACAAAATATTTGCAACATTCAACAACACATTAAAAAGATCATACACCATGATCATGTGGGATTTATTCTAGGGATGCAAGGATGGTTCAATATACACAAATCAATTAATGTAAAACACAGTATTAACAAACTAAAGAATAAAAATCATCTAAATGAATGTAGAAACAAAGTTCAACATCTGTATATGATTTAAAAAAAAAAACATCAAAATGAGTCCATAGGGAACATACCTCAACAAAATAAAGACCAGATATGACAAGCCCACACTGACAGCATCTCAATAGTAAAAAGCTGAAAGCATTTCCTCTAAGATCAAGAGCAAGACAAGGACACCCACTGTCACCACTTTTACTCAACATACTATTTGAAGTCCTAGCCACAGCAATCAGGCAAGAAAAAGAAAAAGAAACCAAATTTGGAAGGAAGAAGTAAAACTGTCACTGTTTGCAGATGACATGGTATTACTGAAAATCCTAAAGGTGCCACCAAAAAACCAATAGAACCAATTAATAAATTCAGTAAAATTGCAGAATATAAAATTAATATACAGAAATCTATTGTTTCTAGACACTAACAAAGAACTATCAGAAAGAGAAATTAAGAAAACAATTTTATTTACAACTGCATCAAAAATAATAAAATACCTAGTAGTAAATCTAAGGAGGTAAAAAGTCTGTACTAAGAAAAGACAGAGGATGAGATGGTTAGATGGCGTCACCAACTTGACAGACATGAGTTTGAGTAAGCTCCAGGAGTTGGTGATGGACAGGGAAGCCTGGAGTGCTGCAGTCCATGGGTTTGCAAAGAGTCGGATACAACTGAGCAACTGAACTTAAGATAAGACATTGGTGAAATAAATTAAAGATGTCACTAACAAATGGGAAGATACACCATGCTAATGGTTTGGAAGAATTAATACTATTAAAATGAGCATACTAGCCTAAGGCATTCTACAAATTTGATGCAATCTCTATCAAAATACCAAGGTAATTTTTCACAGAACTAAGACAAATAATGTAATTCTAAAATTTGTATGGAAACACAAAAGACCGTGAATAGCCAAAACCATCCTGAAGAACAAAACTGTCCTCCTGCACTGTTGAGGGGAATGTATATTGGTGCAGCCGCTATGGAAGATAGTATGGAAGTTCTTCAAAAAGCTAAAAATAGAACTATTATATGATTCAGCAATTCCACTCCTGGGTGTTTATCCAAAGAAAAGGAAAACACTAATTGGAAAAGATATATACACCCCTATGTTCATTGCAGCATTATTGACAACAGCCAAGATATAGAAGCAACCTAAATGCACATGGGTAGATGAATGGATAAAGAAGGTGTGGCATATAATCTAATGGAATATTCAGTTCAGTTCAGTCGCTCAGTCGTGTCTGACTCTTTGCGACCCCATGAATTGCAGCACGCCAGGCCTCCCTGTCCATCACCAACTCCCAGAGTTCACTCAGACTCATGTCCATCAAGTCAATGATGCCATCCAGCCATCTCATCCTCTGTCGTCCCCTTCTCCTTCTGCCCCCAATCCCTCCCAGCATCACAGTCTTTTCCAATGAGTCAACTCTTCGCATGAGGCGGCCAAAGTACTAGAGTTTCAGCCTTAGCATCATTCCTTCCAAACACCCAGGACTGATCTCCTTTAGAATGGACTGGTTGGATCTCCTTGCAGTCCAAGGGACTCTCAAGAGTCTTCTCCAACACCACAGTTCAAAAGCATCAATTCTTCGGCGCTCAGCTTTCTTCACAGTCCAACTCTCACATCCGTACATGACCACAGGAAAAACCATAGCCTTGACTAGACAGACCTTTGTTGGCAAAGTAATGTCTCTGCTTTTTAATATGCTGTCTAGGTTGGTCATAACTTTCCTTCCAAGGAGTAAGACAGGATGAAACCTCGCAATTTGTGACAACATGGATGGTGAGTACATGCGATAACATGTACTAGGTGAGTGAAATAAGACAGAGAGAGACAAATATTGTAAATTTCACTTACACGTGGAATCTAAAAATCAAATGAAAAAACATAAAACAGAAAGACTCACACATACAGATAACAAACAGGTGGCTGCTGAGGGAGCGGGTATAATGTAGCATCTTTGTATGGTGACAGATGGAAAAACATTTTTTTTAAATAAAGAGATAATGACTGGGAATCTTTAGAAAACTGAAAGGTATGAAACCTCAGATTGAGGCATCACTATAAGCCCAAGTAGAATAAAATTAAATCCACACATGTAATGAAACTGCAAAACACAAATGACAAAAAAGAGGATCTTAAAAAGAACCAGAGAAAAAGGCAGGTTACATACAACGAAATAATAGTTAAATTGTGAACACAGTTCTCAAGAGTTAACAACAAAAAGCCATAATTTCAGTAAAATGATACTTTCAAAGTGCTGGGGGAAAAATAATTGGAAGCCTAGTACCCAGCTAAACTATCAATCAAGATTGATAAGGAAGTAAAGATATTTTCCAACAGAGTATTTACCACTAACAGACTCTCACTAAGAAAACATCTGAAGGGGGAATTCTGTGGCAGTCCAGGATTAGGACACCATACTTCCATTGCAGGGGGCATGGGTTTGATCCCTGGTGGGAGAACTAAGATCTGACATGCTGCATAATATGGTCCCCCAAAAAAAAAAAAAAAAAATTAGAAGTATGTATTCATCTATTTTATGAAAAAGAAGGAATAAAATGCAAGAAAGAATGATAAAAAAACAGTAAACATATATCAGTAAAATGAAATAACCACTGAAAGCACAAAACTATGCTATTTATTAGAATTGTTCTAACATTTGGGGGTGGTCTCATTCTTGGAAAGGCTCATTTTGAGTCTGTTTAATGTACACTGTGCTGAAATAAATGGCCTCCAACATACCTACTGACCGTATGGTTTTATCAATTAGACAAAGCTGCCAAAACATTTCCTGATCAGCTCTGTTTAGCCATCTGTGGCAGGGCTTTCCCTCATCCTAACAGTTCTAGAACTCGAGTTTCAGTTCAAGGCATTCTTTCCACTCCCATATTCCACAAATTTAAAAAAAGAACATTCTAAATAGAAATGTCCCTTATATGAGCTTTTGGTTAAGATCTGCTAGTTTTGGGGAGTGTAATTTTTGGCTATGGATTAGGATTCAGGCTTTATAATTAGTCATCATTTGCTTGAACTTGGGCCAAGAAAAGAGTACTTTGGCAGCTTTCACAAAGAAGTATGTGCTTCTTCCTCTGAAGGAGAAAATACCACACAGGATCAGAAAGGGAGGGAACACATTCAACCCTGCAGGCTGAAGGCTGCCTTACCTGATTTGAACATTCCCTCTAGCTTCCCATATATTCACAGCAGTCACATCACTTAAACTCAAAAATGTGTACTCTCCAAGATGCTTGCAAGAAACAGCTCACCTGATTTGACCCTAATAACCCCAGGAAAGTAGATAAGGCAGGTAAATTCATTGTTTACATATGAAAAAAGGGAGACTCAAAAGAAACCGACTCGTCGAAGACGACCCTCACAGCCAACACAATCCTTCCCCTTCACTTAGACCCAACCCACAAAAACCCCCCGTACAGCCAACCATGCACGAGCTATGTAACCGGGGCCAAGCTGAACATAAACCTCAGGCGGCCCATCTGTAATAAACTATAATAAGGCGTTAGGAATATTAAAAAGATGATCCATATAAAGGGTGTGGCACAGTGTCTGAAACGTAGTTGGTCCTCAGAAAATGTTTATTATTACTACAACCACTATTGTTAACAATAATAGGCGAAGACTTCCCACTACAGGAACCCTCGGCGACACTCCTTTCAGGAACTTGCATTACCCACACCCGCGTCGGCCCCCCGACACAATTCCACGGACACGCCCCCAAACACACCCTCCCCCTAAGCACGCCCCGCACCTCCCTCTCGGACAAGGCCCTTTCCTTACAAACCTTACCCTCGAAAGACTCTCCCCAGTCAGCCTCGCTTATGAAGGAGGCCTTCCACCCGCACCCGCCTCTTCAGCACCTCTTTTAGACTCGGGCATCCCTGGAGGGGCCCCAGCCGCACGCTAGTAGCGGGCCCGCGCCGATTACCTGGCCGCGCGCTCCCGCTCCGACTCTCACTTCCCCAGGATCGCCTTCTTCTCGGGCCCGCGCCAGCGCTGTGAGCGCACAATTAGTTTAAACTATGGTCCCGCCCCCTCTCGTCGCCCTGCGATTGGCCCCTGTCGGCTGGCGTCGCACGCAAAAGCAGCCTGAAGGACCGGGGGAAAGGAAGTGTGAGGGCCACTGGAAAGGGGAAAAGGGTGCCACAACTTCCGGACCCCGGCCCGCGGCTTGAGTGCAAAGACGACTACAAATCCCAGCACCGCCCGCGGCTTTGGCGCCCTTCCCTTGAGGAACTACAGTTCCCGGTAGGCATCGCGGCAGCGCCTACGGCTCTTAGAGGGGACGTGGTGACGTAAGTAGTTACCATGGAGTTGCGCTGAGTAACCGTGAGCTAGTGGACTCCGAGGCTGGAGTGGAAGCAACTGCGGGTGAGTTGGGCGGGAAAACAGGAAGCCTGCTCCAGGGTACAAGAACTCTGTGGAGAGGGGAGGGGCACACTGAAAGACTTAAGAGTTTGCTTTCTTGGGAACCTGAGACCTAGCCCCCGACCCCTTGCCTCTAACTCCTTTTCACAGTGAACAAGACACAAACCCTTGTGGGATAAATGGGCGAGGGGAGTGAAGGGAATTTTGAGAAACACACCCATACAGATCCCTCCCCGCAGTACTACTGTCTCAAATCCGTGACATATCCTGGGAGATCTGAAACGCCGTCAAACGTGGGGTTGGTTTTCCTCTGGTCGACTAAGTCTTCAAAATCTGGGAGTAGGATTAGAGTAAATCACAGTCCGTAATTCTGGAGATGTAGGAAACTTTCTGGGGCTTGAACTGTCCCTTTCCTTCCAAGCAGGAAGACCCCAGGGTAGAGCCTCCTTTTCAGAGAGTCAGCAGGATCTTCCCTCACATATTTATTAGGGGTTCTGTCCTTAAATTATATTTTCTCCCTACACTACTCTGTGGTCTGGTTCTCCAAGTTCTGCAGTTAAAGCTTCATTCCTTTTAACAGTATTCATGACAGGTTTGTTATATTTAGCGACTTAACTAGTGTTTTCACATCCAGTCTTCTTTTGAACTTAGTGAATCCAAGGATATTTATTCCCATATCACAGATTGGAAAACTGAAACCTATAGAGGAGCAGTGACTTGCCAGAGGCCATACACCAAGTCAGTGACAACTAGGACTAGACCCCGGTTTGCCATCTTCCAGCCAAGTCTCTACCTTGAGCCTACAGCCTCTCAATAAGCTTAAGGACTTATTCAAAGTAGTTTAACTGCCCTGGGGCAAAAGACCCTTCTATAGCCTACATTGGGTTATTGACATTTCACCCTGAATGAGTTTCAAATCCTTCCTTGAAAGTTTAAATGGGGAAAGGGAACTAGAGAGACTGAAGGCAATGGAAATCAAACAGATTTAACTAAACAAGAAGTAAACAATCTAACACAGCACCTGTGTCTGGTCCTGCCATGATTAGCTAGCTTCTGGTTGACTCCTAACTGACCCTAATTGAGTCACTTACTATCTTAAAGCTCCCTCATGCTTTGTCCTAGGCTAACTTCCCACCTCACTCTCCTCTTGAATTGTCTTATCCACATCTTTGTTTACCGCCTATATGCATCAATACACAAGTATGTATCTCCAACCCTGCCCAACCTCCTCCCCAAGCTTCAGATCTATAGAACCAATTGCATCTTTAATAGCTCCTTCATATATCTCAAAGACATACAAACATGTCTTCAGTTCAGTTCAGTTGCTCAGTCGTGTCCGACTCTTTGCAGCCCCATGAATCACAACACGCCAGGCCTCCCTGTCCATCACCAACTCCCGAAGTTCACCCAGACTCACGTCCATTGAGTCAGTGATGCCATCCAGCCATCTCATCCTCTGTCGTCCCCTTCTCCTCCTGCCCCCAATCCCTCCCAGCATCAGAGTCTTTTCCAATGAGTCAACTCTTCGCATGACGTGGCCAAAGTACTGGAGTTTCAGCTTTAGCATGTCTTCAGCTGAACTCATAATCTCTATGTACTCCAAGCCAGGATCTCTTCCAATGTCTCACTGTATCCACCATTACAGAAGTCAAAAAAATGAGTTATCTTTAATACCTCTTCCATTCCCATCCATTATAAAATCTTGTCAACTTCTAAATATCTTTTTTTCTAGTCCAAGCTCCCATCACATCCTTCCTGCCTTCCCTCCCAGCCATTTTGCATACTGCAACAAGACTAATCCTTCAAAATGCAAATCTGATATTGTTCACTTCCCCCACAACATTCCCAATTAAAAATATACCTTGGGCTTCCTACTGCTCTTAGCATTAGGCAACATCTCAACTTGGCTCCCAGAGAAGGAAATGGCAACCCACTCCATTACTCTTGCCTAGAGAATTCCATGGACAAAGGAGCCTGGTGGGCTGCTGTCCATGGGGTCGCACAGTCGGACACGACTGAAGCGACTTAGCAGCAGCAGCAGCAACTTGGCTCCTGCCCACCTCTCCAACCTCCAGTCTAACCATACATTTCCTTCCCATTCTCCCTCCAGTTATATGGCCTTCTTTAAGGTCTTCAAAATTTCCAAGAAACCACTCACCACAGAGCCTTTGCACATGCTGTTATCTCTTCCTGAAATGTTCATCTTTTCCTATGCTATAGTTATTTGCATTTATCTTTCAGATTTCTTGCATTCACTTCTTCAGGAATAACTCCCCTGACTGAGCCCAGACCAGCTCAGAGCCCTCAATTAATAGCAACTTTGTGTCCCTCTCCTTTATAGTATTGTTCACTGATACAGTATTTAACATATTGTTAAGTACTTACTACTTACCACCTCTGGCTTCCTGGGTGGCTCAATAGTCAAAGAATCTGCCTGCAATGCAGGAGATGCAGGTTTGATCCTTGGGTCAGGAAGATCCCCTGGAAAAGGAAATGGCAACCCACTCCAGTATTCTTCCCTGGGAAATCCCATGGACAGAAGTGCCTGGTGGGCTACAGTCCATAGAATCACAAAGGGTCAGACATGATTAAGCAACTAAATAACTCTTGCCACCACTGTAGGGATACAGCCACGAGAAAAACATGGCTTCTGCCCCAGTGGAATTTATGTAAACACAGGTAGTTAGGAGATAATGTTATGAGTGCTACCAGGGTAAATAAAGGGTGCATTGGGAGGCCAGAAGAAAAGTTGCACACCCAGACTTGGATATGAGGGTGGGCTTCTCAGGGGGGAAAAAAGGGAAACCGGAGCTGAGTCATTAAAAGTTAGCACAGCAGAAAGAAGAAACTGTACACCAAGCAGAGAAAGCTGGATGTGCAGAAGCCCAGAGGCAGGCACAGGAAACTTACTCTGAGTAGTTGAATTTGGCTGGACTGCGAAATTGGAGGCGAGGCTAAGAAATGGAAGTGTGTTGGGGGAGGAGGGGCAAGAACCAGGTTGAATTTGGGGCCTCCCTTTGGTACCTGGAGATGTATCTTCCCAGAATACATTAGATTATGTGGCAAACTTTTCATGACATTCTTCGATTTTTCCTTCCACCTGTAGCCCATAAATAGCTCTTACTGGGGCCAGGCTGTTGAATCTCCTATCAGATCTCTTCATCTGAATATTTCTTAAAGCTTCCTGGGCCATCATGTTGCTACTTACCTGAGAGGGAAGGGATTGCAATTGTTAGCAGTTTCCCCAAACTGAAAACAAATTTCCATCACCAACTTGGGATTGATTAAATGAAGTTAAATTAAGTAAAGCAAGTTACACACAAATTCTGTGGAAAACTGCAGCTATTAAAAAGGGTAAAATAATCTACAATAATTTGAAAAGGAAAAAAAATAGGTTTACAAAGGAATACAGAATGTGTTCATTTTAAAATATATTTTTGTTATGTATGTCTTATAGGAGGTTGTATTCCCAAACTGTAAATCATGAGCGTTCTTGGAGAGTGAGATGGGGAGTCACACTTTTAGTTGCTACTCTATGTACCTCTCTATGCTGTTTGACTTCGTTCAGCTATCGTGTTAACTTTCAAAATTGAAAAAGAAAAACAGTAAATATTATTTCCAGTTGCAAGAAAGACTTTGAAATCGAGTAGGTATGCCCCTAACCCTGTCATTCATCAAGTCAATCAATGTAGGCAAATGAGGAAGGCACTAGGGTCTGACTAGCTCTTGGTCATGAGGCTGAATCGCAGCTTTGGAGAACGACTCCAAAAACAGCCACTGGAGTGAATAAGGCAACCTTAGAGCTTGACACTTCTCCTCACATATGTCACTTCAAGGCTCACTATGTGACACCTTGAAGATATCATTCATTCATTCATTCATTTTTCTATTTATCCATTTGTCCATCAAGTCTTCAGTGAATACTCAGGCTCAGTGCTTCCCTGGTGGCTCAGAGGTTAAAGCGTTTGCCTGCAATGCAGGAAACCTGGGTTTGATCCCTGCATCGGGAAGATCCCCTGGAGAAGGAAATGGCAACCCACTCCAGTATTCTTGCCTGGAGAATCCCATGGACGGAGGAGCCTGGTGGGCTACAGTCCACAGGGTCACAAAGAGTCGCACACGACTGAGCGACTTCACTTCACTTTAGGCTCAGTTGCAGGGTAGGTGGGAAGGTGGGAAGAGAGAAAGAAGTCTGCTTTCTGTCCCTGTCCTCAAGCCTATGAGTACAGAGAGAACAACCGGTTTTATTTATTGAACATCTGTTACAGGACATACAATAGCTTTCAAGACAGCGTTTGTCTCCATTTTACAAATGAGGAAACAGGCTGTGATGAAATTTTTTTCCAAGTACAGTGGGGGCATGTATCTGTTAGCTACTGCTCCATAACAAACCATCCAAAAACATGGTGGCTCAAAACAATAAACATGTATTATTGCTCGTAGGTCTCTGAGTCAGCCATGTGTTTCATCTGGTCTTGGCTGGACTCATTCATGTGTTTGCAGTCACATGTGGGTTGGGTGACTCTCCTGATCTTGACTTGGGGTGGGCTGACTATAGGCTCGTCTAGGATGGCCTCACCTGGGATCACTGGCTCTTTTTATCATGTATCTCACCTACACGTGTTTCTCATATCCCTCCAGCAGGCTAGCAGTGTTCTCTTGGCACTGACAAAGAGCACGAGGGCAGGTCCTCTCTTTAAGCTTCTGTTTGCTTCATGTTTACCAGCATCCTTTGGGCCAAAGCAAGTCACATGGCTGAACCAAGCATCAGAGTGGATGGAACTATTAAAAGTCAGAGGGCAAAAGAGATGGATACAGGGGAGACCATGATAAGGTTCATCCAGAGAATTAATACAGGACACAATGATCAATTTTATTTGGAAAGAAAGTCTTTGAAGAGGGTACACTAGAGCTGAGCATTGAAATACAAGAGTATTCACTAAGTATGCAGCTGTTTCTTAGAACTGGATGCAGGCTGGTTTTCTACAACCAATAGCAACCCAGCAGGCCTTCCTGTACTCATGACAGACAGGGTTCTATTATTTGTATCTTGGCTTCATTCCTTCTGGTCAGGCATAGAACAGCAGGCACTCAACAAATGTTCGAAGAATTGAATTAAATATCTTACTGTGAATGAGGTGTGGACTCAAACAGCTGAATCTTGAAGCCAATTGTTAGAAAGAGCAGTTTAGCATCAACACTCCCAAAACAGAAATCCTTGTATTTGGCAGTGTCTCAATTCATTCCTCCCACAAACATTTCCCGAGTATCTGTAAGCCAGGTCCTGTATTAGATGATGAATAAGACACAATACTAGTTCACAGCCTGAGCTGTTGTTTAAATGGAGAAAACTAATAACCCTTTCCAATAGGCTGATTTATCCAACTATTGGGGCTCCATTTTTTAATACTAACTCTTCTAGAAAAATGCACCAGGAGCTGGTGCTACACAAATTCAGAAGCCCTTTGGAACGCCACTGAGGTTCTCTGATGGTCAAGGAGACTAATGATAAAAATCTGCCCTTAAATACTGTAAACTAAAATCCATGTCCTGTAGGGCTGAACTCTGAGGTCCCAACACAGGACTCACTTTGAGAAAATATCCAGTTTTACTCAGAGGCATCAAACTCATTGTGGGTCCTCAAGTCTAGGTGAGACAAGCCACCTTCCTCTATTTCTACAAAAGAATAAAGTGTTTTTTGTCATGTCTGTAGATTTGATATCCAAAGATTGAGAACTCCCGACAACCCATGCCCACCAGGTCTGTCCCACACTTGACAATTCAGCTGTCAAGTGACTCAAGCCAGCATTTTCCCAAAACTCAGTTGAGAATGCTTTTTTTCCTAACCTGTAAGTGCGCTGACAGATCTCACTTTTTTATATATATTTTACTTTTTGACTGCACTGCACGGCTTGTGGGATCTTAGTTCCCCAACCAGAGATCAAACCTGCACCTTCAGCAGTGAAACCACTGGACCACCAGGGAATTCCTGAGGCTGCTGCTTTTTGAGAGGAAGAAATTCACTTTCCATTCCTCTAAACCTGTTCAACTCTATCCTTGCATATGTTAAGTCACCAAAAAACGAATTTACCTGGACTGTATTAAGCTTAAGCGGAATTACAAGCTACCAGGTCTGTGGTTTTTAAGAGAAATTCCATTTTAATAACATTTATGAATTTCATTGTCTCTGCATACAAATGATTTGTTTCTTTGAATAAAATGATGAGAACCACATATGCTAAATTTCCCCCTTTTGCTTCAGCTTCCAGGAATTTTGGGGATGAGCAGTGTTTCCTAATTCCCTGGTACTTCTCTCTCACTTCCTTTATTCTGGCTTCTAATCTTTCTCTTCCATGTTTTCATTTTCTGCATCCATACTGTCCAGTATGGTAGCCTGTATTCACATGCAGCTACTGAGCACTTGACAGGTAGCTTGTTCCAGCTGGGATGTGCTGTAAGTGTCAAGTATCTCAATTTTTAATATTGATTATATGTTGAATGACATTTTGGACATAGTGGGTTAAATAAAATATATTACTAAACCTAATTTCACCTGTTTCTTTTGACTTTTCTTTATACAGCTACTAGGAAAATTCAAATTATGTATGTGGGGAAAAAAACTACACACATGGCCAGCATTTGTGACGTTCATTATATTTCTGTCAGGACAGCTCTTTTCTACAGATCATCCTTTTCCATGAGCGTGTTATTACCATAAAATACCTCAAGTCCTTTGGGAAAACAAGTGAAGTAGTAAATGCAAAGGTGACAGCGGTGGATGGCGTGAGAAGGGGAGGTTGATTGGGACACATGCTTGTCAGTCTATTTACCTTCTGTTTGTGCCACATACAAACCCCCTCTAGCAAAGTGTGCCAGCTCTCCCCTCCCCAGGTGAGTGGTGGTCTCATGGCTCTGCCCAGTCTGGGAAAATTCTCAGCTTTATTTGAGCCAACAAATTGGAAAGGATCTGATAAGACAATTCACACCACATTGTAAATGACGGTAACACTGTTCACCCCTCCCGGGGGTATTTCCATTTTAACAGGGAACAATCCCTGAACCCAAAGGAGTGAATCCCTAATGGTGGAGTTTCAGGCATCAGTGACAGGTGAGTGAGAGTGAGGCAGACTCTGGTTTTGTGTGTACGTGTGTTTATGTATGTACAACTACATTCAGGATGTAGCTGAAAGTAAGGTCTTTGGATGGAAAGATGATGGGGGGCTGACAGACAAGCAGAGAAGGTAGCAAATCCCCATCTGTGTCAGGCTGCAAAGGGCTGGCAGACACCAAATCCACTACAGGCCCTCAAGGGTTTATTAAGCAACAGAATAGCCCAGCTGATGTCACCAGAGGATAGGTATCAAGACAGCCTCTGTGGTAACTACTGTGGAGTAGCAGGAAGGGTCTCCGAGTAGGATTCAGGAGACGATGATGGCAGTCCTCAGCTGACTCACTGGCTTAACTTTGGGCAAGTGCTTTCACCCTGGGGTCTCAGTCTCTTCATCTGGAAAGTAGAAGGTGTTTTAACTGTCAGTGAACTCTCAGGGATGTGAAGGTGCTCGGAGAAGTAGGAAGTGCCCTACAAACGCAAGGAATCATGATTGGGATCTTCAAGTAGAAATGCAGCCACACAAAGCTGGGGTGGAGGGCTCTTGGGAAAACCCAAGGGCCGAACACCAGTCCTTCTCTGTCCTCCCAGGCTGAACCCGGATTCCCAGGGCCCATGCTTACACCTGACAAATGATGGCCTGAGCTATGAACAAACGGAACTATATGAACACTTCGGTGCAAGAGCCCCCTCTTGACTACTCCTTCCGAAGCATCCACGTGACCCAAGGTCAGCCCCCAGAGCACAGCACTCCACTCACCATGGCAGCAGGCTGGGTGTGGTCCCTAGGGAGAAACCAGCCCTTTATTTAAAAGCCTAAAGAGATTCTTCCCATAAGCCTATGGGATTTTTGTCATCATTTTGGGGAGAAGTAGTGGGTAGGGAGGTGGGAGTGGAAGAATCTGACCTTTTAAAAAATCAGCACATCTGAAAGGAACCCAGGGGGCTTTTAGGGTAACTGATGCTCTTCAAAAGAATCCAGGCTACAGCAGGAAAGTCAGGTGGAAGAAAACTGGGGAGCTAGTCTATCAGCTGATAGTTTTATTCTCCATTTCTTACTTGGAGAGAAGAGACTAATGAAAGAAAAATACAGGCTGCTTCAGCATCCCAGTCAACAGGCAGAACCTTCTCTCCTGTCTCAGGACACAAGCCTGTCCTGATCACCAGTAGAAACATGCACGGTCTTGTTACTAACAAACTGGAATGTTTCCAGTTGAAATAGTTATTGACAAATTTTATATTCATTCCCGTCATATCCAAGTTTATTCCATTATCACCCACACTTATTGCATGTTCCAGCACTGCCCACGCTCATCTTATCTTTCAGTGTGTTTGTAAGGGGGCAGTTAGTACCTCTCAGGAGGGGACAGAGGGAGGCTTCAGCAAGATCATATTCTCAAGGTAATATGCTTCTTCCCAGGCAAGTTCTTCTGTCTTTGTTATCTGCTCTCATAAACACATCAGTACATCTGCCCTCACAGAACACAGGCTGGCCTATCCTGGACGCATTACCTGGCTTTGGTTGTCTCTCTTAGGTAATCAGCGGCCACCTTTAAGTTCAAGAAGCAGATGAATAGTTATCAAGGATACTGGATACTACTTGGGTTTGGGTTTAGGATACTTACAGCTTGGGTTGACATCAGTCACAACAGTAACTCCTGCTTGTTCTCTCACACCCACTGGCTGTGATCTTCCTTTCTTATGCACACCATCACTTCTGACTGATGGGAGTCCATGTTCCACAGGGTTTTAGCTGAAATAATGGCTATGTACAAGATAGCTGAGGTGACAGAGGAAGAAGGAAGTATGACTCCCACCCACCCTGGGAATTCCTAGCTCTGAGTGGGGAGACGTAGTTCTGCCCTCCATGGTGTCCTCAGAATGAGGAGAGAGAGAAGTTACTATGACCAAGGATAACTGCACAGCACCAAACATAATCTGTACAGATGCCCTGTCTTTCATTCAGTACTTAAATACTGAGCACCGAACTATGATTAAGCACTTCTAAATATGTGTGTCAGTCTGTACACATATGCCAGGCATGGTGCTTCTTGCTAAGCGAGGAAGGGACAAGCAGAGAGGTACATCTAAGCCCCAAAAGGCCAGTCGCCTCAGGTTCTCCACAGCACTTGGTATATTTACTTAGAATTGGGGTTAGAGGACAGGGTGGTTTGGGGGAACTTGGTACACAATTTCCTGAATTAATATATGAAGCACAGAATCTGAAATGACAGTGACTTTAGAAGGCAAACAGCCTACCACCTCCAATGCACAGTCCTCTAACTACTCCCACAGTTTAGGGAGTCTGCCACACACCTCCCAACCCTTCCATTCCAGGGTGAGCAATGACATACAGAAGTTCTTCACATCAGACTAACTCCTGCCCTCTGGGGACACGGGGAAAGTTGCACGGCAACCCTTCAGGAGATATGAAGACAGATTATGTTTTCCTCAGATCATCCTGGAGCTAGACAATTCCCAGTTCTTTGAATGTTGGCATTTTGGTCCAGTTTCCAGCCCTGTCTTGGCCTACTCTGAACAGGGCAGCTTTGACTGATCCTCGGGCAATGCAGTGCTGTGATGGAGTCTGATTCTCAGTAACCATAGCAACCTGGACTCCCTCCTCCACCTGTGATAACAGCAACCCCAGGCAGCCTCAAGTTTTAAGCAATGCCATCCCCAGGGGCTTCCCCTGAGCTAGGGATCAGCCCCATGCTTGGTATTCCCAAGCCACTGTCTCATCAAACTGGAGACTAGTCCATATGCAGGTTTATTTTGATCTTAACTTTTACTCCTCTTTCATCTCAGGGTTCGAAGTCAGGAGATGTGAGGCTACACAGGTCAGGATTAGTTTATTCATGAGCTAGGGTACTCTCCTCCAGAACAGGACCCTCCTGCCACCTCCCCCCACCCTCAGGCCCCACCTGTGGGTTGTGCTCACTCCAGGACTAAGACAGAGAGCCATCTGGTGGATGCTGCCTGACCTGCAGCTGAGTTCAAGTTGGGTAGGGGTGGAAGAGAAGTGTGTCCAGTCAGAGCTAAGAGGAGGTTTAAGACAAGCTGACCAGTTCAGAAAATACTACATAATTTCCTTTCTTGGAGGCAGCTTTAGACAAGTAACTAAAGGCATAATAGGAACAACAGGAAACATCTAATCACCTCAGCTGAGCTGATGAGTGGTTCTGGCTCTGCCACTGACAAGTCTGTGAGCTTAGGCAGAGCCCATTCTCTCCCTGGACCTTATTTGTTGGAACAAAAAAAAAAAAAAAAGAAGGGAAGGGGTCCATACAGATGGGTTCTAAGATCGCTCTTAAAAAAAAAAAATTTCTCTATTTCCAACTCTACTCCTCAGCCAAACTTTCTGAGAGTGATGTTTATACCACCTGTTTATATTTCCTTACCTTTCATTTGCTCCTGAACTCACTCCAATCTAGCTTGCCCCCAGGCCCTTGTCATTTCATTGAAACAACCCTCAACAGTCACCAAAGACTTCTGAGTTGCCAAAATTACTTTTCAGTTTATTTCCCTAAAACTCCTACAGACTATGGATTCCCTGAGCATCTTTAAAACTATCCCGTCCTGGTTCTCCCTGCCCTCCCTGGTGACTCACTGACTTCTTTAAATGGAACCCCCTCTTCCTCTCTCCTTCCCCCTCTCCCCTCACTCTGCTTGAACAATCTCATCTATTTTACTAACTTGTATACAGCCTATGCTAATGATTCTCAAGTCTGTCTCTCCTGGGCTTGACTTTCGTATCCAACTGCTTACTTGGCTGCTCCTCTTTCCTGTACTAGAGGAACCTCAGACATGCCACGGCCAAGCCTGAACTCCCACTTTCCCAACCGTGCTTCTCCTTTTCATCCCACATCACCCCATAGGACTGACATTTCCCCAAATACCAAGAAACTGAGCAACACCCTTGAATATTATTCTACCCTTACATGTGGTCAACCGTCAAGTCATGCTATGTCCCCTTGAGGCTTCAGAGCGATCTTTCATTTCTGAAAGATGTGAATCATCTCCTTTGCTTTCAACCCACCAATGGCTTCCCACCTCCTACAGGATAAAGTCTAAGACACTCAACCTGGTCTTCAAGGCTCCTTGCCTCCTCTCCCCTCCTTGCCCCCTTGCACAGCACATACGTGTGTGCCCATGCTATCCCATACCTCTGTGCCTTTGCTAGTGCTCTTCTCACCTTTTCCACTCCTTTGCCTGATTAATGTCTCCTAACCCACTGAGATATCCAGCTCAGGCTCAGCCTTCCCTGGGAAACTTGCCTGAGGTCTCAGACTGGGTTAGGAGGCCCTCGCCTGTGCTTCCACAATTTAAAGAGCATTTATCATATTATATTGACTGTTTTGCTTTCATTCTGCCCACGTGACCGCCTCCAAGACAAACATCTGCTTTACCCCTGCTCTATTACCATACAGAGCCTCTCGCTCATTTTGTTCACCACTGTATGTCCAGTATGATGCACATAGTTACTATTAACGGAAGAAGGGGAAGGACATCCAGAGTGTGTTAACACTGAAGTGAAATTCTATAGGGTCTGCTGGTGGCTAATTCTGGATTTTGTGCTTTAGCATCTTGGCTCAGGTGCAACATCTCTTGTTCTTGGTTTCCTCATCTGTAAAATGTGCCTCCCTCCAATTCCCACACGGGGGTGGTATGCTAATGCTAAGTCACTTTAGTCGTGTCCAACTCTGTGCGACCCCATAGACGGCAGCCCACCAGGCTCCCCCATCCCTGGGACTCTCCAGGCAAGAACACCGGAGTGGGTTGCCATTTCCTTCTCCAAGGGGTGGTATACAGAGAACCTAATGACAGTCGACATGAGCATGTGATCCAAACCAAGAGCCTGGGATGGGAAGTCTTTGGCCCTTAATCTAAGCTCCAACTGCTGGGGCCTGTGGGACAGTGCATGCAGTTGCACAAGACACAAGCATAGGGTTACGGCCCTGCCAAATCCTCCCAGCTCTGTCCCTTCCCACCCCCCAGAGCCAGAAAAGCAAAGATAACATACCCAAAGCTCACTCTGTGCCCACAGATCTGTTAAGCGAGGAGCCCCGGACAGGGCTACGACCAGTAAGGCATGCGAAGTCGGGGAAGTCAATGACCCAGTCCCTGTGGTTAAACAACAATGTCCTCACTGACTTGAGAGACTTCAACCATGCGGTTTCACAGCTCCTGGAGCATCCAGAGAACCTGGCCTGGATCGACCTGTCCTTCAATGACCTGACTTCCATTGATCCTGTGAGTCCAGTCAGGGCGGGCCCAAAGCCACCTTGTCCAGCCTCCAGTCTCCCCACCTCCCACGCTGTCAAGGAAGTAGTGATGCAGCATGGTGCTGTGCAAAGCACACGGCTGTGGGCTCACACAGTTATAGGTTCAAATCTTAGATGTGCCTCTTACTGACTTTGTGACCTTGGGTAAGCTCCTAACCTTTGAAAACCTCAACCTCCCTGTCTGAAAAATGGGGATAAATAGGCCAGCGTTATAAACATTTTGTGAGGATTAAACGAAAACGTATGAAAAGCAACCAGCACACAGCAAGCCCTCGCGTAGGAGGCTAAAGTAATATTGTAGCTTACTGGGCACCCACTGTGCTTTGTGCCAAGTTCTTCAATAGAGGTAGTAACTAAAAGAACAGCAGTTACTTTCCATGAACTCAGGCTAAATGCGAAGGAACAAACAAGACTGGCCTCTTTTCATCCAAGTTCTATGTTAGGAAAGGCAGGAGCTATCGTATGACTTGGAAACTATTCCCCGGGTGCAGGGATCTCAATTTAACTGTTCTTTTAAAAGCTCTGATGTACCTACCAAGGTGCTGTCCCCTGTTGTGACAATCTTAGAACACTAAAGCTGGAATGGTCTTCAGTGAAGGGACAGCTGAGGCTCCGGGAGAGCACACAGGCGCCTGCCAAGCCTGTGGCAGTGGTAGGACCCAGGTCCGTACTTCCTGCCCTCGATCACAGTGCTGTCAGTGTGGTTACCCTTCAAAGGTAATGAAATGCTAAACTCAATCTCAATCCAGCATGGCTGTGAAGGTGACAGGTTGTTCCCCAAACTTCCTTTTTGGCCACCAGTCAGTCTTGAGCAGATACATGGCTTTGTCCAGTCTAGCTTCCAGTCTCCTTTCCCAACAGGTCCTGACAACTTTCTTCAACCTGAGTGTCCTCTATCTCCATGGCAACAGCATCCAGCGCCTTGGAGAAGTGAACAAGCTGGCTGCCCTCCCTCGGCTCCGGAGCCTGACCCTGCACGGGAACCCCATTGAAGAGGAGAAGGGGTATAGGTGAGTCCCCCGCCCTGGATATGGGCTCCGGCTGGGCCCCCACGAGGGAAAGGAGAGCGGGGGTTACAAACCCAACACCATCCTTCTGCTCTGCTTGGACCGGGGAAGGGAGGAGAAGGCTTTAGGCATTTCTTGCTTGCCAGTCAGGATAAATCCAGTCTCCTCCAAACTCAAGTCCCTCCATTCCTTGCAGTCAGGGGAGACAGGAGTGACTGGTGGAGGGGGAAAGGGGTCCTCCAAGGGGGGCTGGCCCCCAGCCTGAGTCTTCCCCACAGGCAATATGTGCTGTGCACCCTGCCCCACATCACCACATTCGACTTCAGTGGGGTCACCAAAGCAGACCGCACAACGGCTGAAGTGTGGAAACACATGAACATCAAACCAAAGAAGGTCCGGATCAAGCACAGTGCACTCTGAGGTTCCCAGGACCCCAGCAGTCCTAAAGGCCTGAGGGTGGTCCGTTTGGTTTGACAATAAATGATTTGAACTGTTCGGCAGACCACCTTGTCCCATGCAAAGATGCCCCCCAAATCAGGGAACCAGCATCATGTTCTGGTCTTACATCACTGAAACAAGGAGGAAATGGAAAGAAAGGCCCACTGGCCTCAGCTGATGGCATAGCCCTGGGAAATATATCTAACCTGTCTGGGACCTTTGGCGTTCTTTAGTTCAGATATCCTGAGGTTAGAGTTGCTTCGCAGAGCATCAAGGTTCTGTGGAGACGCCCCAGAGGCCTCTGTGACAGGAGGCCAGGAAGATGGGCTGTGACCTCTGGACGCCCCACTTCAATCAGATCAGAGTAGTTCCTCACTCATGTTTTATGTGTTATGATTCTGCTTAAGATTTCACTTGATAAAAACAATCTTCTGCTTGAAACTGTTGTGTCTGCTGAATCCGTATCAGGTGCTCTTGGTCTGCGTGCAGACCTCCACCCCCTCACTGAGCTTCCTGGGAATTCCACTGAGCCTGAGGCAATGCCCACAAGGATGATGGCTGCCTCAGAGTTCAGCCTGTTCAGCTTTGATAGTGTTCCCATCGCTGGAGAAGGGACAAGCACAGTCTTATCCAATCTGAGGTTAGCACGGGTCAAGTCTCAGCTAAGACCTGGAAATCTCCTGGATTCCATTTAGTGCCCGTAGAAGATACCCCCTCCCCCTCGTCCATCATGCCGCTCACAGATTGGAGTAGCCACAAGTAAGGAGGGTGGTGGGCAGGACAGAGGGGCGGGAACCAACACACAGATGGATACATGTCCTTTATCGAGGATGACAAACCAAAACAAAACCAAAAAACCCCAAACATGTAAAAACCCAGGGTGCTAGAAATACAAACTCAACTCGTTCAAATTCAAGCTCATCCAGACCCTGGTCACAAGCCCTCGTGAGGTGCACGTGAGCACCAAATCAGGGACGGGGGACAGGAGTGAGCCAAGAAAGGGTGGGCAGGGGGCCCTAACAGGCCCCCTAGTGACCACCCCCACACTGGCACCTCCACCTTCCCAATGACGGGTGAGAGCTACCGGGCCTTGTCCCTGTGACCCCTACCCCACCCCTGGCCAGAGCTTCAAAGGCCAGTCCCAAATGGTTCTACCCTCCCTTGCTGCATCCTCACTTGCTCAGGCTTCTCGCCTCACTCTTCTCCTCCTCCTCCACTTTCTTCTGTGATTAGTAGCAGGTTAGGATACTGTATAAGCCGCAGTGTGGCTGGGGGCCAGGGGAGGCAGGGTGGAGACGGAGCGAAGAGAGGAGAAGAAGAGCTGTCCAGGGACCCCCCCCTCTCTTCACGGGATCCCGAACTGTACAACCAGCTCCTCTTTTGCGTCCACACGGATCTGAGAAAGTGCACTATAGGCGTAAGCAGCTATCCTGGAGACCTGGGACAGGGGGACGGGGAGAGAGAAATAGAAACAGAGGAGTGAGAAGGGAGATGTGGAGTGGGAGAGGGGGATTGGATGGTCAGAGAGGAGGGAATGATGGGGGACGGGGAGCCAAAGAGAAAGGCACGGATGGGAAAGGCGGGCAGAAAGAACAGAGTAGAAAAAGAATGAAGGCTGAAAGAGGGCATGGGGAGGAGAGAAAAACAGTGAGGTGGGAGACAGAAGGGCCCACAGGCTACCGGGTTCCCTCCCTCTACTCCTCCACCTCCTCAGAGGCGGAGAGGGTGGGGCTCGGGGTGGCTCACCTGCTGCAAGTCGGAGAAGGGGACGGGCTCGCTGGCCAGCACTTGATGGGGCTGGCTGGTGAGAGACGGCAGCGGCGGCAGCTTCTTCCAATGGGTCAGGCTGCTGCTCAGCACAGCCAAACGGGTGCTGGCGGAGGGGAGGTGGGTGTGGGGACAGGCAGTCAGGCCACAGTAATTGGCCCAACCAGCCCAGGCAGGCCTCATCCCTCAGACCAGAGAAGCAGGTGAGGAGGCCTTAGCTCGCCACAAAGCCTCTCCAGGCCCACCTCCTTTGCTCTCCACACCCTGGAGGTCACGGGGCAAGCTGAACATGAACATCGACTGAGGCACCCGAGTGATTTGTGGCCACCCTCCTGGGCCACACCCAGACCAGGAGCCTGGCCCAGGCTCCACAGCTGGAGCAGAGGGAGGTGGAGGGAGGGCCCAGCGGCCTCAGGCTCCAAGTGGCCGGGAGCTCACCTGTACTGCCGAGCCCGGTCCATGTACTCGTGCTGCTCCATGCCCTGGGAGTCTGCAGCAGACACATCAATGATGTTGCTTCGGGGAGAGAAGAGAGAGCACGTGAGAAGTGCTTCCGAGAGGGCTGAACAGACTCCCTGCCAGGTGACAACTCCAGGCCTATCTGACAATCGTGTCCTTGCCTGCCCACGGGAGCACAACTGGGCCCAGGAGTGCCTCTTCCCACTGACCTGTCCCCTGCATCCTGGGTCTGGCCCCCCATCCCAGTCTTTAACATGGATGGAGGAGCGCTGTCCCAGGCCCGGTCCTGTGATGCCCACCTGGCTGTCTTGGCGAGGATGGAGGAGAGCAGCGCCTGCTCATCAGTGCGAGCAGAGGGCAGGCTGTGATAGTTGGGCTCGGCTCCATTGAGGGCTTTGGTGGGTGGGCTGCTAGGGTCCAGCAGCAGCTTCCGCTCCTCTCGGTCCTAGGAGAGACCACAGGGGAGACATCGGCCCCGAGGCCCTTAGTCCAACCCACCTGTATTGGGCTCTCCTCTTAGCCCAGCTCTGACCTTTAAGCACCAAAAATATTTCTATTAGGAACATCCCAAGTGCCCAACTGTACAGAAGCGTTTGCTCCAGGACCAAGATCCTGCTTGCCTTTGGGAGCTAGGCTGGTGGTAGTCTAGGATGAGCTAAAGTGGAACCAAGCAGTCCTAGAGGCCCTGAAAAGATGGACAGAGGCACAACACAGGTATTTAGTCACAGCCTTGCAGCTGCAGGAAATAGTCTAGCACCTGGTAGAGAAAGGATATTGGAGGCTGGAAGCCAGAGAAGGTGGAAAATACCAACAGTGGGGTCTAGAGGGGACACTGATACAAGTCAGGAGCCTGAGTATGGCCCTTCTGATCCCCGAGACCAGATCCTCCCTGGTCAGACTCTCTGCTCCCAGAGGCCCTGTGAGGCCAGACAAGGCCTTGGGCCCCAAGGGAAAGCAAGCTCATCCTCTCGATGGCCATTCCTCGTATTATCTCAGGAGTCCCGGCTGCAGGCTCTGGGTCCTGCTGTCCAAGGGTCCCTTCCTGAGGGTAGGCCCCTTCTACTCTCAGGCATTCACTATCCTTTCCTCTTTGTGTGGGATTCCCAGAACCTAACTCGGTGCTCCCAGAGTACCTTCCCCTGAACATGGAGCTGCTCCCGCCCTCGCCAAGCCACACCTTTGTGAACGTGGCTTCCTTAGCATCAGCAGTCCTGTTTCTGCCAGCCCGTGCCAATCACCACAACCCCTGAACTGACCTGAGACCAAACCAAGTCTCCCTGGTCCTATATAATGCTACGTGTTATTTCTCCTCATCTTGTTTTAGTCCCTTGATCTAATCTACTGCAATCTTTTTGAATACAACCCTGCCTTGGGCCCATCAGCTGTAAATCCCTGCTGGCTTTGTGTCAGCTGCAAAATGGATAAGCCATCATGCTGGGTATCCAAAGCATAAAGAACAAGGGTACCCAGGATGATGCCAGGGACAAGGGGCCATCCTGGCTAGAGGTGACTCACCGGCCTTCAGTGCCAGACCACCGGACTTCTTAGTGCTCCATTCCAGGCCCATCTCAGTTCCTATTACAGTCTTTCACGCTTGCAGGCTCCCAGCTCCCCTGCCAACAGCTCCTCAGCTCTCCTTACAGAGCACACTTCCTCCTGCCCCACCCTAGGCAAGGTCAGTCCTTTGACATTCCTCTTCTTTCTCAAGCCTAGGCTGCCCACGTCCTTCGTTCCCAACAGCGTGAGACAGAAGCTCTAGGCTCCTGCCTCATCAGCTCCCAACTCCTTTAGACACCCCGACCCACCTAAAACACAGACTAAGTATTAAAGAACTTGAAAGACAAAATGTGTGCCAAAGATTAAACTATCTCTAAGGAAAGTTGGCTCCATAATAAAGCCTGAGTTGCTTTCTATATGTCCATCTTTTCCCCAGCCACACTTCAGACAGATGCTCCTGCAGGACAAGGCCACTTCTCCCCTATCCGGGGTCCTTTAAGAACAAGGCTGTTTGGGGTTTCAGTGGTAAAGAATCCACCTATCAACGCAGGAGAGACAGGTTCGATCCCTGATCTGGGAGGATCCCACTTGCCACAGAGCAACCAAGCCTGTGTGCCACAACTACTGAGCCTGTGCTCTAGAGCCCAGGAGGGCTCTGTGCAACTACTGAGCCCAAGTGCTGTAACTACTGAAGTTGGCATGCCCTAGAGCCAGTGCTCTCCAACAAGAGAAGCCACCACAACGAAAAGCCCACACACCGCAACTTAGGTGCTGCTCGCCACAACTAGAGAAAAGCCCTCACAGCAGTGAAGACCCAGCACGGCCAAACAAAAGAAAAAGAACAAGATTGTTTTCCTGGGCCCTAAACTCGTTGAAGAGGCCATGCTACCACCATTAGAGTGGACAAATAACATCGCCCCCACCCCCAAAAGGGTGAATGGAACATGAGGGAGGGTTTTTCACACCAAGATTTGTACTAAAGTCAATGTCAACCTGGGAGGAGTTTCACCATCTTCTCTTCACAGACATGTATGTGGTCTGCCTATGACTGGCCACCTGATCTGTGGGCACAGCCAGAAGACACTGCTTAGCACAATGGATAAAGACAGGCCTTGGCAGCAGAACACCGTGCTTGTCGCACTTCTCAGTTTTGTGTGTGCATGTGTGTGTCTCCTCAATCGTTCAGTCATGTTTGACTCTTGAGACCCCCATGGACTGTAGCCCACCAGGCTCTTCTGTCCATGGAATTTTCCAGGCAAGAATACTGGAGTGGGTTGCCATTGCCTACCCCAGGGGATCTTCCTGACCCAGGGATTGAACCTGCATTTCTTGCGTCTCCTGCAACGGCAGGTGGATTCGTTACCACTGTGCCACCTGGGAAGCCCTCTGTTTTATAAGCTTGGCTATATCACTTAGCCTCTCTCAACTTTTTCTTCACCTTTAAATAGACATAACTAGAACCTAAGACAGATGTTGGACAAGAGTCAAGCAAAATAACTGTAAAAGATCTTTGAAAACTGTAACATAATGTACATTTCTTTTTATTATTATAACAAAGAGTCCAATGTGAGAATGGGAGAGAGGCCTGCCCAAGACCTGAGAGAGTGGACAGTGAATGGTTATGGCTTATAGACTAGGAAAGCAGACCTTCTCCACCTGAGGCCTCAAATCACCCAGGACAGGGATTTTCCTGGCAGTCCAGGGTTAAGACTTTGCCTTCCAGGGGGAGGAGGTTCAATCTCTGGTCAGGGAGCTAAAATCCCACATGCCTTTTGGTCAAAAAGCCAAAACATAAAACAGAAGCAATACAGTAACAAGTTTAATAAAGAATTTAAAGATGGTCCACAGTCCAAAAAAAAAAAAAAAAATCACCCAGGACTGATCAAGCACCATCTCTGGGAGCTAGGACCAGAAGTGAAAGTCCATCAAGGGGAAGGTGTAGATTCAGGACAGTAGAAATTCCAATGAGAAATTCCAAAAGCTGGTATCCTTTCTCACAAAAAGTTAACCCTTGACTCATTCTGTGCAAGAGTGCATTATTATACTTTATGGGACAATTTCTCATTAGGCCATAGCTTTCCCAGTAGAAACAGATATTGTCTCCAATTTCTAACCGGAAGTGAAGTATTGCCTGGATGGCACACCTAACATAAGGCACAGAAATATGAATATATGTTCACTGGGTGTGTGGAGACAGTGAGATCCAGGGGCCACCCATGCCTCCCATACAAATGACTTTTCCCAAGTTTAAGTCTTTGACCCAAAATAGATTCATGTGAGTCACTGAGGAAAGACCTACTTCCCCTATACCAGTGACATAATCCATTTCTGTGACCATCTACTTCTCTAGACTGTGAACTACTTGTTGAAATCTTTCTACAGTTTTCCTGTCAATATGTTTTGAAATATAGAATCCAGGCTCAGTGGCAACCAAGACAGCAAGTGGGACTTCATCTTGAAAAGGTCTTGCCCTCCTCAAAAAGGTTAGGCAGGCAGGGCAGGGATTAAAGTGTAGCAAGAAGTGAGAATACACCAAGGGGAAGAGGCAGAATTTAAAACTGTACAGGCCGCCCCAACCTAACCCTTTCTGCCAAGGAATCAGATCTACAGCCGAATACCCAGAACACCCCTCTAGGTACAGGAGCCCTCAGGCCCCAGGCAGGGACTGCATTGAGGCAGGCCAAAGTGAGCTCCCATCCCACCTCTCTTTCCCCGCAATCTAGCCAAAGCTAAACCCGTTTTGTTGCCTTCCAAATTCCCACCGTCTCAATGCCCTCACTGTGTCTGTTAAATCCTTCACTGATCAGCTCAAATGACACCATCTTCCAGAGGCCTTCCCTGACTCCAAACCAGCAGTGACCTTCCTTCTTCAACCCCAAGGATTCAGAGTATACACAGATTCCTGATTCATATCGGGGCAATTCAAGAGCCTCAGCTTACCCACCTCTACAATGGATTCACAAAGCCCACTAACACAAGCACAGAGAAGGCACAAGAAGCTGGGAAGGGAGTGCTTCCCAGAGACGGAGGCTGAGGACCCTTTAAGTTGTAAACGTCTGAAAGTAGGAGAAGGGGAAGGAGCGAGCGGGACAAGCGGTTGCCTGCACATCTTAACGTGGGGGGTGTGCAGAAAGAACTCGGGCTTTAAAAGGAATAGGAGCCCGGCCCGGCGTCTCCTCTGTAATCTGTCCCCTCCGGGCCTCCGTACTCAGTAAGTCCTGCAGTCCAGGTGACCCTCTTCTGCACTTTTCTCTGGGCCCCATGCCCCAGGATCTCAGCCCTCATTCCCGAGCCCCGCCCGCGGCGGCCGCACCTGGTCCGAGTCCTCGTTCTCGCTGCTATAGCAGCACCCCATGGCGGGGGTCGGGCCGGGCACTCAGGCCGCGCCGAGGAGGGACGGCGTCCGTCACGAGCCCTTCCGGTCACATGACCGGCACCAGGATCCAGCAAGTAACCACCGCCCCCGTGCCTACGCCTTCCCGGAGCGGCTTCGCTGCCGTGGCTGCCGCCAGAACCCAAGCTTCCGGCCCCACCCCTACCGCGTGATCACAGCCAACCAATGGGAAGGCACACCCTGCGTGACGGGCCGTCAGACACGTGACGCAAGGAAAGGGAGGTGTGGATCACATGACTTAAGCTTTTGCTGGTCTCAGCTGGAGACGTCCACTGCGGGGTGTAAAGGTCCTCGTGTGAAGTGTATGAGTTCCCGAGGCTACTAGGCTATAATGAATTTATACCAGTTGCGGTCATGAAATACTCTCCTGAATGACATTAGAAGGGCAAGTGGAAGCCAGGCCCTACGCTCCAAGAGCGCAGTGTGGGTACACACCCACAGGCCTAGTTGGCTGGCACCAGACCCGGGCTCACACAGCGGGTGTGGCACCCAACCTGGAGTAGGGCTCTGAGAGTGGAAGAAGGGACTTTATATCTTCACAAAATGAAGCAGAGTGGAGCTCAATCGTGGTGGAGGAGGTAGAGGCCACCTCGCTGATTTCTTTGGCCTGAGGCATTTCTTTTAAATCCTGCCTTTTTACAGCAGAGTAATCTAACACACAAAGCTCATAGTCAGTGCTGTTAGAACCATCACACATCTTCCCTTGGACTCTGAACACAAGTCCAAGACTGTCGTGCAAGATCTTGTAGATTCTGCCTTTCCAACCGCAGGGAAATACTTAGGAAGTTTCCTGATTGACGTTCTGGTCTTTGCACCCATGGGCTGACACACTGTCTGTCTCCCCAACCTGGTCTGCTTGCCAAAAGTCCCGGTGTTCATGGAGCATGCATTCTAGTGATCACGTTATATTGTATTCTCTGTCCCTGTATCAGTTTCTTCTACTAAAGGTGAAGTTCCTGGGGACAGGGACAGGATCTGACTCTAATCTGTGACTCGATCCTGAGCACTGGCTTAGAATTTGGAATTAATAAATTACAACCTCCCCATCACCTTGGCTCACACCATAACCCATGTCTTGGATCAAGGGGTTGGAGGAAATGTCACCAAACCAAGTACTTCTGTTATCCCTCAAATCAAGGTCCTGGAGTTCTATAAGTTCTTTGAGGGATCCTGAAGGGTAGGAGGCAGCTGCAGCACATTCTGGGGCTGGCAACTTGAACCGCAGGTCTCAGGTAACAACAGCAGCCTCAGCATCAATAATTGAGAGCAAGTCCAGCCTGCCTTAGGGTTCTTCCTCACCCCAAGGACTCCCCCTTCTGTCCTATGCTCTGATCTTCCCAAGCAGGAGCCTGCAGCCCAGGTAAGCAGGGCCCTGGAATGTGGGTTCCCAAGCACACCAGTTCAGATTCACCATCACCCACCTACCTATGGGCTTCCCTCGTGACTCAGCTGGTAAAGAATCTGCCTGCAATGCAGGAGACCTGGGTTCGATCCCTGGATTGGGAAGATAACCTGGAGAAGGGAAGGCTACCCACTCCAGTATTCTGGCCTGGAGAATTCCATGGACTGTATGGTCCATGGGGTCGCAGAGTCGGACACGACTGAGCAACTTTCACTTCACTTCACCTACCTATTAACCCCATTCATACATGCTTTTTAGTCCTCCCCCCTCCAACTACCACCAGTGGCCTCAAAAGGGTAAAGGTCCAGGGCACAGGAGAAGACAGGGTCCATGGGGATAGTGGGGTGGGTGTCTTGGGATGTAGAGAAAAGAGGCTGAGTTAGGGGAAAGTGTGTGCTGTGTGTCTATGTGACTGTGAAGGGAATTCTGAGAGAGGACAGAGGAGGGGAGTGCAGGAGAGGGGAGACAGAACTGGAGAATAAATATGCCAATCAAGGACCATTCTCACCTTCCAGGGAAATGCTGACAGAGGGAGAGTTCTGTGGTGGTAAGGATATCTCATCCTAACACACTATGGAGTATTTTGATGGCCTTTTACTGACGCAGAGCAGTGACAGTGAAGAAGCTCCTGACTACAGAGTTGTGCTATTTTGCTACACAGTAATGGGTCAGAGACCAAGCAGGCACTGGGTAAGGTGGGAGGAGAACTCAGGCAGGAACTGGTGAAAGGGGTCCTGAAAAGGGAGACTACAGAGATGATACAAAACTGATGAAGGGAACAAGGTGAAGGTATACCAGGGTCCAGAAGCGGGAAGAGATGGTTTGGGATTGGGTGCTGAACTTAGGTGGCATGGAGTCCTTGAAAGTGTGTGGGCTTGGAATCAGACCAGCTTGGATTCAAATCCTAGTTGTCCTGTGTGACTCTGGACAACGGACTTAGCCTTTCTGAGCCATGGTGTGTAAAATACGGGGATAATTGCCACTAGTAAGGGCTGCACAAATGACAGGCAAATGACATGTGTGGTTTCCCTCCCTTCCTCCACCCCAGGGCCCAGGTAGGGACCATGTCCCCTGCCATCGCGCTGGCCTTCCTGCCCCTGGTAGTGACATTGTTGGTGAGGTACCGGCATTACTTCCGACTCCTGGTTCGCACAGTCTTGCTCCGGAGCCTCCGAGATTGCCTGTCAGGGCTGCGGACGGAGGAGCGGGCCTTCAGCTACGTGCTCACCCACGCCCTGCCTGGGGACCCTGGTCACATCCTCACCACTCTGGACCACTGGAGCAGCCACTGCGAGTACCTGAGCCACATGGGGCCTGCCAAAGGTCAGTGCTCCCTAGCCTTCTGCTCCAGGAAGCACCTCCAAGATGGTAAAGGAAGATCTGCAATCTGCTATTGTCTTACTGGGTGACTTGAGCAGATTCTTGATCTTCAATGGGTCTCTTTTTTTCTCCTCTGCAAAGCAGGGAGCTGGGTAAAATTACTTATTCGTCCAGTAAAATTTACCACCTGTTTTGTATCAGGCATGTGCTAAGTGCTGGGGAAGAAAGAGGTAGAAGCCACAAGGATGAATCAGCCACAAAGGCTGGCCTCAAAGGGGGCATAATACAGGGAATAAACATCTCAGCACATAATCCATAACCTTGTAATTATGGGTCTGTAATTCTCCCCCACCATGGAGGCTCCCCCATCCTATTCAGGGTAGCTGTCTGCTTGGATTTGTCTGAATCCCACCTCCCAGCACATGTGTTTTGGAGTCTTATTTAAGAGATTCATCCAACTCAATGGTTAGAAAGATATTTCAATGAACAAAACAAGGGAGAATGAAACTGGAAGGTCTAACAAAGATCTCTTAGGATTTTGGTGGTGCTTTCCACCTGGGCCCTCCCGGAGAAAGCAACATTTGATCTGAGCCTAGAGTGATTGCTTTCGAGTTGGCCAGGTAGTTGAGGATAGAGGTGGAGCAGGACAAAGCCAGCCGTGTATCTGAATGTGGCATGAAGGAATGAGCCAGCATGGTTGACTCTGGGCGCAGTTGTTCAGGACTGTTGTGGTGGGAAGAATTGAGAGCTGAAACCAGAAAGGAAGGACAGGATCAGGTCTAAGAAAGTTCTGAATGTCAGGCTGAGGATCCCATGTTCAATCCCAAAGGCCTTTAGGATCATAGGAAACAATAGGAAGCAATAGGGTCAGATTTGTTAGAAAGATTCCTAGTGGCTGGTGTGAAGGAGGCAGGGAGACCAATGGAGCTACTAGGACTATAACCCAAAAAAGAAATGAGATTCTAGCCAGTTGGGGGCTGCAGTGAGGAAAGTGGGCATTTGAGACCCCTTTCTATGAGGCCCCCTGCATCATCTCCCATGTCTGCTGCAATAGCCACTTCCTCCCACAGGTCAGATCCTGATGCGGCTGGTGGAGGAGAAGGCCCCTGCCAGTGCACTGGAGCTGGGCACCTACTGCGGGTACTCCACACTGCTTATTGCCCGTGCTTTGCCCCCTGGGGGTCGCCTTCTCACCGTGGAGCAGGATCCACGCACGGCAGCAGTGGCTGAAAAACTCATCCGCCTGGCTGGCTTTGACGAGCACACGGTCAGGCCCCACCTCCCCACCCCTGATCTCTTTCCTACCACCCTTGGCCTTACACTAGTCAGCCTCCCCTGTCTCCCACTTAGGAGAAAGAAACAGCTCCTCTTAGGAACTATGACCTTGGAGAGGAACTGTCTTTCTCTTCCAAGTCACTGGCACATATTTGCTGCTGGATGACAAAGAAGCAGTTAAGAGGAAAGTCTCTGGAACCCATTTGGGTTCAAACCTTAGTCTGCCTCTTGTTAGTTATGTGATCCTGGGCAAAGCACTTGTCCTGTGAACCTCAGCTTCTTCAGTGGTAAAATGGAAATCACAATTCTGGTTCTGATTTCTTGTTCTGAAGCCAGAGGAAATATGAGAACACACATGGGGACCTTGGCCAGGGCCTGGCACAAAATAAGCCAAATGCCAGTGGGGTCTGGTGTGGGAGAACAGTTGTCCCTCCCAACCTCACCTCCACTGTCTCCCCCGACAGGTGGAGCTCATCGTGGGGAGATCAGAGGAGGTGATCCCACGCCTAAGAACCCAATACCAGCTGAATCGGGCTGACCTGGTGCTCCTGGCACACCGGCCCCGATGTTACCTGCAAGACCTGCAGCTTCTGGAAGGCCATGCCCTGCTGCCAGCTGGTGCCACTGTGTTAGCTGACCATGTGCTCTTCCCTGGCGCACCCCGCTTCCTGCAGTATGCCAAGAGTTGTGGCCGCTACCGTTGCCGCCTCCACCACACTGGCCTCCCTGACTTCCCTGCCATCAAGGATGGCATAGCCCAGCTCACCTATGCAGGGCCTGGCTGAGTCCAGGTGCAGGGGTACTTACTGCTGCCTCCCCCCACCCCTCCCCAAGCACGGACCTCAGAATATCCCCTCCCCTCCATTCCCTGCTTGTGGATTGACATATGCTGGGCTCAGGGCTAGAGGGGCTCTCCTCCCACCTCTGTCCCACTCTGGCTCCACGCTAACCTGAGGCCTCAAGTTCTGTCAGGCTGTTTGATTCCATTGGTTCCTCTCCTTCCAGTCTAGAGTTGTGGACTGACAGGCAAGAAACTTGAGCTCCCAACCCAGCCCTGTCACTGACTTGCTGGGTTACTCCATGGGAGTCTCTGCCCTGTTTTGAGATTTAATCTCTTCTAACACCAAGGAAGTTGACTAGGAGAGTTCCAGGGGCCTCTCAGTTCTGGGCCTCAGAGAACCTGCCCCCGACTCTCCCCAACTCCATTCTGTTTCGGGTGGTATCAAAGGAAAACACTAAACACTAAGTTAGAGGCCTCGCAAGAATGGCTGGGTGCAAGCTGGGCCAGAGGAAATGGCAGTGGAGCCTCAGATGACAGCCAGGGCTACTATGGCCTTCCCTAGCCCCAGCCCACGACACGACTGAAGCAACTTAGCAGCAGCAGCCCCAGCCCACACGGCCAAGTAGATCTGCCTGAAGTCCCTTGAAAACCCTTTCCCCGAAGCTCAAGAAAAGATGCTGGACTCCTCTAGGTTCCACCAAGAAATAGGGAGTAGACATGGGAAAAAAAAAATCAGTTCTGTGTCTTTATTAAAGAAAGTTAGAAAGAAACTAGATCTGACAAACAATGGGTGACGTGCTGGCTAGAAGGGAGGGGGCTGGGCTTAGGCCCTGGGGATTCAAGGGCAGACTGATGGCCTGGGAGGGACCAAGAAGATCAGGTCCTGGCAGCAGCTGAGGAAGTGCCCAAGGATGAGGATTCAGGCACTGGGGTGGGGCATGGGGGTGGGTGATCAGCTGGTTCTGCAGGGGGTCCAGGGCCGTCCTTGGACCCCCTTTCTTGAGACCACCCTTTCTTGTCTACCTAGATCATCCACTGGTCCTGATCCTGTTCGTTGCCTTCCATGTCCACCTGCAGAGGAGGCTGGGTGTGGGTGGGGAGGGGCCTCAGCCACCCAGCCAGCCCCAGTCCCAGATCCTGCCCCTGGCAGGATCCAGGGTTTCGTACCCTTGGCTACACTCCTGCCTACCTCATTGACCTCTCCGTCATCAGGTGACTCATTATAGTCATTCATCTCATCCATGTCCTGCATGTCCTCGTCATCCTCTGAGTCCTCTTCACTGTCCTCGTCGTCATCTTCATCTTCCTCTTCCTCGTCGTCATAGTGCTGGTGAGGCAGGGAAGAGCTTGGAGGTTCCATAGGTCTGCCTGGGCCACTTCAAGGACTGGCCCACTTCAAGGACTGGCCCACTTGGAGCTTCGCTCTGGGGCCAATGAAGGAGCTCCACTCCCTGATCCTGTCCCACTTGAGTCTAGCTGGTTGGTGCACGACCTTAGTGCTGAGTCCACTACCCACCCTCTCTCTCACCTCTTTCTGGTCTCCACCAAAGTTGAGGACCACACCTACTCTGGAGTCAGAGGTCAGACCTTCAGAATTAGAGCAGAGCTTCCATCCACCTGAGCCCCACATAGGCCCCACCTGCTGGAGCCACTCACCTCTGAGGCCGGCTTGCCAATAGGTACCAGGTTGTTGTCTTTTTCTGCAATGCTCTGGAGCTGTGGCCAAACAGGGAGGAGAGCAAGGCTGGGGCCCAAGCAGGGCAGTCAAAGGCCTGGCACTCACCTGCCCTGCCCCCAAGAAGACCCCCAAGTGTGGAGGAGAAGCTTCCTCCGACTCTCAGGAAGATTCAGTCTCTTTCCTGTCATCTGCCACTTAATTATGAATTTGATCTAGCTGTGTAAACTCTCTGGTCTTTGGTTTCCTTATAAGATTATGGTAAGGATGAAGTGACACTACCAGCCTAGAACATGACATCTGCAAGGTCCTCAATAGACAGTCAAAAAATACTTCCTGTGTTGTAGGGAAAAGAGCCTGAGCTCTGATCTGGCCTAGAGGGCCCACAGTCCTCAGCAGATTAGGGTAAAAGGTGAGAACCTAGGCCCCCAGCTCAGGACAAAAACCTCCCCCAGGGCAGATCTGCAGAGTAGGGCCAGGTTAAGGCCAGTGAAGGGGGATGGGGAGCCTGACTGAAGCTCCCCTGCTGTGCTAGGTTCTCACTCACCCAGGCCTGATGCTGCTGTTCTTGCTGCTGCAGCTCTGTCTCCTCCACACAGGGTCGATCCAGATTAAACCACAGTGTCTCAGTCACACGGGGGAAGAGTGAGGGGAACAAGGTGGACATGGCTCCTAGACTGAGGGAAAGGGTCAGGTGAATCCAGCTGTCTTAGATGTGTGTGGTTTTAGATTTTATTTGCTTACATTTTGACTTGGGGATTGGGTGGAGTGGACGGTAGCAGAGACGCACCCCTTCCCTGTGGGAATCAGACAGACCTGGGTTTGAGTCCTGGCTCCACCACTTACTAGCTTTTGACCTTGGCCAAGTCACTTAACCTCTGAGCCTGTTTCCTCGTCTGTAAAATGAGACAATAACAATTATACCACCCTCACCATTATTCTTGGAGAAGGAAATAGCAACCCACTCCAGTATTCATGCCTGGAAAATCCCACGGACCAAGGAGCCTGCAGGGCTACAGTCCGTGGGGTCGCAATGAGTCGGACACGACTAAGCGACTTCACTTCACCATTATTATAACAATCAGTAATTTACTTTATGGATAAGTAAAGCTGTTTGTAAGCTGTTCAAGGAGGGAAGAGAATGGAAGCCAAATGTGGAGAGAGGAAACCAGAATGCAGACTGGCATTACAAAATTCAACAAAATTAAAGATGGAAAGACTCTACTGAAACTACCTCTACCCGCTCCAAACACCAGACTTACTTTCTGCTCCTCCATGCTGCCCCACCCCATACGTACCCAGTGTCAGAAATTTAGGACACGAACCATCTCTATAATGAACCACAGCCAAACTGGGGGGCAGGGAAGGGAGGTGTTACCACGTGCAAGTATGGCTCAGTAAAACATTCTAAAGGCATGAGTAAATAAGTAAATGAAAGACTGAATAGATGAACTAACGTGAGAGAATACATAAACTCAGTTCGGCTTAAGCGGCTGAGGGAGCTGACAAGGAAGGTCCCAGAGAATCTGAATTAAAACTTTTCAGCTCACAGGGAAACTGAGGCCCAGCAACAGGCAACGACTGGCTCTAGGTCACACGGTAAACTGGGGGGAACGCTTGCGGGTAGTAGATCCAGGCCAGGCCCGAGAGATGAGGAGAAAAGGATCTACGTCTAATTCTGTTCTTGCCCTAATTTATTTGACCAATCCGGGGCTAGCTGCTGCCCTTCCGTGTACCGCAGCTTCCCGGCGCGTTTAACAGGTTCAATAACACCCCTCCCCCCCGCAGAAGTACTGAAGGGCCAAAGAACGCGGCTCCGAAAGACCAACCCAGCGTCGTAAAGCTACCACCCTTCTCTGCTTATTATTATAATCGTGGAATTGACCAACAAGAAGGCAGGGGCGGGATTCGGACAGGCATTTGCCCTTATAGGGTCGCTAATCGCGAAAGGAGCGGCAGGGTAAGGCCAATTAACTGGAAGAAATGCTGAGTGACTGGAAGTGGTACCAATGAGTGACGGGTCTTGTGTGACGGGGT
This sequence comes from Bubalus kerabau, assembly GCF_029407905.1. Taxonomy (NCBI): domain Eukaryota; kingdom Metazoa; phylum Chordata; class Mammalia; order Artiodactyla; family Bovidae; genus Bubalus; species Bubalus kerabau. The sequence continues at coordinate 52,367,837 of NC_073638.1, forward strand.
GGGGCTTACTCTCGAGGAAACGGCCAATGAGTTGGAGCGTTTTAATGCTAAGGGGAGTGTGAGCAGGCAGCTCCTGAGGAGGCGGATCAGGAGAATGGGGTTTCTCTGGGGTAGGGAGGGAAGGAGGGACGAGGAGTCAGGAGCCGCAGCCTAGCTTCTGTACTTACCGCGCCGAGAGGCGGCAGCCGGCGGCGACCCGGAAGCACTTCTTTCTGCCTGACCGGAAGAGCCCGCCAGAACCAGGGACACACCAAACGCATGCGTGTTTGCTCTTCTTTTGTTTCCCGCTCCCGCCCCGCCAGAGTGGAAGTGACGTTCCATACGTCGGTCACGTGCTGGATGGAAATTTGGCGCGCCAGCTCTGTCGGCCCAGCCTTGAGTTTCAGCCAACCGATCTCTCTAGCCTGGCCTGCCCCAACGGTCCTGTGTAGCCCCGCCTCTCCCTCCTCAGGCCGTATTTGCTGGCCAGTCCCTGCTGAAAAATAGCTGGCGGCGACCAGCGTTAGTTCTAGGACTGTTTGTCGTACTGCGTACCAGGAAAATTAGTCTACTTCTACCTCAGAATCGCTGGGTGATTTTAACCCCTCGCCGTTCCTGTCTGTCCTTTCTCTCCTTCAGTTTCCCGTTTTGGTGCATACATTCATTTATGTATGCCTTCAACGGAAATATTTGGGTCCCTATTATATTCTGTAATCCAGGCCCTGCTAGAAGCGGGAGCTAAATCTAAGAACATGGTCCCTGCCCTCAAAGACCTCAGAGTTAAGTAGGGAAGCCAGACTCTGCAGATCTGCAGTGGACTCCCTGGTCTTTTTGGGGGGGTGGGGGGCGCGGAACGGGCAGCCCCAGGGAATGTGGGATCTTGTTCCTTGGCTAGGGATCCAACCAGCGCTCTCTGCATTGGAAGCGCGGACCTCCAGGGAATTCCTTTCACTGATCTCAAGATTGCCTTTCCAAGTCTGCATTCCAGATTTTGTAAGGGCTTTAGTGTTTACTCAGTCTCAGGCGCAGCATTCTGCTACTGGGGAATTGAGCTGCCCTCTCCAGGTCTGTGCTAAATCCGCTTAGGGGTCAGCCTTGTCACATCTCTCCCACTCCTTTGCTGATGCCTTCATTCTAACCTCTGTCCGACTCAGCTTCCCCTTCAGAAATCATAATACATTCTGGCAATGGAATTCCTTCAAACCCAGTGCCCATTACGCTCCATCATCCACCAGCCCATTTTAAGGCCAGCAATCAGCCATCATTTCACTACTGCCTTGACCCAATGTGTGCCTTTTAACAAATCCTTTTTCCGTGTCTGGACTCCGTTTCCTCTTCCGCCCAGGCTTCTTCCTACCTTGGACTGATGTGAGAATTTGATGAGATAACATATTTAAGAGTTAGTGTACTGTGCATATGGACTCACATTGTTTCCAAGCAGTTCTGGTTGTTATAAAGTTTTTCATTAAAGAGTAAAATTTGCCCCTTGGATATGTCCACCTTTTTTTTTTTCTTTCATTCATTCAACCAGTATCTACTGAGTACCTTATTATATGCCTATCATTATTCTAAGTAAAGAAGGTACAATAGTGAACAAAACAGAACAACAACAATAACAAAATCATGAAGAGACTCATGGTGCTTCCGTTTTAATGAGAGAGATAAAAAGATAGCTAAATAAAATATATAGTTTTAAGATTGCAGTAAATACTAAGGAGAAAAAATAAATCAGAGAAGTGGGAATAAAATGTTGGTAGATGAGATGTTTTATCTTGGAGGGCCAAGGAAAACCTTACTGGGAGGTTGACTTTTGAGTAAAAGTTCTGAAGAAAAAAAGACAGCACTATTCTGATATTTAGGGAAGAGCATCAAGGCAAGAGCAAGTGCAAAGAGCCTCCAATGGCTATAGTGTAGTGTTTTATGGAGAGAAGGGGAGAAGATGAGGATAGAGGTAGGAGCCAGAGAGGACAGCTTCACAGATCACAATAGCACTTTGGCTTTTACCCCGTGTTCAGGATCCCTTGAAGGGTTATGAGCAGAGGATCCACACAACCTGATTTACATTTTAACAGAGTTACTCTGGCAATTTTATAAAGAGAAATTCAGTTGGGGATAGTGGCAGAAGCAGGAAAAGACATGAGAGGTGCTGGTGTGGGGGGAAAACATCTGGAGTCATTTTTGAGTTTGAGATGTCCTTTAGAGGAGGGATGTTGAGGGAGAGGGAGGGGGAATACTTCTGAAGGTGGAAGGAGAGATCAAGACTGGAAATAGCAGTTTTAAGAGTCATCAGCACATGATTGGTCTTTAAAGCCACCAAAGGAGGGAGTGTAGATGTAAGAACATTTCCTTCAAAATTCAGAATTTTGAGGAAACTAGGAAAAGCAGAAAACTAGACTGAGAAGGGCCAAAAAGATAAGCAGAAACCCAGGTAAGTTGGGTGGTGTCCTGGAAGCCAAGTAAAGAAAGGGGTATCAGGAGGAGGTAGTGCTGCACTGTACTAGGGTTCTATATAAAATTATTTCTGTTTCCTCAGCAGACCATGAGCTTCTTGAGGGCAGACACTGAGTGGTTTCTAAATCCTCAGAACCCAGTCTGACCTCTCCCTTCTTTTTGATCCCTTATCTCTCCTTCAGTGTTCCCATCAGTTGCTCCTTCTGCTTCTTAATTTAGTTACAAGGTCCCTATGCCTGGCGCTCGTTACCACCATCCTGCCTGATGGCTCTGGTCTGATAGAAATTCCCCACTAACAGACAGTTTCTTACCTAGATCCTCACCCATGTTCAACAAGCCATGGTGGCTAGGGGGAGGGGGAAAAGGAGAAGGAGAAGTGGAAATTTGATGTGATACCCTATTTTCGGCTCAGGAAACTGAGTTAATGATGGTGCCATTTGCTTTACATTCATTATCCACTATTTATCCTTGCCAAAAGAAGAGATAAGAAAGCCTTCTTCAGGGATCAATGCAAAGACATAGAGGAAAATAACAGAATGGGAAAGACTAGGGATCTCTTCAAGAAAATCAGAGATACCAAAGGAACATTTCATGCAAAGATGAGCTCAATAAAGGACAGAAATGGTATGGACCTAACAGAAGCAGAAGATATTAAGAGATGGCAAGAATACACGGAAGAACTGTACAAAAAAAGATCTTCACGACCCAGATAATCACGATGGTGTGATCACTGACCTAGAGCCAGACATCCTGGAATGTGAAGTCAAGTGGGCCTTAGAAAGTATCACTACGAACAAAGCTAGTGGAGGTGATGGAATTCCAGTTGAGCTATTCCAAATCCTGAAAGATGATGCTGTGAAAGTGCTGCACTCAATATGCCAGCAAATTTGGAAAACTCAGCAGTGGCCACAGGACTGGAAAAGGTCAGTTTTCATTCCAATCCCAAAGAAAGGCAATGCCAAAGAATGTTCAAACTACCGCACAATTGCACTCATCTCACACGCTAGTAAAGTAATGCTCAAAATTCTCCAAGCCAGGCTTCAGCAATATGTGAACCGTGAACTTCCTGATGTTCAAGCTGGTTTTAGAAAAGGCAGAGGAACCAGAGATCAAATTGCCAATATCCGCTGGATCATGGGAAAAGCAAGAGAGTTCCAGAAAAACATCTATTTCTGCTTTATTGACTATGCCAAAGCCTTTGACTGTGTGGATCACAATAAACTGTGGGACATTCTGAAAGAGATGGGAATACCAGACCACCTGACCTGCCTCTTGAGAAATTTGTAGGCAGGTCAGGAAGCAACAGTTAGAACTGGACATGGAACAACAGACTGGTTCCAAATAGGAAAAGGAGTTCGTCAAGGCTGTATATTGTCACCCTGTTTATTTAACTTACATGCAGAGTACATCATGAGGAATGCTGGACTGGAAGAAACACAAGCTGGAATCAAGATTGCCGGGAGAAATATCAATAACCTCAGATATGCAGATGACACCACCCTTATGGCAGAAAGTGAAGAGGAACTAAAAAGCCTCTTGATGAAAGTGAAAGTGGAGAGTGAAAAAGTTGGCTTAAAGCTCAACATTCAGAAAATGAAGATCATGGCATCCAGTCCCACCACTTCATGGGAAATAGATGGGGAAACAGTGTTAGACTTTATTTTTCTGGGCTCCAAAATCACTGCAGATGGTGACTGCAGCCATGAAATTAAAAGACGCTTACTCCTTGGAAGGAAAGTTATGACCAACCTAGATAGCATATTCAAAAGCAGAGACATTACTTTGCCAACAAAGGTCCGTCTGGTCAAGGCTATGGTTTTTCCTGTGGTCATGTATGGATGTGAGAATTGGACTGTGAAGAAGGCTGAGCACCGAAGAATCGATGCTTTTGAACTGTGGTGTTGGAGAAGACTCTTGAGAGTCCCTTGGACTGCAAGGAGATCCAACCAGTCCATTCTGAAGGAGATCAGCCCTGGGATTTCTTTGGAAGGAATGATGCTAAAGCTGAAACTCCAGTAGTTTGGCCACCTCATGCGAAGAGTTGACTCATTGGAAAAGACTCTGATGCTGGGAGGGATTGGGGGCAGGAGGAGAAGGGGACGACAGAGGATGAGATGGCTGGATAGCATCACTGACTTGATGGACGTGAGTCTGAGTGAACTCTGGGAGTTGGTGATGGACAGGGAGGCCTGGTGTGCTGCGATTCATGGGGTCACAAAGAGTCAGACACGACTGAGCGACTAATCTGATCTGATCTGATCTGAAGTGTTAGACTTTTTTTCATTTCATTTCAAGGATGATAAACTAAGACTCTAAGGGAATTTCCTGATGGTCCAGTGCTTAGAACTCCATGCTTTAACTGCCAAGGGCTCAATCCCTGGTTGGGGAACTGAAGGATCCTGCGAGCCTCAAGGTACAGACAAATAAATAAATAGAGACTCTGAGAGGTTAAAAATTTGCCTCATGGTCCTTCACTTGTTCCACTGTTTGATCAATATTGTTTGAGTGCCAGCTGAGTTCTAGACACCTTGACAGGCCCCAGGGACAAAGAGGTGAAGTAGAAATAATCCGTGTTCTAGAGAAAAATACAATCTAGTGAAAACTAAGATAGTTATAGACAATTATAGGAGACAGTAGTCAATATTAAAATTAGTGTATAAGGAAAGTGTTATAAGAACACAGAGGAAGGAGAGATGAATGGGTTCTGGATAAAATGAGTTTAGATTTTGTTTGAGGAAAGGAAACATTTGAATGGGCCTTGAGGGATGAATAGGAGTTTACCTGCTAGACAAGTGGGAGAAGGGGATGCACAAAAAGGCATATTGCATGCAAATGCATGGAGTTAATCAAATGATGTATTTGGAGAATAATGAGAAAATGTTTACACTGAACTAGGTGTCTGGGGATAGAGAGAGATGAGAAAGAATGTTAAGGGGACTCTGATGGCATAGGGCTTTGGTGTGGCCATAAGATAGAGTGGATGGGATGAGAGTCGGGCATCCTGGGATTTATCTTGGCTCTATGACTGACTTATGGAGACCCCAGGCAGGTCCCTCCCCATCCCCCCACTTTCATTTTCTCTAGCATAAAGTACAAACCATGTCTCCAGCTCTGGTGTGAGTCCCTGGAAGGCACTTCCCTGAGCAGACCCTTTCTCTCTCTCTTCTTTTTTTTTTGGCTGTGTTGCAGGGCATGTGAGATCTTAGTTCCGAGATCAGGGATCATACCCACATCCCCTGCATTGAAAGGTGGATTCTTAACCACTGGATTTTCAGGGAAGCCCCCAACCTGGCCTTTTCTGTCCTCAGATGTTACCTGCTCCTTAGCTGGGTTTTACACAAACCAGGGCCTGGGCTGAAAGCAGAAGGCAGGATGGGGATAGGTATTTCCCAACAGTCAGAGATAAATCCAAAGCCTGCAGGCTGGAGTGATAAGTCCATGGCTCTATGCAGAGAATTCTCCAGGATCCAGGATGGTTTATAGCTGGGTGATGTGAATTCAATGCTAGTGAGAGCTGCTTCCATGGTCCTTGAGGAGTATGGCTGGCCCTAGTAGAGGACAGAGGAAAATATCACAATTACCATCTTTTATGTATTCTAAGGGATAGTTGTTCTCTAAAGAGCTTTCACACCTGTCATTTCCTCTTATTCTCACCCCAGTCCTGGAAATCCTGCTCCCAGTTAGCTAGCATATGAGGAATATGAGGTTCCAAAAAGTGAAGTGACTTTTCCAAACTGAAGCCACAACTCAAGATGGTCAATCTTGCATTCGCTCTACAAAGCTTTCTTTTTTTTTTTTTTTTTTGTATTTGAAAATTTATTGACATGGTTTCCCATCTACAAAGCTTTCTTATTAGCCAGTCTGTGCTTAGTGATGGGGACTCATGTAGGAGTCATATCTGAGTCCTCATCCCCTGGAAGTCCCCCATCTAATTTGGAGGCATAAAGCAAATCATTAGGCCCTTAAAGGCCATATTTTACAAACTTTACAGCATTACATAGTTACTGTAGTTAACAATACTGTATTGTATATTTGAAAGTTTCTAAAAAAGTATATCTTAAATGTTATCATCATAAGAAAAAAATGTTTTGTTTGGGGACAAATGTTGACTGAATTTATTGTGGTGATCATTTTGCAGTACATACAAACATTGCATCATTATGTTGTACATCTTGTATGAATACGTTATATGTCAATTATATCTCAATTTTTAAAAAAAGCAAAGAATGTTGTCTACAGCCTGAAATCTACGGAATAGCCCAATCTCAAGGCTCTTGCCTTTAAGAGTATATATAACACTTTTCCCTTCATATGGAGATAAAAGTTTGCAGAACAGAGAATAACATTTGTCTTGTTGGAGGTTTACAGGGACATGGTGATCTGACTTACGGGGCCAGCTGTAAGAAAACACCATTCCTACACCAAGAAGTTGGCAACAACCCACCATGCCTCTGCCTCTCGTTGCCTTTAAAAATGCCTGGCTGAAAACCTTCGGGGAGTTCAGGGCTTTTGCGGGCATGAGCCACCCATTGAGTCACTCTCCTTGCATGGCCCTGAACTAAACCTTTCTCTGCTCCAAACTGCAACATTTCAGGGCTGTTTGGCCTCACTGTGCATCGGGCACAGGAACTTGCATTCAGCAGCAGTTCTGGCAAGAAGTCAGCCTAGGAGTCTGCACCTGTGGCAGGCCGATCCCGGCCAGACAGCCCCTTGCCTGAATTCCCAGCAGCTGCCAGAGCTCATTTCCCTCCAGGGATCTTGGAGGCACTTTCTCTGATAAGCATACAGAAACTTGCTCAGTAATAGTGCTCCAGCTAGGCCCCTACTTGCATGGAGGATTTGCACATATTTGCTTACTATAGCTAAGGTTTCCTCACTCTGATCAAAGCAAAAACAAAAAGTGGGAAGAGAGGCCCTCTGTATGAGATGGCAAGGCTGAGGGGACACAAACATGCACATACAGTCACCAGTGCACACTCCCAGCACACACACGGGTGCTAGGCAGAATAAAGGCTCCCCAAAAATGTTCATATGCTAGTCCCAGAACCTGTGAACATGTCTTACAGGGCAAAAGGGACTTTGGAGATGTGATTAAAGACCTTAAAATGGTGAGCATAGCCCAGGTCACCCAGGTGGGCCCAGTCTGTCTACACAAGTCCTTAAAATTGAAGAATCTTTCCCAAGAGCTTTGGTCAGAAAAAAAAACAATACAAGAAAGGAAAAAGAAACAAGGAGATGCTACACTGCTGACTTTGAAGATGGGAGAAGGGACCACGAGCCAAGGAGCGCAGGCAGCTTCTAGCAGCTGGAAAAGGCAAGGGAACTAATTCTCAGTCTAGAGCCTCCAGAAAGAAATGTTGTAGGGAAGAACAAATTTGACTGCATATTTGATCTGTTTCTTTTACTTTAACCTTTGTATTCTATTGCTTTTGCTGTGAGTTAATCACTAAAAGAATATTACCTACAGCCTGAAATATACACAATAGCCCATTCTCAAGACTCTGGCCTCTAAAGGTACAACACTTTTAGAGATAAAAATGGGCAAAACAGAAAATAACAGTTGTCTTGCTGGAGACCTAAAGGAGAATTATGACCAGGTGTTGGACAGCTGTAAGAATAAAGGATTCCTGAATCAAGAAGTTTGCAACAATCAGCCATACCCTCTTCCCTTTGAGTGTAAAAGAAGCCTGAATTCTAATTCAGGTAAGGTGGTTCTTTGGGAAATGAGTCCACCATCTTCTCAGTCTGCTGGCTTTCCAAATAAAGTTGCTATTCCATGCCTCAGCAACTCATCTCTCCATTTATTGGCCTGTTGTGCAGGGAGCAATATAAGCTCAGACTTCGTAACAGGAATATAGCCCTGCTGACACCTTGTGGTAGTTCAGCAAGACCCAAGTTGGACTTTAAGTTACAGAACTGTAAGATAATACACATGTGCTGTTTTAACCCACAAAATGTGTGGTAATTTGTTACAGCACCAATAGAAAAGACACAGGCAATGCCTATGTCCTCACGCCTAGATAGACATTGAATCACGTTGTCATACACACTTGAACAGCCCCAGGCAGAGAGACCCAGAGACGTGAGCAGGCTTTCAGTGGAGGCTGGGGAGCAGTGAGCCTGCAGGGGTGCTCTGTGGGGCAGGGTGCAGTCTTAGGGCTGCTTCTTGTTTGTTGTGAGAAAGCACAGAGCAAAACCCTCACCTGCTGGGCAAATTCTCTTGCCTTCACTCTGCTCCCTCAGTCCTTACATTCTAGTTTTAACAACCTCTACACCAGTTTTTACCTTAAACACTGATGTGAACAGAGCATGAATGAACCCTGAGGACATTATGCCAAGTGAAATAAGCCAGTCACTAAAGGACAAAAGCTGTATGGTTCCACTTACATGAGGTCCCTAGAAAAGTTAAATTCATAGAGGATAGGGGAATAGTGGTTGCAGGCATAACAGAGAACAAATCTGACTCCACATTAGATTTACTGTAACTTTTGTATTCTACTGTTTTTGCTTCAAGTGAAGAAAGCTGTGTATGCCTATAAATTGGGAGATTGGGATTGATATATATACGCTGTATGTGTGTGTGTGTGTGAAGTCGCTTCAGTCGTGTCCAACTCTTTGTGACCCTATGAACCATAGCCTGCCAGGCTCCTCTATCCATGGGGATTCTCTAGGCAAGAATACTGGAGTGGACTGCCATGACCTCTTCCAGGGGATCTTCCTGACCCAGGGATCAAAAATGCATCTCTTACGTCTCCTGCATTGGCAGGTGGGTTCTTTACCACTAGCGCCACCTGGAAAGCCCCATATACACACTGCTGCTGCTGCTGCTACTGCTAAGTCGTTTCAGTCGTGTCTGACTCTGTGCGATCCCATAGACGGCAGCCCACCAACCTCTGCTGTCCCTGGGATTCTCCAGGCAAGAACACTGGAGTGGGTTGCCATTTCCTTCTCCAATGCGTGAAAGTGAGAAGTGAAAGTGAAGTTGCTCAGTCGTGTCTGACTCTTAGCGACCCTATGGACTGTAGCCCACCAGGCTCCTCCATCCATGGGATTTTCCAGGCAAGAGTACTGGAGTGGGGTGCCATTGCCTTCTCCGATATACACACTACTATATATATAAAATAGGTAACTAACAAGAACCTACTGTTGAGCACAGGGAGGTGACTCAATACTTTGTAATGACTTATATGGGAAAAGAATCCAAAAAAGAGTGGATATACATATATGTATAACAGATTTACTTTGCTGTACAGCAGAAACTAGCACAACATTGTAAATTAGCTATAAGCCAATAAAAATTAATTTAAAAACGAATGTTGCCTATAGTCTGAAATATACATGACAGCCCATTCTCAAGGCTCCATCCTACCTTTAAAGGTATTAATATAACACTTTCCCCTTCGTATAGAGATAAAAAGTTGCAGAACAGAGAATAATATTTGTGTTGTTGGAGGTTTACAGGAACATTGTGACTTGACCTATGTGGACACTGAAAGAACAAAGGATTCCTACTCCCTGAATGTCATGATTGTTTACTAGTGGATCCACAGCACTGAGCACAGTGACCATCAATCAGCTGATGCCCAATATTTGTTGAATGAATGAATAAGAGACCAAAATATATATACTGGACGCATGCAGTATCTGAACTGTCCAGGGAAAGGCAGAGGACTTGGGTTTGGGATCTAGTTCATTGATTCCTCATTGTGTGCTCTGACTTTGACCAAGACACTTCACCTCTGAACCTCAGTTTCTCTATGTGTAAAGTAGGGGCACTGTCTGCCCCACAGGGCTCTTGTCAAGGTCAAGTGAAATACATATGATGAGGGTCCAGTCATTGCCCCCGGGAGCTGCACGTTGACCTAGAAACCTCAGCTGAAGCATGGAGGGAGCAAGGAGGCTTAAACTGAGAGAGTTGGACTAACAGGATTCTAATTCTGTTCCAAGTCCACCATGAATCCCCAGGTGACCCTCGTTTCTTAGGGCTGCTATAACAAACTACCAAAAGCTTTGTGGCTTAAAACAACATGGATTGGGACTTCCCTGGTGGTTCAGTGCCTAAGACTCCATGCCCCAATGCAGGGGACCTGGGTTTGATCCTTGGTCTGGGAACTAGATCCCATATGCCACAACAAGTATTCACATGCTGAAACTAAAGAGCCCGTGTGCTGTGCTTAAGACCCAGTGTAGCCAAATAAATAAGGAAATAAAAGAAACATGCTATAAAAGTAAATATGTTTTAAAGGGTGAACTTTTTAATAGATTTTTAAAAATAAAATATTTATTTATCTATTTGGCTGCACTAGATCTTAGTTGCAACACATGGGATCTTCTTTGCATCCTGAGGGATGTTTCGTCACAGCACACAGACTCTCTAGCTGTGACGCTGTGGCACACGGGCTCCAGAGAGCGTGGGCTCAGTAGTTGTGGCGTGCGGGCTTAGTTGCCTCGAGGCACGTGGGATCTTAGTTCCCCGTACATGCTAAATTGCTTTAGTCGTGTCCAACTCTGTGTAACCCTATGGACTGTAGCCTGCCAGGCTCCTCTGTCCGTGGGATTCTCCAGGCAAGAATACTGGAGTGTATTGCCACGCCCTTCTCCAAGGATTCTTCCCAACCTAGGGATTGAACTCACATCTCTTATACCTCCTGCATTAGCAGGCAGGTTCTTTACCACTAGTGCCACCTGTGAAGCACAATGAGGGATCTAACCCATGTCTGCTGCGTTGCAAGGTGGATTCTTAACCACTGGACCATTAGGGAAGTCCCAAGGGTTAACAACAGCAACAAAACATGGATTTATTCTCTTACCGTTCTGGAGGTCAGAAGTCTAAAATCAAGGTTTCAACAGGACTGCATTCCTTCTGAAAGCTTTAGAAAAAGTCCATTTCCTTGCCTTTTCCAGCCTCCAGAGACCACATGCAAGGCTGTGCTGGTGGCCGTTTCTTCATGTCACTCCAACCTCTTATTTCCATCTTTATATCTTCTATGGCACTCTCTAACCTCCTGCCTGCCTCTTATAAGGATTCTTGTGATGATATCAGCCCACCCAGATAATTCGGGATAATCTATCTCAAGAGCTGTCCCTTAATCACATCTGCAAACTCCTTTTTGCCATACAAAGTAACATATCCAGGCTCTGGGGTTTAGGACATGGGCATTAGTACCATCCTTCTCCCACTTGGGCCTCAAGTCTCTTTTTCTGGAAAATAATAGCCTCAGTCCTGCTCTGACCCCCTCCCTGCCTCTGACAATCTCTCCCAGAGGAGTGAACTCACGGAGCCAGAAATGTTGGATAGAGACCAGTGACTGAATTCCTGACTGCCTGAGCACTCCAGCTCACAAATCGCCCCAATCTTATCACAATTAGTTACAGCCCCAGGACCCAACTGTCCCCAAAGCTGTGTTCTGCCCTTTCCTTCCATTTCCTGGACTTTCCCAAGCAGGCCAGCCTCCTCCCACCCCAGTGACAACCCACACAAGAACATCTTTTATTACTAAATAGCAAACATCTACTGTCTCACACTATCCTTACCTGCATCCCCTACCCTGCACTTCAGGAAACTTGATCCAAGGATTTCTCCCACATCCAATCCTCACACACAGCCCCTTAGGGAATTCATATTTCATTTTACATTTCTCTGTGTTTTACAGATAAGGAAATGGAAGCTCTGGGCTTACCAGGCAGCACAGTGGTAAAGAATCCACCTGCCAGTGCAGGAGATGCAGGAGACACAGGTTCGATCACTGGGTCGAGAAGATTCCCCTGGAGAAGGGTGTGGCTATCCACTCCAGTATTCTTGCCTGGAGAATCCCCATGGACAGAGGAGCCTGTCAGGCTACAGCCCATGGAGTCACAAAGAGCTGGACATGACTGAGTAACTGAGCACACAGATCACATACAAAATTGAGGCTCTCCTTGTTCCTCCTCACTCCAGCTCCCTGTTTTCCTCTGCCACTGTTCCTTCTGCTCACAGCCTCCAGAGCCAGGACAGTTTCATCAAGAATCACTGAGTCCAAACTGAGGACAGTCTCAGGCCAGAATCAGAGGGACCCATCACAGTCCCTACTGGGCATTCACCATTCATTCATTCATTCAGACTTCCCATATTTCCTGAGTGCTGACTGGATACCTGGTACTGTTCTAAGTTGAGAACAAAATGGACACAATTACTTGCTCTCATAAGACCCACTTTGTAGTGGTGGGAGACCATCACATAAATAAGCAATAATATCAGATGGTGATAAATGTGGTAAAAAAAAAAAAAAAAAAAAGAATACAGCCAGGGAAGGCAATGGAGTACACAGGGGTGAGGATGACACCATATTCCAGAGAAGGTGGACAGGAAAATCTTCGCTGATATGCAGACATTTAAATAGATTCCCAAAGAGAGAAGGGAGTGAGCAAGCTGGAAGTGGGGGAATATTCCAGGCTGGAATCAGCATCACTTCCAGCAGCTGCTACCCAGATTTACTTTTGCAGTACCAGTCAGCACCTTCCACATCTTCTCAGGTTCTCAGTCTCTGAAAATGACACCAACATCTCCTCAACCCATAAGCCAGAAACCTGACAGTCATTTTTGTCCCTGATCTCTCCCTCTCTCCCCATGTCCCCAAAGCCCCCAGACCCTACAGATTTTTAAAAAACATTGATTTATTTGGCTTCACCAAGTTTCAGCTCACAGGATCTTTGAGATCTTTGATCTTTGTTGCAGTAGGATCTTCAGTTGCAGCATTTAAACTCTTAAGTTGCATCATGTGGGATCTAGTTCCCTGACTGGGGGTCGAACCCCCGCCCCCTGCTTTGGGAATGTGGAGTCTTAGCCACCGGATCACCAAGGAAGTCCCAGCCCTTTTTCGTAATGAAAGTGTCTGACTTAAGCTTTGGTTACTAAGGCAGCCACATCAAAGGATATCTTGAATAAACAAATTGCTAGGTAACTAATCAGGCCATCTCCTGGAACCAAGGCTCCTTTGTTTTGGAGGTATTGGTTTATCTCAATAACCGACTATTTGGGACACTTTTTATTTCTCTTCCTACACTTTAAATTCCTGCTCATATGTGTTAAATTCATCAGTGACGAGTGAGACTGTGAAACCCTAGATTCCCACCTTCTTCCCCAATAAAAACACAACCCCAACCCCACACATTCTTTCTTCCTCTCTCTACACACAACCTGGCTATTTGGCCCCAGGTACACTGTGTAATTTCCGGGTCGGGTGAACAAATCTTTATTTTTTCAGTTTCCTGATGCTTATTGCTGCAGTTTGTCTTGCAATCATACTAAGAACCTTAAGGGCCAGTCCAACCATAACATTGCTTATTAACAGGCTGAGACAAGCATAAAACAATCAGCATAGTAGGGAGGATTGCATGATTGCCCTTGCAATTAACCAAGGGGAATTTCCTTTTTACCTGCAACTTGCTTACTAACTCAGGTGGGTAACACCAACTGAACTTTGCTTTCTGGGGGTCTGTTGTACTACTGTGTGCTTTCACGTGTTTCTCAGTAGTGTGTTGCCTGTGGTATCCAACCCAAAAGCCCACAGCAGCCATAATAACCCAAGGATCTCCCCAGACTGGTGTGATAAAGGCTAGGTGGTCTAGGACTTCCTTGGTGGTACAAGAATCTGCCCGCCAATGTAGGAGACACAGGTTTAACCCCTCATCTGGGAAGATTCCACACGCCTCGGAGCAGCTAAGCCCACACTCTAGAGACCGAGAGCCACAACTACTGAGTTTCGTGGGCTGCAACTACTAAAGTCCATGAACCTAGAGCCTGTGCTCCAGAACAAAAGAAGCCACCACAATGAGAAGCCCACGCACCAGAACCAAGAGTGACCCCTGCTCACTGCAGCTAGAGAAAGCCCCAGCACAGCAATGAAAACCCAGCTCAACCAAAATAAACAAATAATTAGACCCCCCCGCCAAAAAAAAAAGGCTAAGTGGCCTAATGAGATGCTGCTTTTGCTGCTAAGTCACTTCAGTCGTGTCCGACTCTGTGCGACCCCATAGACGGAAGCCCACCAGATTCCCCTGTCCCTGGGATTTTCCAGGCAAGAATACTGGGGTGGGTTGCCATTTCCTTCTCCAATGTATGAAAGTGAAAAGTGAAAGGGAAGTCGTTCAGTCGTGTCTGACTCTTAGCGACCCCATGAACTACAGCCTACCAGGCTTCTCCTTCCATGGGATTTTCCAGGCAAGAGTACTGGAGTGGGGTGCCATTGCCTTCTCCGCTAATGAGATGATTAGACCACTAATTATAAAGGCCCTTGGACTTCCCTGGCAGTCCAGTGGTTAAGACTCCACACCTCCAATGCAGGGGCATGGGTTCAATTCCTGATCGGGAAAGATCCCACATGCCATGCAGTGTGGCCAGGGTAAAAATGGCCTTAATTAACTATTAATGTAATAGGGAAGAACAAAATCTGACTCCATGTTGGATCTGTTTCTTTCATTTTAACCTTTGCTTTCCGTTGCTTTTGTTACTAAGCATACATGATAGCTACCTTGAGGAAGCCCACCCCTCTGCCTGAATGTTAGAGTGCCTTTGTTCAGCTCACAGGGAAACACCCTGATCCTGATCACCTGGAAATGGCTGCAGGAAAGAAGAAATTGACACATCTCCTCTCTCAGGCTGACCAAATCAGGAGATATTTTGCAAGACTTATGGCCTTTTTACTTTACTTCCTCACTTCCTCCTCTTCTCTGTTCTACAAAAGAAAGTAGCATCCAGACCCCAATAAGTCCCAACAGGACTCTAGTTCACCATCTTCTCAGATGTCTGACTTTCTGAATCAAGTCAGTATTCATTGCCTCAACACCTCATCTTCTGTAGTGTGGGGTAAGCAGGCTGAGCTTGGACTTAGTAACATTGTGTTTAGTCTTTTCAGTCGTGTCCAACCCTTTGCAACCCCATAGATCCTGCCAGGCTCCTCTGTTCATGGCGGTTCTCCAGGCAAGAATATTGGAGTGGGTTGCCATGACCTCCTCCAGGGGATCTCCCCAACCCAGGTCTCTCACACTGTGGATTCATGATAGCTGCCTTGAGGAAGACTTTACCATCTGAGCCACTTGCCCAAAGGGTCCTCTATGCCTCAAGGCCAAGGACAGCCAAGGTAAGTTGCAAGGCTATTGTCACTACCCAAGGAGAAGCTATGGCTAAATGCATGAGAAAAACATTCCCTTTGGGGAGGAGGGGAGGAGACCTCTTCCTGCTACCAATGAGTCAGTAGGCTGTGCTATATAGGACCATGTGTCCTAACCCTGAAGAATAAAATAGTCTGGCAACCAGTGGCACCACCAGAGGGAAAATATGACCGTGGCTGATTCTCTGAAGGAGGGAATGGCAAATCTCCCCAGGATACTTGCCATGACAATCTCATGAACTGTATAAATGGCCAAAAAGATATGACACCAAAAGACGAGTCCCCCAGATCTGAAGGTATCCAATATGCTACTGGGGAAGAGTGGAGGAGAATTATCAATAGTCCCAGAATGAATGAAGTGGCTGGGCCAAAATGGATACAACACTCAATTGTATATTATGGATCTGATTCCTGCTGTGTTGTTGAAACTGAGCAGGACCATGTGGGTTCCTGGGCATGGAAGCCTTTCTGTCCCCTGTTCCTGGTTTGTTGGGAACAAACTTCAGCCTTCATGACCTTCCCTGAGTTCCAGAGGACAGAGTTCACAGTTGTGAATCAAGGGGTTTCCCAGGTGGCCTCAGTGGTAAAGAGCATACCTGCCAATGCAGACTCAGGATACACGGGTTCAATCCCTGGGTCGGGAAGACCCCCTTTAAGAGGAAACTGCAACTGGCTCCAGTATTCTCGCCTGGAAAATTCTACAAAAGGAGGCATCTAGCGCTACAGTCTATGGGGCCACAGAGTCTGAGCCTGTGCATACACACACAATCAAGGGAGAAGCAGCCAAGAAACACCTGAGGCAAGATTAAAGGAACCAGAGAGGCTCACCAAGATTAGGAAACCACCTGAGATGAGGTTGTTTATCTGGAAGTCTCTTGCTTTTTTGATGACCCAGCGGATGTTGGCAATTTGATCTCTGGTTCCTCTGCCTTTTCTAAAACCAGCTTGAACATCTGGAAGTTCACGGTTCACGTATTGCTGAAGCCTGGCTTGGAGAATTTTGAGCATTACTTTACTAGCGTGTGGGTAATTTTGAGCATTACTTTACTAGCGTACTTTACTATTTCTGCTTTATTGACTATGCCAAAGCCTTTGACTGTGCGGATCACAATAAACTGTGGAAAATTCTGAAAGAGATGGAAATACCAGAGCACCTGACCTGCCTCTTGAAAAACCTATATGCAGGTCAGGAAGCAACAGTTAGAACTGGACATGGAACAACAGACTGGTTCCAAATAGGGGAGTACGTCAAGGCTGTATATTGTCACCCTGCTTATTTAACTTCGATGCAGAGTACATCATGAGAAACACTGGTCTGGAAGAAGCACAAGCTGGAATCAAGATTGCCGGGAGAAATATCAATAACCTCAGATATGCAGATGACACCACCCTTATGGCAGAAAGTGAAGAGGAACTAAAAAGCCTCTTGATGAAAGTGAAAGAGGAGAGTGAAAAAGTTGGCTTAAAGCTCAACATTCAGAAAACAAAGATCATGGCATCCGGTCCCATCACTTCATGGGAAATAGAGAGGGGAACAGTGGAAACAGTGTCAGACTTTATTTTTTGGGGCTCCAAAATCACTGCAGATGGTGACTGCAGCCATGAAATTAAAAGACGCTTACTCCTTGGAAGGAAAGTTATGACCAACCTAGATAGCATATTGAAAAGCAGAGACATTACTTTGCCAACAAAGGTCCATCTAGTCAAGGCTATGGTTTTTCCAGTAGTCATGTATGGATGTGAGAGTTGGACTGTGAAGAAAGCTGAGTGCCAAAGAATTGATTCTTTTGAACTGTGGTGTTGGAGAAGACTCTTGAGAGTCCCTTGGACTGCAAGGAGATCCAACCAGTCCATTCTGAAGGAGATCAGCCCTGGGATTTCTTTGGAAGGAATGATGCTAAAGCTGAAACTCCAGTACTTTGGCCACCTCATGCAAAGAGTTGACTCATTGGAAAAGACTCTGATGTTGGGAGGGATTAGGGGCAGGAGGAGAAGGGGACAACAGAGGATGAGATGGCTGGATGGCATCACTGACTCGATGGACATGAGTCTGAGTGGGCTCCGGGAGTTGGTGATGGACAGGGAGGCCTGGTGTGCTGCGATTCATGGGGTCTCAAAGAGTCGGACATGCCTGAGCGACTGAACTGAACTGAATGGGGCTGGATACCATGATCTTGGTATTTTTAATATGTAGTCTTAAGCCAGGTCTTTCACTCTCCTCCTTTACCCTTGTCAAGAGGCTCTTTAGTTCCTCTTCACTTTCTGCTATCAGAGTGGTATCATCCACATATCTGAGGTTGTTCATGTTTCTCCCGCCTATCTTGATTCCAGCTTGTAACTCATCCAGCCTGGCATTTCTCAGGATGTGCTCAGTGTGTAGGTTAAACAAACAGGGTGACAACAGACAGCCCTGTTGTACTCCTTTCTCAATCTTGAACCAGTCAGTTGTTCCATACAAGGTTCTAACTGTTGCTTCTTGACCAACATACTGGTTTCTCAGGAGACAGGTAAGATGGTCTGGTATTCCCATCTCTCTAAGAACTTTCCACATTTTTTCATGATCCACACAGTCAAAGGTTTTAGTGTAGTCAATGAAACAGAGATAGATGTTTTTCTGAAAGTCCCTTGCTTTCTCTATAATCCAGTGAATGTTGGCAATTTGACTGATCTCTAGTTCCTCTTCCTTTTCTAAACCGAGCTTGAACATCTGGAAATTCTTGGTTCACATAACGCTGAAGCCTAGCATGCAAGATTTTAAGCATGACCTTATTAGTGTGGGAGATGAGTGCAACTGTCTGATGTTTAGCACATTCGTTGGTACTACCCTTCTTGGGAATTGGGATGAGGATTGACCTTTTCTAGTCCTGTGGCCACTGCTGGATCTTCCAGATTTGCTGATATAATGAATGTAAAACCTTGATGGCATCCTCCTTTAGGGGCTTGAATAGTTCTGCTGAAACTTCATCACATCCACTAGCTTTATTAACAGCAGTGCTTCTTAAGGCCCACTTGATTTCACACTCCAGAATGTCTGGCTCTGGGTGAATAACTACACCATCATAGTAATCCGGTTCATTAAGATCTTTTTTATACAGTTCTTCTGTGTATTCTTCCCATCTCTTCTTGATCTCTTCAGCATCTACTAGGTCTCCTACAAAGCGTGATCCACTGGAGGAGGGAATGGCAAACCACCCCAGTATACTTGCCATGAGAACCTCACAAACTGTATAACAGGCCAAAAACCCCTTAGAGCCACTGATACTTGCACCAGGGGACTTCCTCTCCTCACTTGGATATCTAGTGCCTGGCACCCTGACCATCCTTCCATCACAGTAATCACTGGTGAATGGAAAACATTAAGATGAAGCCCATCTCCTGCTGTGTGAAATTGGCATGGTTCAATGGGCTTATCATTTCTGTCACCATAAGTGATCCAAAAATCATGCTTCTTCATTTCCAACTCTGGAAAGGCCTACTTTGACCTGGAACCCAGAAATTACTTTTACAGGGTACTCCTCTAATTACATTTTATTGGGACTGCCAAAACCACCCAAAATGTACTAAAACTCCTAGGAGAAAACTTGCATTCTTTTTATGTCCCTTGAAGATACATATCTTACCATGTCTTTGAAATATAGCATGCCAGGAGACTATTTGTCAAGAATAAATACAAATCTTAAAAGTCTTCTCCACAAATATTAGTGAGAAGCTTTAGCCATTGGAGCAGTTAAACTTAAATTGTCCTATCTGCCAACTTGGACTCAACTGTTATTATAAACTAATGAGTTTTATATTGTTGTATATGATTCATAGCTAAAATTTGGAACAGAAGTTACAGTGTGTCTGTGTCTGTCTGCACATTTATGTACATCTATGGATATATGTTGTATATGTGTGATTTTTTTGCTTTGCCTACCTCTGGATGGAAATGCCAAAATTAATTTGTAATAGAGATCTATTTAACTGATTTAAAAATAAGTAGTTATGAATGAAGCATTCCTAAAACTCAGAAATACATTAAGTAACTCAATTGTTTTTCATGTTCGCATAATCCAGGATGATCTCTGGTAAATAAAAACTGGTTAAGTTTTTTAAAGTGTGTCTTCAGAGTTGTCAGCATTAAATAAAACATAGATTGGAATTTTCCTGGCAGTCCAGTGATTAAGACTCCACGCTTCTACTCCTGTACTCCGGGGAGTACAGGTTTGATCCCTTCAGGGAACTAAGATCCACATGCTGCAAGTCCAAAAATAAATAAATAATTAAATGTAGGTGAACAACTTCTATTCTCCCTGCTCACTAGTCAAATACATTCACATTATCTCCATTACAAAATTTGTCAACAAGAAAAGTAGCTTTGGATGATGGCAGACTTTAATGTCTAATGAAGTTTTGTGGGTAGCCTAAACATAATTGTTGGGCGATAGATGAATGTACGTGGGATGAGAGTTTTTAGGTGAACTTTACAGGAATAATTATGTGTTACAGTATGTCTACTTAGAAACAGTTTCTCAAATCTTTGGTAATTTCCATCTTTAAATTTTTGCTAAGTTAAATAATGGGAATTATTGGATGTCTAGATCATTTCCATATATGATAAAATGCTGAAGCAGCAATTGCTAAAGTCTAAGTTTACCTGCTGCTGCTGCTGCTGCTGCTGCTAAGTCGCTTCAGTCATGTCCGACTCTGTGAGACCCCATAGACGGCAGCCCACCAGGCTCCCCCGTCCCTGGGATTCTCCGGGCAAGAACACTGGAGTGGGTTGCCATTTCCTTCTCCAATGCATGATAGTGAAAAGTGAAAGGGAAATCACTCAGTCGTGTCCGACTCTTAGCGACCCCATGGACTGCAGCCCACCAGACTCCTCTGTCCATGGGATTTTCCAGGCAAGAGTACTGGAGTGGGGTGCCATTGCCTTCTCCGCTAAGTTTACCTAATCTTGACTTATTACAGAGGAAATTATATTTTGTCTATTAGTAAGCATCTCCTTCTTATTACAGAGGAAATATTTTGTTCTATTAGTAAACATGTCCTGTGCTAGATTGAAAATGTATACTATGAGGAAATGTATATTTATAGAAATTACAAAATGCATTCATAATTTTGCCAATCTAAAGAACGCTGATTTAACAGACAGTTCAGTTTGCAAGTGCTTACTTCTTCTTCTTTGTTTCTTTCTATTTCGTTTTTGGCTGCACCCCAAGGCTTGAGGGATTGCAGTTCCCCAACCAAGGATTCAACTCAGACCACAGCATGGTGCCAAATCCTAACCACTAGACCACCAGGGAACTCCCCACATATGTGCTTACTCAGTGTTCACCAGAAATTAAAGTTTCTCAAGGTTAAGAATTCTAATTAACATACGTAGTTAACCTACTAGAAATAATAAGGTAAATAACTCTGAATGCAAGGAAAGCAGGATGCATTTTTGGCTTTGAAAAGGCATGAGGTGTGGAGATGCATTTTTAAGAGAAAAGAAAGTAAATTTTTTTCCTAAAGTAAAACCGATTATTTTAGAATGGGAAAGAGGAAAATAAAGGATGAAAAGGTGTAGAAAGTCGGGCAGAAAGAGAAAGGAAGAGAGATTTTTACCTTATGCAGTCAAGTTAGATAAAATGGAATTGTCATTATAAGGGTTTTCTTAAAACATAGGCTTTACTCTCAACAGTATGCTTATGTATTTTCTTTCATTTGCTAAAAGAATAAAGTTACCTTGGAGTATTAATCTACTCCTGATAAGAGAAGTTTTTCTTTGCCTTTTAAGTAATCTGGTTAGAAAGCAAAGCTGTGTTTTACCAAAATAATTTTCTCTGCTTCATGTTGTCTTAATCAAGATTACTTAAGAAAACTTAGTGTTCTCAATATTAAAAGAGCTGTTTTGCTCAGATCTATGGGACCTTCTATATTCGCCTTTAGAATCTTTTGTCACCTGGGTTAAGTAGATAATTACATATTGTTTCATAATGAATTGTGATCCTACTTAGTGTAAGTGTCCAAAACATTATTTTGGGCAAGCTTCCCCAAATCAAATTTTAAGTGAAGTCTTTTTGAGCTGGGACTGACTTTGGGATTTTCCAGAGGTCTAAAGAAAAACTAGATTCATAAAACTGCTAGCAAAAGATCAAGATTAAGAATTAATTGCATAGGATTGGACTTCCCTAGTGGTACAGTGGATAGGAATCTGCCTGCCAGTGCTGGGGACATGGGTTCGATCCCTGGTCCAGGAAGATTCCACATACTTGGGGACCACTAAACCTGTGTGCCACAACTGCTGAGCTCATGTGCTGCTACTACTTCATGACAATATAGTTATTTGCAGAAGTGCAGCAAGAATCTGTTCTTCTTGTAACAGGACAAAATGGAAAGTATTGATTGTATCACCAATACTTTGACAGGAATGTCATATTTGCAAGAGACATACACAGACTCAGATATGACCAGACAACTTTAAGGAACTTTATAGAGCCAATAAAGCCCCTTGGAAAAAATTATTCTGGTTCCTTGCTTACAATGTTTCAGCAGCATTACAAGATCACTTCTGGAGTCCAGGAACCGCAGGCTATTATGGGGACCTCAAGAAGAAAGAGAGGAATTCACCTAAATCTGTAAGTACTTCAGGCAAAGTGTGATGATAAATTCTAGGCTTGGCTTCCTAGCCTAGAGAGGCATTTAAAAGTTCAGTCTGGAGATTCCTTATGAAAAGTTCCAGCAAAGCAGACATAAAAGAGCCTATATGATCAATCACTATTCTTGCTGCATCTCTGTAAATAATAAGGCCAGGTCTAATGAGATAAGACTTATTTTGCAAACAAATTAGTCTTATTTTGATTATCTGTGAGAGAAATGAGAGTGACTATAGAGAGAAAAAAATATGTTTTAATGGAACTCTTTGTGGACATCAGCTTCTGGTCCTATTAATTGTCTTTGATGTTTTGTTTTGTACCTGCTAACTGGAATGGATGCTGAATTCTTCTTGTTTCCTCCAGTATCTGGCTACAACTCTCCAAACTAATGTTTTCAATTTTTCTCCCACCCTCCAACTCAGGGTCATTAAAAACAAAAACTACCCTTTCCCAGAGCCATGCAGGCTGAAGTGGGAAACTTGATATAAACTTCAAGGAGAACTCCATGACAGCTCATGTATGAACAATCTTCATGACTATTGCTGTGTGGACCACTAAGAAAAATCACCAGAAACATTCAAACTGCAAACCAGGAAAAATACTGCCCTCACTCTGGCTGAAAATGCCTTGAGCCTGACATCTACAAATCTTCTTCACTGCTGCCTTCAGAACTCAGAAACTGGGATTATATTATGCTCCAGTCATGAACATTTGTATTTTTCTTTTCTTTTGTTTCCATGTTAGTGTTAGTTGCTCAGTCATGTCTGACTCTTTGTGATCCCGCAGACTGTAGCCTGCCAGGCTCCTCTGTCCATGGAATTCTCCAGGCAAGGATACTGGAGTGGGTTGCCATTCCCTTCTCCGGGGGATCTTCCCAACCTAGTGACTGAACCTGGGTCTTCTGCATATGAGGCAGGTTCTTTACTGTTTGAGCCACCAGGGAAGCCTATTTATTTCCATAAAATGCCTTTATTAAATAACTGATCTAACGGGTTGATAAAGAGTCTGCCTGCAATGCAGGAGACCCGGGTTTGATTCCTGAGTTGGGAAGATCCCCTGGAGAAGGAAATGGCAACCCATTCCAGTATTCTTGCTTGGAGAATCCCATAGGCAGAGGAACCTGGCAGGCTACAGGCTATGAGGTCCCAAGAGTGGGTCAATGACTGAGCAACTAAGCACAGAAGGGAATTCCCTGGCAGTCCAGGGGTTAGGACTTGGAGCTTTCACCACAGAGGGTCTGGGTTCAGTCCCTGGTCAGAGAACTAAGATCTCAGAAGCCACGAAGCCAAACAAAAATTTAAAAAATTAAATAAATTTGTTGTTTTGAGTTGCTAAGTCGTGTTCAACTCTTTTGTGACCCCATGGACTGTAGCCCATCAGGCTCCTCTGTCCACGGGATTGCCCAGACAAGAATACTGGAGTGGGTTGCCATTTTGTTCTCCAGGGGATCTTCCTGACCCAGGCATTGGATTGAACCTGTGTCTCCTGCTTTGGCAGGTGGATTCTTTACCTCTGAGCCACCTAGGAAGCCAAATTAATAAATACCTTATCCAAATACTTGCATCATGTAGGCCTAATTTGTAGAACTCACCTGTATCACTGCTTCCTAAAATGGAATACAACCCTTTAACTGACATATTCTTAGGACTAAAAGACAAGTTCAATGAGATATAGAGCAATATACCAATTCAGGACAGGTTCAACCCTACTTATACCAGATGACCCAAGATGGTAAATTATGCCACAGTCTTACTTAATCTTTAAGCAGATTACCAGGGCCCTTGAGACAACTGATCTACTTTCACAACTGGACCTTTCAAGTTTGATACAACTGCTATGGACTGAATTTCAAACTATAGCTTGTAAAATTATTATAGGATTTGCAACTGTAACTGTATTTAAATGTGCAATTTCTGGCTACTATGTACCCTACCCCAACACTCAGTGAATCAGTTACCCAGCCAGTTAATGTCTTCACCATTGATTCTGATACCTCTGCATCACAGAGGAGATTGTATTATAAACCTGATAGGCTGTTGGGCTTTTGGTTTTTTTAATGCAAGTGCAGGACTTAAGCTTTGATTGCCTATACATCTACTTCAAAGATGGCTATCTTTTTGGGGGGGAGGGAAGAGGGGAACAAGTAATTTTTAATTTTCTTTCTTTCTGTTATGACTTCACCGAAGAATCATGCAGTGCTGCCCGCGCTGGAGGCAATCCTGCATCTGTCTGTAAAGGCTGAACTTTTCCTCTCACCTTTGCTGTTTACTATGATCCCAGTGTTGTTTAGTCGCTCAGTCATGTCCAACTCTGCAAACCCATGGACTGTAGCCTGCCAGGCTCCTCTGTCCATGGGATTCTCCAGGCAAGAGTACTGGAGTGGGTTGCCATTTCTTTCAGTGTTAGCTTCAAAATACAGAAACCCGCCATCTTTTCTCTGTTACAATTTTTGTTGTCAAATCATGGCTGCTGAATGTACCTTCTTTCTGAGTTCCAGTTTGTCTTCTTTTTTTAAAATTTTGGCTGCACTTGGTCTTCAATGCAGCATGTGGGCTCTTCATTGCAGTCTTTCTCTAGTTGTGGGTGAAGTGGGCTCAGTTGCTCTGCAGTATGTGAGATCTTAGTTCCTAGACCAGGAATCGAACCCACTACCTCTGCATGGAAGTATGGAGTCTTAACCACTGGACTGGCAGGGAAATCCCTTGGTTTGCCTTTCTATAAAGTGGCCATCACCATGTCATCCATACCAGCAGCAGGAAGTCTATTCAGTTGTCCCCTTCACAGAAAAGATAAAAAGATTTTTGGCTCCTGCATTCAAAGACGGTTATCTAGAATAAACACATTGCTGGATAAAAAGCCAGGCCGCCTCCCTGCACTGAGGTTCTTTTGTTTTAGAGATGTTGGTTGAATTTGATAACTGTTTGGGTCACTTGTTTTTTCTCTTTCCATGCTTTAAATTTTTGTTCTTATGTTTTAAATTCACTAATAAACAGTGAGCCCATGAAAATCTAGGTCCCCCGCCTCGACCCCAGTAAAAGCAGAACCCCAGGCTCACACATGCTTCTGTCTCTCTACACATGAACTTGTTGTGTAGTCCCCAGTGCTGTGTGATTTCCAAGTCCTGTAAGTAACAAACCTTTATTTTTTTCAAAGTTTCCCAATGGTTATTGCTGAATGGTGTCTTGCAATCATAATAAGAACCACAAGGGTTGGTCCAACCACAGCATTGCTTGATAGGCTGAGACCAACACAAAATGCCCCTCCGTATCCTCAGGTCTCTCCTTTCCTCAATGCATTAGGTATCTGATCAAATATCACCTCCCCTTACACTGTTTTAATTTTTCAGAGCAACATCACCAACTATCTCTTTTCTCTCCCCTCCTCTCCTCCTATTAGAATGTCAGCTTCATGTGAGCAGGGACTTTGGTTCGCTGTTTTAACTCCAACACCTAGAAGGGCCCAGCACGTGGTAGTCAGTCACTCAATTAACCCTGAATTGCTTTGTTGAATGAATCCCCACTGCCACCCTCCTGGTCTCAGATGCCATCACCCCAGCCCTGGACTCCTGAAGCAGCTCCCTAACTAGTCCACCTGGTTCTCCCCCTGCCCACACCCAACCCCTTCTGCACACACCAGCCAAGGGAATCTTTCAGAACTGCCTATTGAATTCCCTCCCCAGCTAAGAACTCTGCAATGATGAAATAATTTGATAATTCCTTGATTGGATAAGATTTTGTGGAAATAGTCACTCTTGCGGGTATGAGTGCACACTGGAGGGCAATGTGATATCTCTCAAGGTAAATAATGTATGTACCTTTTGTCCCCACAATTTCAAATCCAGGAATTTATCCTCTAGATAGATTCTTCTTTTCCCCCATTGTTTTATAGTGTTTTATACATTTTTGAAATTCTGGTAAAATATACATAACAAAAAGCTTACCATTCCAACCATATTCGTGTGTACAGTTCAGCTGTACTAAGTACATTCATATTGCTGTGAAACGATCACCACCATCCATCTACAGAACCTTTAACAAAAATGTTATCTGCTTGTTTTTGGCTATGTTGGGTTTTCATTGCTGCACAGGCTTTTCTCTAGTCATGGAGAGAGGGGTCTATTCTCTAGTTGTGGTGCTCAGGCTTCTTCTCATTGTGGTGGTTTCTCTTGTTGCAGAACACAGGCTCTAGGGCACTCGGGCTTCAGGAGTTGTGATACACGAGCTTAGTTGCTCTGTGGCATGGGAGTTCTTCCTGGATCAGAGATCAAACCCGTGTCTCCTGAATTGGCAGGTGGATTCTTTACTACTGTGGCTCAGACGGTAAAGCGTCTGTCTACAGTGCAGGAGACCTGGGTTCAATCCCTGGGTCTGGAAGATTCCCTGGAGAAGGAAATGGCAACCCACTCCAGTACTCTTGCCTAGAAAATCCCATGCTCGGAGCCTGGTGCAGGCTACTGTCCATGGGGTCACAAAGAGTCGGACACGACTGAGCAACTTCACTTTCTTTACTACTTAGCCATCAGGGAAGCCCTATAAAAACTTTTCATGAAAATTCCATACGCATTCACCTCTCCCCAAGCTTCTACTGACTACCATTCTACTTCTTGTCTCTAACAGTTTGATTATTCCACTTACCTCACATACGTGGAGCCATGCAGTATGTGTTCTTTTAACGACTGGCTTATTTCACTTAGCATAATGTTTTCAAGTTGTTTCCATATTGTAGTATGTGCCAGAGGTTTCTTCTTTTTTAAGGCTGAACTCCATTTTTCAATTCCATTGTATGTATAGACCATATTTTATTTATCTATTCATTTGTTGATAGACCCTTGGGTTGCTTCCACCTTCTGGCTATTGTGGAGTAGTGCTGCTATGAAAATGAATATACAAATATCTATTTCAATTCCTGCTTTCAATTCTTTTGGGTATATGCCCAGAAGTAGAATCACTGGATCATATGGTAATTCTATATTTAAATTTTTAAGGAACCACCATACTGTTTTAATCATTTTTATTTATTTATTTTTGGCGTGCTGAGTCTTTGTGGTTGTGCAAAGGCTTTCTCTAGCTGCGGCAAGTGGGGACCACTTGCTCTGGGGGCTAGTTGCACTTCCAGGGCTTTTCATTGCGGTGGCTTTTCTTGTCAGGGAATACAGACTCTAGGGCATGTGGACTTCAACAGCTGTGGTGCCTGGGCTCAATAGTTGAGGTTCCCTGGCTCAAGAAGAGCACAGACTCAGTAGCTATGTACACGGGCTGAGTTGCCCTGTGCAACGGCATGGGATCTCCCCAGACCAGGAGTGAATCCATGTCTCCTGCATTGGCAGGTAGATTCTTCACCACTGAGCCACCAGGGAAGCC
This sequence comes from Bubalus kerabau, assembly GCF_029407905.1. Lineage (NCBI taxonomy): Eukaryota > Metazoa > Chordata > Mammalia > Artiodactyla > Bovidae > Bubalus > Bubalus kerabau. The sequence continues at coordinate 52,395,398 of NC_073638.1, forward strand.
CCACCTTGCTGCACCATTTTGAATTCCCTTTCCTCTACATAGATTCTTACATACAAAGATGGATAGATATGCAAGGACACTCACTACAGCACTGTCTCTAATAGTGAAACAGTAGAAATCACTTAAAGTCAATGAAGTTATTTAATATAATCACATAGCTCTATATACACTGAAAAGGAATCATCTCTAGCATCTCTTGTTAAATGAGCAAAAGTCAAGCACAAGAAAATTGAGGGTAACATTTTACTCCTGGGGACTGCCACCATACCATCCTGTTGCAAGACTGACCTATCCACTCTCCACAGTAGTCCGGTCTCCCCAGGGGCTGAGTGCATCTGGATGGTCAACTCTGTTCATGCATGTGATGAGCAGGTATTTTGTTCCTGCCATAACCTTTGATCACCTACAATAGAAAGCCTTTGAGAGCAGTCATGCATAATGTGGGCTCCAGGTCAAAGCACACAAAAACCAGTAGCTATAGCCGGAGGTGTCACAAGTCATCATGCCTTTCATCTAGCGGCTGCTGAGCACCAAGGACATTGATTAAAGACATTCAGGAGAACTGGATGAAGGTTGGTCTTGGCACTTACCAGGGACTACAGGAGACTATTTAGCATCACTGGCAAATCATCCAGCCCTGGCCTTGGCCATGACCTTGGAAGCTGGGATTGGAGGATGTAGGTTTCAAAGAACGTGATTCTACAAGTTCACTGGTGTTTGGACCCTGTGGGTGGGGTGGGGCAGGTCTTAACACTATCTGTAAATGTGCAGATGGGAATAACATGACTTTGGATACTGGTATAATTATGGGGGGAGGTGAAGACCCCACTTCTGTGATCAGCTGCCATGGAAATATTTGTCCAGAAACATTGTCAGGATTGAAGCAGCATTGAGGAGCCAGTATTGTCTATGAAATCTATTCACTGCCTCACAAGGACGCATCAGAAAGTAATTGAGGCAGTGCTGATTTCTTCAATAATTCTTCAGTCCACTGTCTTAAAAGCATTGTGCAAAATACTCAAAGAAGGTAAATAAAACTGTGAATATGTAACTACTATGATTTGTAAACAGATTGGATTTAAAGATTAGTGTGATTATTTGTTTTTCCTCAATATCTTATTTTAGTAAAATAGACAGGCAAAGGGAATTTGCTGTAAGACTCAGGGAACTCAAACAGGGGCTCTGTGACAATCTAGCAAGGTGGGATGGGGAGGGAGATGGAATGGAGGGAGGGGGCATGGGTGTACCCACAGACAAAAAAAAAGAATAGCTGAGGAATTCCCTGGTGCTCCAGTGGTTAAGACTCTGTGCTTCCACTGCAGGGGGCATGAGTTAAATTCTGCAAGTTGCATGGTGTGGCCAAAAAAAAAAAAAAAAATTGAAGAATTGCTATGTGACTGTACGAGGGTTATAAGCTTAATAATTTGAGACCTTAAAAAAGACAATACTATCATTGTGTTGCCATTTATCTATTGCTGCATAACAAACCATCTCATAACTATGTGGTTTATTGTTGCAGTCAAAACTGGATGTTAAATAAGTGGATGAGAGTATTATGAGGATATTTACATTATGTCAAAGTATATTCCCACCAAATACTGAGTGGTCTCCAAGGGAAACTAATAATTATATGGTAGAAAAACCACCTTAACCAAATGATTAATAGCATTGTGTACATCATGTGCCCCTCGATATGATGCACTAAGAAAGGGGTATTACTCCTCTGATTTTCTTGCCAAAATACATAATCTCAACCTAAACTATGAGAAAATATTAAGCAAGCCTAAATTGAGGCTACAAAATAAATGACCAGTATTCTTCAAAAGTGTTAGTCATAAAAGACAAAGATAGTTTGAGAAACTGTCCCAGATTGTAGGAGAATAAAGGAGACACAACAATTAAATGCAATCTGGACCAGAGAAGGGACATTGGTGGAAAAACAGGCAAATGAAACAAAGTTTGTAAATTAATTAATAGCATTGCATTAATGACAGTTTCCTGACTTATTATGATTGTACTTGGGTTATGTGTCAGGTTATGTGTTAACATTTGAGCAAACAATTAGAAAGAGTACGGGAACTGTACTATTTTGCAATTTTTCTGTAACTCAATGATTATTACAAAATAGCAAGTTTACAAAATAAAATAAGCTTAATGGCTTACCACAATAGCTGTTTTATAATATTTCAAGATTTTGTGAGTCAGAAATTTTGGCAAGATTCAGCAGAATTCTCTTCTCCACATGGCAGTGACTGAGATGGCTTGGTGGTATTCAGCTTGTGTCTGGGCTGCTCCTGAGCATCCAATGTGGTTTTATTCATGTGCTTGGCACTTGGGCAGGGATTGCAGGGAGGCTGGCCTCAACTGGGGCCCCCTCCTCTCTATGCAGTCCCTGGGCTTTGAAATGTGTCCTCTTCCTGCAGGGTAGTCCATCTTCTTACATGTTATCTCAGGGAACTAAGAGCTAGTATTCCAAAATGCAGAAGGTAGAAGGTGCCAATCCCTGTCTTGGTCAGTTCAGGTTGCTGTAACAGAATACCATACACTGCTGGGGCTTAAACAACCAAAATTAATTTCTCACAGTTCTTATCACAGAGAACAAACCTGACTCCATGCTGGAATCTCTTCCTTCTGCTCGGACCCTTGTGCTCTGTTGCCTGTTCTAAGTTATGCTGGCCCTGCATTTTTGTAAAGAATATTGCCTATAACCTGAAATATATATGACAGCCCCTTCTTAAGGCTCTGACTTTTAAAGGTTTAACATTTTAGAGATAAAAAGTTGCGGAACAGAAAATAGTTGCTGGGACTTCCCTGATGTCCAGCGGTTAGGACTTCAGTCTTTCACTACCAAGCCTTTGGTTCAGTCTCTGGTCAGTGAACTAAGATCCTACAAGCTGTGAGGTATAGCCAAAAAATAATTAATTTTTAAAAATTGCCTTATTGGAAATTTATAGGAACATTATGAACAGACTTTGGATAGCTGCAAAAACTAAGGATTCCTCAATCAAGAAGTTGCAACAACCAGCCATACTTTGTACAATCCCTTTTAGTATAAAAAAAGCTTGAGTTCAAACTCAAGTAAGATGTTCTTTGGGACACTAGTAAACCATCTTCGTCTGTTGATTTTTCACATAAAGTCTATATTCCTTGCCCCCCAGACTCGTCTTTTAATTTATTGTCTTATGCGGCAAGCAGTACGAGCTTGGACTTGGAAACATTCTGAAGGTTAGGAGTCCAAGATCAGGATTACAGAACTGTCAGGTTCTGGTGAGGGCCATCTTCTGGGTTGCAGACTGCTGACTTAATGTATCCAGGCACAGTACCGAGCAGAATGAGGCAAGTTTTCTCCTGATTCTCATAAGGACACTAATCCCATATAATCCTAATCACCTCCTCCAACCTCTCAAAGGCCCCACCCTCTAAAACCATGACATGGGAGGTAGAAGGTTTCAACATAGGAATTATGTTGTTGTTGGTCCATTGCTAAGTCCTATCTGACTCTTTGTGACCCCATGGACTGCAGCACGCCAGGCTCCTCTGTCCTGCACATTTTCCGAGTCTGCTCAAACTCATGTCCATTGAGTCGGTAATACCATCCAACCATCTCATCCTCTGTCGTCCCCTTCTCTTCCTGCCCTCAATCTTTCCCAGCATCAGGGTCTTTTCCAATGGGTCAGTTCTTCGTATCAGATAGCCAAAGTATTAGAGCTTCAGCAACAATCCTTCCAATGAATATTCAGGGTTGATTTCCTTTAGGATTGACTGGTTTGATCTCCTTGCAGTCCCTGGGGAGACACAAACACTCAATCCATAAGTCTCTTAAGGCCTGGAACTAGAAACCGGCAGCGTCACTTTCACTAAAGTATTGGTCAGAGCAGTCATAGAGCCTATCTACCTTCAAGTGAGGGGGACAGATAGACCTTACTTCTCAACGGTCAAAGAATTGGTTCCTTTTTTTTTTTTTAACCTATCACACATGGGAAAGAGATTAGATTAGTTATAACTCTTGGTTCTTGGCATTCTTTTCTTTTGGGGCCACGCGATACTGCTTATGGGATCTTAGTTCCCCAACCAGGACTTGAGCCCACGCCCTTGGCAGTGAAAGCACAGAGTCCTAACCACTACACAGCAGGGAGTTCCCCTGGCATACTTTCATCACTGATCTGGGCATGGACTAACTTTATGTATTTGTTTCTTTCTGTATTTGCTTAGCTTTTCTCAAAAAGGCAAAGGAAAGCTTAGGTTATTCCTCTTTGTGTCATTTAGGATTTGCATACCTGCTTGATAACATGATTAGAGAGAACTGCTTGGAATGGGGAGACATGATGCTTGTTTCTAAAGTATCATATTTCCCTTATTTGTATTATTTGGTAAAACTTAGCAGAACTAATTGTGGAAAATTCTTAAAGAGATGGGAATACCAGACCACCTAACCTGCCTCCTGAGAAATCTGTATGCAGGTCAAGAAGCAACTGTTAGAACTGGACATGGAACAACAGACTGGTTCCAAATAGGGAAAGGAGTACGTCAAGGTTGTATATTGCCTTTTAACTTATATGCGGAGTATATCATGTGAAATGCCGGTCTGGACAAAGCACAAGCTCCAATCAAGATTGCTGGGAGAAATATCAATAATCTCAGATAGGCAGATGACACCACCCTTATGGCGGAAAGTGAAGAACTAAAGAGCCGCTTGATGAAAGTGAAAGAGGAGAGTGAAAAAGCTGGCTTAAAACTCAACATTCAAAAAGCTATGATTATGGCATCTGGTCCTATCACTTCATGGTAAATAGATGGGGAAACAATGGAAACAGTGACGGACTTTATTTTGGGGGGCTCCAAAATCACTGCAGATGGTGACTGCAGCCATGAAATTAAAAGACGCTTATTGCTTGGAAGAAAACTATGACCAACCTAGACAGCATATTAAAAAGCAGAGACATTACTTTGCCAACAAAAGTCTATCGAGTCAAAGCTTTGGTTTTTCCAGTAGTCATATATGGATGTGAGAGGTGAACTATAAAAGAAAGCTGAGTGCCGAAGAATTAATGCTTTTGAACTGTGATGTTGGAGAAGACTCTTGAGAGTCCCTTGGACTGCAAGGAGATCCAACCAGTCAATTCTAAAGGAAATCAGTTCTGAATATTCATTGGAAGGACTGATGCTGAAGCTGAAACTCCAATACTTTGGCCACCTGATGCAAAGAACTGACTTCTTGGAAAAGACTCTGATGCTGGGAAAGATTGAGGGCAGGAGGAGAAGGAGAAGATAGAGGGTGAGATGGTTGGATGGCATCACTGACTCGATGGACATGAGTTTGAGCAAGCTTAGGGAGTTCGTGATGGACAGAGAAGTCTGATGTGCTGCAGTCCATGGGGTCACAAAGAGTCAGACACGACTGAGTAACTGAACTGAACTGAGCAGAGCTAAAAAAAATAATTGTACAGTCAAAGAGGTTTTTGGAGAGAGAGGCTCAGGCTTTCCTGGCTGTCCAGTGGTTAAGACCCCAAGCTTCTACTGCAGGGGGCCGAGGTTCAATCCCAGGACAGGGAACTAAGATCCCACATACCATGCTGGCTCAACCAAAAAAAAAAAAAAAAGACAGAGGTATCGAGAGAGAGGCTCTAAAGATCATTATAAAAAGTAAACATAGTGTTACAGTGAAAACACATGGGCTTTGCAATTAAACCCACTTGAGCTGAATCCTGACTCCTCTACTTTCAAGCTTTTGTAGGTTCAGCTAATTCCAGAGCCTTGGTTTCCTCATCTTTATGTTGGGAATAATGTCAGCTTTGCAGGGTGATGTGAAGATTACAAGACACAACAGTGTAAGTAAAGCATTCATTATTTTAATTGGTGTAAAGTAGTTCTCAATATATGACTACTAGTGTGGTTATGTACAGTAATGTTTGTTGTTGTTCAGTAGCTAAGTTGTGTCCGACTCTTGCAACCCTGTGAACTGCAGCATGCCGGGTTTCCCTGTCCTTCCCTAGCTCCCAGAGTTTGCACAAACTCATTGCCATTGAATTGGTGATGCCATCCAACCATCTCATCCTCTGTCATCCCCTTCTTTTGGCTTCAGTCTTTCCCAGCATCAGGGTCTTCTCCAGTGAGTCTGCTCTTTGCACCAGGTGGCCAAAGTATTGGAGCTTCAGCAACAATCCTTCCAATGAATATTCAGGGTTGATTTCCTTTAGGATTGACTGGTTTGATCTCCTTGCAGTCCAAGGGATTCTTGAGAGTCTTCTCCAGCGCCACAATTTGAAAGCATCAGTTCTTCGGCGCTCAGTCTTCTTTATGGTCCAACTCTCATATCTATACATGACTACTGGAAAAACCATAGCTTTGACTAGATGGACCTTTGTTAGCAAAGTGATGTCTCTGCTTTTTAATACGCTCTCTAGGTTTGCCATCCCTGGGTGGGGAAGCTCCCTGGAGAAGGAAATGGCTACCCACTCTAATATTCTTGCCTGGGAAATCCCATGGACAGAGGAACCTGGTGGGCTACAGTCCATGGGGTCGCAAAAAGTAGGACTTTTCTTCCAAGGAGCAAGCATCTTTTAATTGCATGGCTGCAGTCACCATTTGGCTGCTGCTGCTGCTAAGTCGCTTTCAGTTCAGTTCAGTTCAATTCAGTCGCTCAGTCGTGTCCGACTCTTTGCTACCCCATGAATCGCAGCACGCCAGGCCTCCCTGTCCATCACCAACTCCCGGAGTTCACTCAGACTCATGTCCATCGAGTCAGTGATGCCATCCAGCCATCTCATCCTCTGTCGTCCCCTTCTCCTCCTGCCCCCAATCCCTCCCAACATCAGAGTCTTTTCCAATGAGTCAACTCTTCGCATGAGGTGGCCAAACTACTGGAGTTTCAGCTTTAGCATCATTCCTTCCAAAGAAATCCCAGGGCTGATCTCCTTCAGAGTGGACTGGTTGGATCTCCTTGCAGTCCAAGGGACTCTCAAGAGTCTTCTCCAACACCACAGTTCAAAAGCATCAATTCTTTGGCGCTCAGCCTTCTTCACAGTCCAACTCTCACATCCATACATGACTACTGGAAAAACCATAGCCTTGACTAGATGGACCTTTGTTGACAAAGTAATGTCTCTGCTTTTCAATATGCTATCTAGGTTGGTCATAACTTTCCTTCCAAGGAGTAAGCGTCTTTTAATTTCATGGATGCAGTCACCATCGCAGTGATTTTGGAGCCCAAAAAAATAAAGTCTAACACTGTTTCCACTGTTTCCCCATCTATTTTCCATGAAGTGATGGGACCGGATGCCATGATCTTTGTTTTCCGAATGTTGAGCTTTATGCCAACTTTTTCACTCTCCAGTTTCACTTTCATCAAGAGGCTTTTTAGTTCCTCTTCACTTTCTGCCATAAGGGTGGTGTCATCTGCATATCTGAGGTTATTGATATTTCTCCCAGCAATCTTGATTCCAGCTTGTGTTTCTTCCAGTCCAGCGTTTCTCATGATGTACTCTGCATATAAGTTAAATAAGCAGGGTGACAATATACAGCCTTGATGTACTCCTTTTCCTATTTGGAATCAATCTGTTGTTACAAGTCGCTTTAGTCTTGTCCAATTCTGTGTGACCCCAGAGACGGCAGCCCACCAGGGTCCCCCATCCCTGGAATTCTTCAGGCAAGAACACTGGAGTGGGCTGCCATTTCCTTCTCCAATGCATGAAAGTGAAAAGTGAAAGTGAAGTCACTCAGTCGTGTCTGACTCTTAGCAACCCCATGGACTGTGGCCTACCAGGCTCCTCCATCCATGGGATGTTCCAGGCAAGAGTACTGGAGTGGGTTGCCATTGCCTTCTCCAAGTGATTTTGGAGCCCAAGAAAATAAAATCTGTCACATATGTCACTGTTTTCACTTTTTTTCTCTTCTATTTGCCATGAAGTGATGGGACTAGATGCAGTAATCTTCATTTTTTGAATGTTGAATTTCCAGCCAACTTTTTCACTCTCCTCTTTCACCCTCATCAAGAGGCTCTTTAGTTCCTCTTTGCTGTCTGCCATTAGAGTAATATCATCTGCATATCTGAGGTTGCTGATATTTCTCCTGGCAATCTTGATTCCAGCTTGGGATTTATCCAGTCCAGCATTTGCATGATGTACTCTGCATAGAAATTAAATAAACAGGGTGACAACATACAGCCTTGACATTCTCCTTTCTCAATTTTGAACCAGTCTGTTGTTTCACGTCCAATTCTAACTGTTGCTTCTTGACCTGCACACAGGTTTCTCTTAGGAGATAGCTAATTAGGCTACAAATAACACTTTCAAACTACTCCTAAGAGAAGTAAGACAGATATACACATCTCTATTTAGAAAGTGAAGATGCAAAGACCAGGAACACATTGAAGATCCCAGGCTGGTACAATAGAAGGAGGGAAGGACACTGCTGACTATGGTCGAGCACTCAGCAAAGATGGAGCCCTAGGCAGGTGGATGGGGCAGGTTGAGCACCTCACAGGCAGACACTGACCTTATCAGCTCAGACTTATCTGCAGCAGGACCATGTATTGAGAACAGACTGAAACCACAGACTTTGCCCCCCATCCTCCCTTGAGAGGCATTCTACTAGCTGAGTGATGACAGGATTTGAAGGTTTTCCCAAAATCATAATGGGAAAATATCAATATAAATTACTTTAAAAAAAAAAGAGCAGTACCATTTAGCAATTTTACTGTCTACAACAACATTTGAGAAATAAAGACTGAGGATCATGCACTTTTAACTTGCAAAAATGAACTTTTCCTTCTTATCTTTTTGTTATAATGATTAATGAAAGGTTTTTTTGTTTTGTTTTGTTTTTGCCACAGAGGGCATTTGAGTTAATTTCAGACTGTACAAGGCACAGAAAAGTAATTTGAAGGTTATGTTATTAAATGTGACAATAATATTCTAGTGTGTAAGTGTGGATGGCTTGGTTTCATGAGGTTTTTTTTCTTTTCTCGAAAGCTGAAGGGAATGGCAACCCATTCTAATATTCTTGCCTGAAGAATGCCATGGACAGAGGAACCTAGTGGGCTACTGTCCATGGGGTCACAAAGAGTCAGATATGACTGAGCAACTAATACATATAGTGAAAATATCTAAAAATGGGAAACATACTATCATTTGTGCATAAAAATGGAATATATGTGGCATAAATGCAAATAATTTCTCTGGCATTATATCCAAGGAACTAGCATGCTTGGTAGTCTCATGTTTATATTTTTGTAAATATATGTATGATATCCACAACTGATATAAATAAGTATATATCTATAAATAAACTTTATACATTTATTTACATTTATATTTTATTTATATATATTTTATATATAAGTATACATAAATACTGGAGAAGGAAATGGCAACCCACTCCAGTGTTCTTGCCTGGAGAATCCCAGGGAGGGGGAGCCTGGTGGGCTGCCGTCTATGGGGTCGCACAGAGTCGGACACGACTGAAGCGACTTAGCAGCAGCAGCAGCAGCATACATAAATACATGTATATTTCAAAAAGGTATATGTATATTCACATGGTTCAAAAATCAAAACAGCACAGAAAGTTTTATAGAGGAAAGACTCTAAGCCAATCCCTAAGCCAAAGTCCTCCCCCAAAGCAACCACTTAAAATATTTTTTGTAGCATTCCAGAATTCTCTTTCCCTCTTTTCCTTCCTTCTTTCTTTTTCTCTTTCTGCCCCGCTCCCTCCACCTGTTCCCTCCCTCCCTTCCTTTCTTTCTTTCTTTCTTCACTTTTTGCTTTGGCTGTGCTGCAAGGTTTTGCAAGATCACCAGGGAATTCCCTCCAGAATTTGTAAAGATGGATATTCTCTCTCCACCTTTTTACCACAAAAGATGCATGTTGCCCTTCTGCACCTTCTTCTTTTTTAAAAAATTGAAGTATTGTTGATATACAATATTATATATTATGGGTGTACAATATGGTGATTTACAATTTTTAAAGGTAATACACCATTTATTGGAGAAGAAAATGGCAACCCACTCCAGTGTTCTTGCCTGGAGAATCCCATGGACAGAGGAGCCTGGTAGACCATGGTCCATGGGGTCACAGAGTGTCGGACACAACTGAAGCAACGAAGCACTCACGCAAGCAAGCACGCACGCACGCCATTTATAGCTATTATAAAATATCGCTAACATTTCCTATGCCTTACAATACATCCTCAAAGCTTATTTTATACATCATAACTTGTACCTCTTAGTCCCCTACCCCAAAATTGTTCCTTCTCCCTTCTCTCTCTCCATTGGTTAACACTAGTTTGCTCCCTATATCTGTGAGTCTATTTCTTTTTTGTTATATTCACTAGTTTGTTGTATTTTTTATTTTTTTGAACATTTTTTTTGGTCATGCCCTGAGGCATGTGGGATATGGGGCCTTAGTTCCCTGACCGGAGCCTTCTGCATTGGAAGGCAGAGTCTTAACCACTGACTGGTGGGGAAGTCCACATGTGTCTCTCTCTGTTAGTTTTTTAAAGCATTTGGAAAATATTTATTCATTTATTTGGCTGCACTCAGAATCTTTAGGCATGTGAATACTCCAGTGGCAGCACGTGGGATCCAGCTCTCGGGGATCAAACCCATGCCTCACCCCAACTCCTATACCGGGAACGCAGAGTCCCAGCCACTGGACCACCAGGGAAGTCCCTGTGGGTATCTTTTGAATTAGTGTTTTTGTTTTCTCGGGTATACATCCAGGAGTGGAATTTCTGGGTCATATGATAGTTCTATTTTTAGTTTTTTGAGAATCTTCCATGCTGTTTTCCACAGTGGTTGTACCAATTTACATTCCCACCAGCAATGTACACAGGTTCACTTTTCTCCACATCCTTGCCCATCCTTTGTTATTTGTGTTCTTTCTGATAATAGCCATTCTGATGTATATTTCAGGGGAGAGGTGCTATCTCATTGTGGTTTTGATTTGTATTTACCTGATGATAAGTGATGTTGAGCATCCTGTGCCTGTTGGCCATCTGCAAGTTTTCTTTGGAAAAATAACTATTGTGGTCTTGCCTATTTAAAAAAATTTTTTTTTGTATTTTTGCTGTCCAGTTGTAGGAGCTGTTTATATATTTTAGATATTAAACCCTTATCAGTTATATCATTCACAAATATTTCCTCTCATTCAGTAGGTTGGGTTTTGTTTCTTTCTTTGTTTTGGCTGCACTGCATAGCTTGCAGGATCTTAGTTCCCTGACCAGGGGTCGAACCCATGCCCTCTGTACTGGAAGCATGGAGTACTAACCACTGGACCGCCAGGAAATTCCCTCAGTAGGTTGTCTTTTCATTTCATTGTGGTTTCCTTTGCTGTGCAAACACTTTTAAATTTAATTAGGTCTGATTTATGTTTGCTTTTATTTCTTTTGCTTTAGGAGATAGAGCCAAAAAAATATTGCTGTGATTTATGTCAAAGAGTGCTAAACCTACATTTTCTTCTAGGAGTTTTATGATTTCCAGTCTACATTTAGGTCTTTAATCCATTTTGAGTTTTCTTTTTGGATATGGTGTTGGAGAATGTTCTAGTTCCATTCCTTTACATGTAGGTGTCCAGTTTTCCCAGCACCACTTATTGAAGAGACTGTCTCTTCTCCACTGTATACTCTTGACTCCTTTGTCGTAGTTTAATTGACCGTAACTGTATACACCTTTCTTTTGTCACTTAACAATGTACTTGGAAAGTTTTCCATATTCATACGTCAAGAGTTCTCTCAATCTTTTTCAACAGGTTAAATCCCACTGGGTGTGTATACCATAATTTAACTGGCTCTGAACTGAAAGACAATTGAGCTGTTTCCTAGACAAAGCCTCTAGACTTCGCTGACTGAGCAATTGACCAAGCAATCAGCACAGGCTTATAAAAGAGAAGGGAGACACTCTCCTATCCCAGATAGGCTGAGGGCAGAGGTAAGAGCAGGACAGGGAGGAAAAGTAGGGATGGGAAGTAGGAGGTGAGAGGCAAGGTGGGGGCTCCCCTGGTGTCCTGGGAGGGCTTTTCCTCTGGTGCCTCCACCACCCACTGCTCTGGCTCAGTTTCTCCTCCACATTCTCCTTACTTCTTGGCCTTCCCCAAGGTCTAGTCCTGACTCTGCCCAGGGAACCTCCCAAGACCTCTCAGTGGGGGTTGCAGAGGGTTGTTGTGGTGTAAGGACCTGAGGTTTAGCTCTCACTAGGGCTTCCCTGGTAGCTCAATTGGTAAAGAATCTGCCTGCCATGCAGGAGACCCTGGTTCAATCCCTGGGTCAGGAAGATTTCCTGGAGAAGAATTAGGCAACCCACTCCAGTATTCTTGCCTGGAGAATCCCCATGGACAGAGGAGCCTGGGGGGCTACAGTCCATGGGGTTGCAAAGAATTGGACATGACTGAGCAACTAAGCACAGCACAGCACAGCTTTCCATATAGCCTTCTCGCTACTCTCAGCTCCCTTGGCACAGGCTCCGGAACCTTAAGCAAGAACTGAATGGTTCAATGGCCTTCATCTGGCCACTGGTCAGCTTCCCTGTTTACTCCGCTGGCAATCTCTTGGCTCCTAAACTTAGGTTGCTTCGGGCTAGTTGGGATGGGATGAGGAGGCAGAAGCAAAGGCTGGCTGACACCCCTCCTCTCACTCAACAACCCCATCAGCAGATTATGCCTCATGGTTCCTGTTATGCAGGACCCTCTGATTGTGGGTGAAATACTGTCTGGCAAAACCGGAAGGGGATGTCTAGAGAGGGGTGGTGGCTCCCTCCACGTCACAGAGCTAGTGTTGAAATGTCCTTAGGTGGGGGTGGATTCCTACCACTTGGTCCAGACCTCTCCAGGCCCTTCATCGCTCAGCTCATTGGTGAAGTGGGGTAAGCCAGGTGAGGAGGCCAGAAGATCTGGGTTTGGGAGGGAGACAGAAAATCTGACCAAGAGTCTTATGGTGGCTTCCTGGCAGGAGTGAGTGGTCATGGCTTGGCAGATGACACAGTTGCTGCTTCTGGCTTTGGCGGCTGCTGCATGGGGTGCCCAGGTCCCCAGAACTCCACGGGCCAGGACAGACCTGCTCAATGTCTGCATGGATGCCAAGCACCACAAGGCAGAACCAGGCCCAGAGGACAGTCTACACGAGCAGGTGAGGATGGGGTGGGGTCTGGGGTAGGGGAGAGTGCAGACCCCCAAAAAGGGAGAAGTTAGGGTGATGGGAAGATCAGCTTTGGGAGTGATGGAGGCAGGAGGGTGGCAGGGAGGTGATCCTGGTGGACCTCTCCTAGGAGGTCACTACAACACAGGGAGGACTATTTATCTAGCGCCCTCTATGGGTCAAGTGTTTTCCTCACATCTTGTCTGTGAATACCTACTTGGTAGGTGATAGGAAGGAAATGGCAACCCACTCCAGTGTTCTTGCCTGGAGAATCCCAGGGACGGGGGAGCCTGGTGGGCTACCGTCTATGGGGTTGCACAGAGTCGGACACGACTGAAGCGACTTAGCAGCAGCAGCAGCAGCAGGTGGTCTCTATTTATACAAATGAGGAAATGGGCCCAGAGAAGGCACAGGTAGACATGGGAACTAAGAATCCAGCCGGGAGAGGGACTGGTGGTAACTTTCCCAACCTTCACTATGTGCCAGTCCATGGAGCTCAAAGTCATGATAGGAGAGACAGGTCCCTCATGGTCACCATGTAACAAGGAACTACAAATAGGCCAGGTCCTCACCTCCATTAGGTCTTGATGAGAAAGTGGCAAATCAGATACGCTGGGAAGACTTCCAAGTAAAGAGGCCATTGGCTTGGCCTTGGAGGTTGAGTAAGAGTTTTCCAGGAAGACAAAGCAGGAAAAGGCAGCCTAGCAGAGGACGGTGTGTACACAGGTGGGAGGGTGACAGCATGAGTGGGGCCAAGTCCAGTGTGGCCAGAGCCAAGAACGCTGCTGCCCGCAGAGAAGGGGAGGTGCGGCTGGCCTCAAGGGAAGGTCCCTACAGCAGCTCAGGGACTCTGAGCTTGAAGTTGAACTCCAGGCTCATGAGAAATGTGGGTATCTTATTCCCTCTGGTCTCTCCCTCGGCTCCCTATAAGCCTTCACACTGCTGGGGGCGCTGCAGAGTCCCCAGGGAAAGGTTGGCATGGACTGTCTCCAGGGTCTTCAAGTGAAGAGAGGGAAGTTCAGCAGCCCATGACTTCTGAGCTATTTCCAACACTTCATTTGCTAGTAAAATACCCATAACATAAAATTTGCCATTTATGCATTTCTAAGCATGCAATGCTGTGGCATTAGGTAGATTCACACGCAAACATCACCACCATCACCACCATCCACCTCCAGAATGTTTTCATCTTCCAAAACTGCAAGTCCATATGCACCACCGCATTTTTAGGATTTTTTAAGTTTTAAAGGGGGCTTTAAAGAACCTTTAGTAGCACTTCCTTTTTGCCAAGAAATGGTGCGCAGATCTTTGAGGAAGACAGGTGATTGCAATTCAGAGGGACATAGGCTATGTGAGAGTGGCTGGTTTTCTGGAGCCTCTCCAAAACGGGCCAGGAAGTATTTTTCATTACATGTATTAATCCTTTCAGAGGAGGAAACCACTGACCCTGGCTGGCAGGTCAGGGATGCAGTGGATGGGGTCTTGCAAGTTGACCAGGATTTGGGCATCTGAGGAATGGTATGCACAAAAAGCTAGGGAAGCCTGGAAGCAGGCTCTGCAGCAGCAGCTCCAGGCATGGTCTTGGTTATTGGAGAGGGGTCAGTTTGGCTCCGCCGTCAAGGACTTTCCTTAGTTTCTCCTGAGTGTCCAGACCCATCACAGCTGCCCCCTCACTTGAGCCTGCATGCTAGAGTTCATCTCAGACATTTCAAGCATCATAATCACTCAGCTCCTGACTCCCAGCCCACAGAAATTCCTAAAAACCACAATCACTTCTCCCATCTTGTGTATGTGTGCTAAGTCGCTTCAGTCATGTCCAGCTCTGTGTGAACCACTGAACTGTAGCCCACCAGGCTCCTGTGTCCGTGGGACTCTCCAGGCAAGAATACTGGAGTGGGTTGCTGTGCCCTCCTCCAGGGGATCTTCCCAACTCAGGGATTGAACCTGTGTCTCTTACATCTCCTGTATTGGCAGGGATTGAACCTGTGTCTCTTACATCTCCTGTATTTCCCACTAGCACCACTTGGGAAGCCCCTTCTACCTTCTTACCTGCCTTGAATTTACCTCTCCAGGATTGCCTCCCACATTTAGTCCCATGGCCCATGGCTGGGCCATGTGTGGGTCACTGCCACTCTGCGCCCCTCTTCTTTCAAGACCTACCAGGAGTCCCCTCACCTGGGCTTCCAGACCCTGAAAGAGCCAAACCAGCCCCCTTTCTTCCACCCCCCACCACAACCTGAGTCCAGGATTCCCCCTCTCCTCTCTGTCCTGAGTTAAAACCCTAACCTTACCATCCAAAAAGGGTGCAGCTTCCTTAAACTCTGTAAAACTGGAGTAATGATCTTTCGACTGGGACCATTATCTTCAGTAAGAGAAGATAAAGTGCAAGAATCTCAGGGACTTTGCATCTGCTATTTTCTGTGCCCCCAGTGTTCTCTGTATCCCCCCTCCCTGCCCCTCACTAAAACCATAAGCTCAAGGAGGGCAGAGATTTGATCTATTTTGTTCATTACAGTATACTCAGCAGCCAGCACAGTGCCTGCACTCAGTTAATACCAGCTCAGTGCAAAATGAATAATATAAATAACCCAGATAACGTGAAATAACTTTGTTAACAGTTTAGAGATGTACAAATAATAATGTCCCCCCAAGATGATGATTCCCCAGATCTCCCACGTCCCCTGTGTTACTTTCTGCTAGAAGGTCAGTATTATTACTGCCTCTACCCCAAAATGAGGGCTCTCAAGTCCAGGCTTAGGGGCAGCCTCCCCAGCTAGTGATCCTCTGGATGATCTACCCGAGGCAGAGGAGCCAGAATATGGAGGAGATGGCCACGGTGGCTCAAGGACTTAGCCCCATATCTTCCCCTCCACAGTGCAGCCCCTGGAGGAAGAATGCCTGCTGCTCTGTCAACACCAGCATAGAAGCCCATAAGGACATTTCCTACCTGTACAGATTCAACTGGGACCACTGCGGCAAGATGGAGCCTGCTTGCAAGCGCCACTTTATTCAGGACACCTGTCTCTACGAATGCTCACCTAATCTGGGGCCCTGGATCCGGGAGGTATGGGCACCAGCCCCGCAGACAGGAGCTTCAGCAGAGGGCAGAGTCCACTGGTCACTTGCAGGAAGGCTGTGGTTCATGAATTCTGGTCTGAGGGTGATAGAGGCATCGCCCCCACCTCCCCAACCCTGGACCCCATCAAGGCTATAGCAGCTGAGATCCCTGACAGACTGGCTCCCTCCCTCCCCTGACCCCTCCAGGTTAACCAGAGGTGGCGCAAAGAGCGGGTCCTGGGTGTGCCCCTGTGCAAAGAGGACTGTCAGAGCTGGTGGGAAGACTGCCGCACCTCCTACACCTGCAAGAGCAACTGGCACAAGGGCTGGAACTGGACCTCAGGTGAGGGCTGGGGGAGCGGGGAGTGGGAGGGGGAGGTGGGGGTGTGGAAGGGTTTATGGAGATTTGCGGTTGTGGGGTTGGTGGAGCAAGAGATGGTTCTGGACCTAGTGGCTACAGGTCTTCCATTCTCCCCACAGGGTATAACCAGTGCCCGGTGAAAGCTGCCTGCCACCGCTTTGACTTCTACTTCCCGAAGCCTGCTGCTCTGTGCAATGAAATCTGGAGTCACTCCTACAAGGTCAGCAACTACAGCCGGGGCAGCGGCCGCTGCATTCAGATGTGGTTCGACCCCTTCCAGGGCAACCCCAATGAGGAGGTGGCGAGATTTTACGCTGAGAACCCTACTTCTGGGTCCACACCCCAGAGGATCTGACCCCTCCTGCTCAACTTGACCCAGATGCTGCCACTCTGGCTCCTTAACTAAGCTGTTCTCGCTGCCGACACCTGAACATCTTCCTTACCTGCACCCAACCTGGGTGATTATCTCAGTTCAACCCAGCTCCACTCTCTCAAATGAGGAGGACTCATAATACCTTGGTCATTGTTTCCTGATCCAAAATCCTATGGGGATCCTCTGAGAGTTTATTCTAATAAATATATCCATGTGTGTACTGTATTTTATAAATAATTTGGGGATGAGTGGGTTGGGAGGTGGTAGGCATGCCTTATTGCTCCATCCTTCCTATTGAGAGGTCCCAAAAGGGACTGGGCTAGCTTGAAGTTCATCAGCAAGCAGAGGGTGGAAGTTCATCCTTAGCCTGGGGCTCTTCTGCACTGGCCTTCCCCCTCCTATACCACAAGAGAACAAGAGAATTGGTGGAGGGAATCTGGGGAGAGACTGGCAGATGAGTTATTGGCTCCTGGAGTTTCTTTCCCTTTCCTTCCCTTACCAGATGTGGGCTGGGAAGGAGATATTGGTGGGCAGACCCTCATGAGGAAAGCTTGCATTGTCTCCGTTTAGTTTTTGTTTTTAATGACAATTCTACAGTGAATAACAATATACATAGTAGAATGCTATACTGTTGGATTCCAGAAGAGGGATTGCTGGGTCAAGGAGCATTTGGATTTATAATTTTGATAGTTATAATTCTACAGGGGTTGTATCAATGTGGCCCCCACCAGCAATGTACGAGTGCCTTATTTCCCCATCATGTGGTCAACACAGTAGAGCATCACACTTTGAATGTTCTACTAAGCTGATTTTCTTCTAAACTGATAGGTGGGATAAAGGGCATCTCAGTAGAGTTTTTCACTGGCCATGTTTCTTACCACGAGAACAAGGTTTCTGAGATCTTTCCATATTGATCTACAGAGACTAGTTCATTCTTTTTCATTGCTGGGCAATATTCCATTCTATGTATTGATCACACTTAATTCATTCATTTACTGATGGACATTTGAGGGAGGGAGGTTCATTCTTTTATGGCCTTGACATCTTTGAAAGTTATTTTGTAGAATAACTCTCAGTTTGGGTTTATCTGACTGAGGTTCTGCATTTTGGACACGAATATCCTGAAAGCAATTCTGTGTGCTCTTGCTATGTCGTGGTGGCGGGGGGCATAGGTGTCAGGTTGGCCCATTCCTGAGGATGTTAACTGGTTGGGATTGGGTCTGCCGGGTTTCTCCGTTACTTTCCCCCCTTTTGTAATTAATAAGTATGTTGTAGGTAGATATTTTGAGGATGGCAAATATCCTATTCATCATCAAACTTTCACCCTGGAGTTTTACTATCTGATGGACGCTTTTTAAAAAATGAAAATAAATACCAAAAAAATGTTTTATTTTTGTGACACCCCCCTCTCCAACCCTTTAAATGCTTTCCCATGGTATCTGCTGGAAAAACCAAACTCCTTCAGTGGCCCAGAAGTCCCCTCCTCTCTGGGTTCCTAGAATGTTCTTGTATATTCTGCAGGCTGACTCGCTGTGTTCAGTTGAGCTTCCTAGAATGTTTTGATACTCTGCAGGCTGACTTCTTGTAGCCACTTAGAGTTCATCCTATGATTAATTCCTCAAAAAGAGTCAGACACGACTTAGCACAACAAAATGACTTCTGACAACCCAACCAAAAGAACTTCTCACCTGGGTACTTTCTCATCACATCACGGGTCTTCTTGTATAGATATCAATTCGCTGTGCTTATTGTCTGACTTTCCCTACAAAACATACACACATGAAAGCAAAGGCCGTGTCTATGTCATTTTGTGTCGGATCCCCTGGGTCAGTGTCTCGCACAGAGGAGGTGCTTAGGAAGCAAAGGAATCCATGCACTCAGTCTGTCGGTCAACAGATGCCTTCTGGCTGTGTCAGCCGACACGTAGGCAACTAAGTACCTTGTACTCTCTGGTGGGGGCAGACAGACCTGATAACTGACAACTCTTAGCACACTGAGCTGAGGGTTTGCTCCAGGGGAGCACAGAGTGTGGCGCAGTCCTGTGGAAGCCCAGAAAGGTGAGGGAAGGTTTCCAGAGAAAGCGTAGTGTTGACCAAGCAGATTAGGCAGGAGGAATGACATTTCCTGGAGAAGGTTCAAGAAGTACAAAGGCTTGGAGGTGATAGAAGCACAAGGAGAATTTCTAGGTGGCTAAGATAGAAGTTAAGAGGACAAGGGCAGGAAATGAGGCTAGAGAAGAAACACTGGATCTGTAGTCCTCAGACTCTGATGCCCTCACAGTGCTCTCCTTTCTTCATGAAAGAAACCAGGCTTGGAATCAGACTCAGTTCTGAATCCTAGCCCCTCTTTGCTGCCTGGGAACTATATTTTTCTCACCTATGAGGATGCGTGGTAAGCAATTGCATATGATGCTGGCTCGCACTCAGGAAAAGCTCCAGCTTCTCCCATCCCCACTCCCTGCAGCCCAGAGCCCCTACCCATGCAGGGCCAAAGACCTTCCTGTTATTTTTGTCTGGTCACAGAGTAGACTTCAGTTTGGGGTCCACAAGGATGCTGACGGCTAACTTGGCTGATATTAAGCTTGTAATCCAGGTGGATACTCTCAGGATCGGCTTCACAGTGGCTGTTTGACTGTGTTCCTGCCTGGTGGCCAGGTGGTCTGAGCACTGGGGTCTCAGATTCAGAGCTCTGCATGAGGTTCAGCAAGGGCAGGGACTCCTCATGGGTTAGAACTCATGGGTCCAACTCACCTCCCACTTGCCAGTCTTTTCTTCTGAACCCCTGAGTTCTCAGGGGTCAAACATGACTCCTGAGTGGATGGACTATCAGTTCAGTTCAGTTCAGTCCAGTCACTCAGTTGTGTCCAACTCTTTGCGACCCCATGAATTGCAGTATGCCAGGCCTCCCTGTCCATCACCAACTCCCGGAGTTCACCCAAACTCATGTCCATCAAGTCGGTGATGCCATCCAGCCATCTCATCCTCTGTTGTCCCCGTCTCCTCCTGCCCCCAATCCTTCCCAGCATCAGAGTCTTTTCCAATGAGTCAGCTCTTCGCATGAGGTGGCCAAAGTATTGGAGTTTCAGCTTCAACATCAGTCCTTCCAATGAACACCGAAGACTGCTCTCCTTTAGGATGGACTGGTTGGATCTTCTTGCAGTCCAAGGGATTCTCAAGAGTCTTCTCCAACACCAGAGTTCAAAAGCATCTATAAAGTCCAATTTATAATCAACTTCTGGTGCAGGGGCAGAGAATGGGGGACAGGGAAAGCCCATCCTGATGAACACATACGTGAGCTTGGGTGCTCAGTCCTGTCCATTTCTTTTGCAAACCCCTGGCCTATAGTCTGCCAGGCTCTTCTGTCCATGGGAATTCCCAGGCAAGAATACTAGGGTGGGTTGCCATTTCCTACTCCAGGGGATCTTCCCAACCCAGGGAGAGAACTGGTGTCTCCTGAGCGTCCTACATTGGCGGGCAGATTCTATACCACTGTGCCACCTGGAAAGCCCTTAGATGAGTGTATAGGAGAATGCTTTGGGGCATTCCTATACACATGGCCATGCTTCTCCAATCAGGAGAAGGCTGAGTTGGGCTTGTAAAGCCAGGAGGGATGTCTGGGGGTCCTAGCTGCCTTCTACCTGCTCAGGTGTTCAGAGGGCTTAGTCCTCCCAGATTGTCTGTCACAAGATTCAGGAATGGCTCACTCTGCGGGAGAGGGAAAGCAGGGCACAAGATGGGGGTCTCCTGGGAGTCCATTTCTTCCCTCCTCCCCGCATTGGAGTCAATTTCTTTGCAGGCCTATAGGGCTTTCCTTCTTGGCTGATTCTCCTCCAGTAATCCAGCTGCCTCTTCTGGCTCCCAGCTCCCCACTTCCTTGCTCCATGGGCCCAGACCGGTGCCCTTTACAAGCACTTTTTTTTTTAAACTGAGACCTTTTTTAAAATTTTTGTTAATTTCTTGGCTACAGTAGGTCTTTGTTGCTGTGCTCAGGCTTTCTGTAGTTGCAGCGAGCAGGGCCTATTCTGTGGTTGTGGTGTCCAGGCTTCTCATTGTGATAGCTTCTCTTGTGGAGCGAGGGCTCTAGGGTGCTTTGGCTTAGTAGTTGCAGGACTCAAGCTCAGTAGCTGTGGTGCAAGGGCTTAGTTGCTCTGAGGCATGTGAAATCTCCTTGGACCAAGGGTCGAACCCATGGCCCCTGTATTGGCAGGCGGATTCTTAACCACTGGACCACCAGCGAAGTCCTCCAACAGTATTGAGGCCCTATATTCTTTAAACTTCTGCTGCTATGTGTAGGCTGATGGCTTCCACATCCAACATGGACCCTTCCCTGGGTTTTCTCTTTTACCACAACCTCACACCACGTTGCACATAGCACCTCAACACAAGAGAGCTCAACGTTCTCTCCTGAACTTATTTCTTCCTCCTCTTTTCTTTTTCTCCACCAGTGGTAGCAACCTGGCCTCCGAGGGTGTAAAAAGGAAGGCTCTGTTCCTGGCTGGGGTAGGAGTAGGGGGCGAGGAATCTACATTAGAGCAGACTGTTGGCTGCTGGAGAAAGTAGACTTGTGTGAATGGATGGGGGAAGGGAGGGGAGCTAGGGCCTTGGGACAACTGAGGCTCTAGTAAACTGAACATCTGTGATTTTACAGCTGGAAGTGGGTGATGCCTGAGGCTGATGAGATTGAAGAGTCAGTGGCTCTATAAGCTGGGGATATGGGAACTCTGCACTCTGTATGCTGAGTGCTGAAGAATTGATGCTTTCAAATTATTGTGATGCTGGAGAAGACTCTTGAGAGTCCCTTGGGCAGCAAGGAGGTCAAACCAGTCAATCCTAAAGGAAATCAACCCTGAATATTCACTAGAAGGACTGACGCTGAAGCTCCAATCCTTTGGCCACCTAATGCGAAGAACTGACTCATTGGAAAAGACTCTGATGCTGGGAAAGATGGAGGGCAGGAAGAGAAGGGGACAACAGAGGATGAGATGTTTGGATGGTATTACCGACTCAATGGACATGAGTTTGAGCAAATTCAGGGAGACAGTGAAGGACAGGGAAGCCTGACATGCTGCAGTCCATGGGGTCGCAAAGAGTAGGACATGACTGAGTGACTGAACAAGAACAACACTCTGTTCAAGTGCCCTGGAGCTTGGAAGCCTGTGCTCCAGCCTTTGCCCTGCAATGAGCTCTGTCCTGATTCTCTGGGTCTCATTCTCTTTATCTGTAAAACAGGATGAGGGGGTTAGAAGTGGAGCAGATTATTTTAAAGGATCCCAGCAATTCAGGCTGCAAGGTTTTCTCAGAACTGAGTTTAGGGGAGAAAATGGAGTAAGTGGGGCTCAGTAATTGACCTTGGGCCTGTACTATTAATCCTCACACTCCTACCCACCACCCTCCCATGGAGGCCTGGCTGGAGCCCACATGCAATAATTAACTCCTGGGTGGCCTTCGCCCTATCCTAAGAGCCTCTCCTGGGCCACATTCCTACGGCCCGTCTCCTAGGCCACTAAGCCCTTCTGTCCCCTAGAGTGAGGCAAGGGGGACTGCAGAGCAGAAAAGCCTGAGCCAGATGAGGAGCCAGCGTTCCTCCCAGGTATGTTAGCTACACACCCTAGGGCACTCCCAGAAAGCACTAAAGGATCTGAACTGGAAGGATCCACTCTGGCAGGATCCCTAAAAGCAGAGAATCCAGAAGCAGAATCGGGGCCTGCCCAAGGTTAAACTATAAGTTAGTAGAACCCAGGACTTTGCCTTTCAGCACTGCACTGAGTGCTCAGAGCTTTAAGTCTGGGACCATGTGGGGAGGGGTGGTGGTGTCAGGGTCATGATTGGTGTGGGGGTGGGAGGGGAGAAGGGAGGGGCAAGCTGGACCAAGATCTGAGCTGAGACCAGGAAGATGGGGAGGGGCTTACAGGCTGATTTATGTGGCATGGAGGGGAAGAAAGCACTGGCTCTAGAAAGAGGCCATAGCAAAAAAAGAATCGCCAACTGACTGAGTGGAGAAAGGGCTTTCTCAGCCCTCCCAGTACTCCCCCAGGAGTCTGTTAGTCACCCCATGGGAGCCTCCGCAGAGCGAAGGTACAGGGGGCAAAAGCTGAAGGAGCCCTGGATTTGAGGGTCCAGAGTTGGACTTGGGTGGTCCCTACTGTGTGCTGCGGTTCATGGGGTCGCGAAGAGTCCAACACGACTGAGTGACTGAACTAAACTGAACTGCACTGTGTGACTTGGGGCACGTTCCCCATTCCCAAGTGATTTCTCAGTCTGTGCCCAGTTGGCTTGTGATTGTTAGGGCTTCCCTCCTACATTTAATCCTCAGGTAAGGAAACTAAGCCTCAAGATAATGTGAGTTATTTTCCCCCAAGGTCAAGGGGGGGTGGAGGGAGTGTGAGAGCTGGGATCCGAAACCCTGTGCTCTAAACTGTTAGACTCTGTGCTCCCAAAGGAACCTGATTGTGAACCATGTGGCATTTCCGAGAGTTAAGATGTCTCCTGTGCTCTTGGAGATCAGGGAGTGACAGGGTCCATGGAGAGATAATTGGATCCTGGAATGAATGAATTAGTAAATGAATGAACACCTAAACAGTGAACAATAAACATGTGTAGCAGGATATTGGATTGTGGAAGGGTGAAAAGTGAGGACACAAGGAGGATGAGGAGAGCTTTGTGGGAATTTAATTCCAGGTTTCCCCAACCCCTTAGGGCAGAGTCAGCCTGGAGGCCACTCAGCTCAGCCCCCATCCAGGAGACCCAGGCACGATGCTGGAGTTCTTTAGGAGACGGGGGCAATGGGAGGGCAGGGCAACTTTGTGAGCAGGGAGGATGCATAAACTTTAGGAGCCATGGGAAATGAATTCTGGGCGTTTTAGGAGAACCAGGCACCTGGTGAGCAGCGGGGTGCGGGAGCAGGCACCTCCCAAATCTCAGTGTGAGAGGTCAGGAGATTGATATGCTATCAAGAGGCTAGCTCTGGGGCAGGGTTCAGGAGCCACCCTGGACCCCGGAGGTGAACTGTTGCTCATGTCCACCTCCAAGCCTTTGTTCTCTGACATTGCCCCAGGTCACAGGGTCTCTGAGAGTGGCTAAATAATGAAACTGGAAAGAGCTGGAAGCAGGGCTTTAAAAAAAAACAAAACATAGATCTGCATTTGGAGCTCCAAAATTAAGATACTGTTGTAAACTTTTACACAGTCATTTGTTGTCAAAATCTCATCTGAGAATGAACGCGAGGTTATTATTTTAATTATTCCAATAGTGTAGCTATTTCCCCATAGAACATGTGCTTGATCACTGAGTGCATACAATTGTATTATCTTATTTTGCATTACCTTTGATAAATTGCCAGCGAAAGAATGTCGTTCTGCCATCTACAGGGAGTAAGTCATTAGCGACTTCAGTCACTGACCTTTTGTTGTTCAGTCAAGTCATGTCTTACTCTTTGTGATCCCATGGACTGCAGCATGCCTGGCTTCCTTGTCCTTCACTATCTCCCAGAGTTTGCTCAAATTCATGGCCATTGAGTTGGTGATGTCATCCAACCACCTCATCCTCTGTTGCCCTCTTCTGATCCTGCCCTCAATCTTTTCCAGAATCAGGGTCTTTTCCAATGAGTCAGCTCTTCAAATCAGGTGGCCAAAGGATTGGACCTTCAGCTTCAGTATCAGTTCTTGTTGTTGTTGTTGTTCAGTCACCCAGTCATGTCCGACTCTTTGCAACCCCACGGACTGCAGTGCACCAGGCCTCCCTGTCCCTCACCATCTCCTGAAGTTTGCCCAAGTTCATGTCCATTGCATTGGTGATGCCATCTGGCCATTTGATCCTCTGATGCCCTCTTCTCCTGCCCTCAATCTTTCCCAACATCAGGGACTTTTCCAATCAGTCGGCTCTTCACATCAGATGACCAAAATACTGGAGCTTCAGCTTCAGCAGTCCTTCCAACAAGTATTCAGGGTTGATTTCCATTAAGATTGACTGGTTTGATCTCCTTGCTGTCCAAGGGACTCTCAGGAGTCTTCTCCAGCAGTTTGAAGGCATCAATTCTTCCGTTCTCCACCTTCTTTACAGTACAGCTTTCATAACGATATGTGACCTCTGGGAAGATCATAGCCTTGACTATATGACCTTTGTCGAAGTAATATTTCTGCTTTTCAACACACGGTCTAGGTTTGTCATAGCCTTCCTGCCAAGAAGCAAATGTCTTTGGATTTCATGGCTGCAGTCACCATCTGCAGGGATTTTAGAGCCCACGAAGAGGAAATCTGTCACTACTTCCACCTTTTCCCCCTCTGTTTTCTATGAAGTAATGGGGCCAGATGCCATGATCTTAGTTTTTTTTTTTTTTAAGTTAATACTGGACACCTTCAGACCTGGAGGACTCATCTTTCAGTGTCACATCTTTTTGTCCTTTTATGCAGTTCATAAGGTTCTCACAGCAAGTACCCTGGGGTGGTTTCCCATTCCCTCCTCCAGTGGATCACATTTTGTCAGAACCCTCCTCTATGGCCCGTCCATCTCGGGTGGCCATACGTGACACGGCTCATAGCTTTATCAGGTTACACAAGCCCCTTTGCCACAACAAGGCAGAGATCCACAAAAGGGTAGCTTCAGTCCTACTGGTGAATATTAGGGTTGATTTCCTTTAGGATTGACTGGTTTCATCTCCTTGCTGTACAAGGAACTCCTTATCTTTGACAAAAGAGGCAAGAATATACGATGGAAAAAAGACAACTTCTTCAATAAATGGTGCTGGGAAAACTGAAGAGCTACCTGTAAAAGAGGGGCTTCCCAGGGGGTGCTGATGGTAAAGAACTAACCTGCCAATGCAGGTGATGCAAGAGATGTGGGTTCAATCCCTGGATTGGGAAGATTCCCAGAGTAGGAAATAGCACCCTACTCCAGTATTTTTGCCTGTAAAATACCATGGGCAGAGGAGGCTACAGTTGCACAGTCAGACATGATGGAGTGACTGAGCACAACAAGCACAACATGTAAAAGAATGAAATTAGAACACTTCCCAACACTCCGTGCGTGCTGAGTCCCTGCAGTCTTGTCCAACTCTTTGCAACCCTATGGACTGTAGCCCACCAGGGAATCCCACTCTGTCCATGGGATTCTCCAGGCAAGAATACTGAAGTGGGTTGCCATGCCTTCCTTCAAGGGATCTTTCTGACCCAGGGATCAAACCCATGTCTCTTACATCTTCTGTACTGGCAGGTGAGTTCTTTTCCACTATCTACCTGGGAAGCCCTCCTAACACCATACACAAAAATAAACTCAAAGTGGATTAAAGACTTACATTTAAGGCTGGAAACTATAAAGCTCTTAGAGGAAAACAGGCTTAGCACTCTTTGACATAAATGACATCGAGATCTTCTCTAACCTATCTCCTAGAGTAATGGAATAAAAGCAAATATAAATGAATGAGACATAATTAAAATTAAAAGCTTTTGCATAGCAAAGGAAACAATAAACAAGATTAAAGTACAACCCTCAGAATGGGATAAAATTACAAACAACTGATGAAGGATTAATCTCCAAAATACAGGAGCTCATACAGCTCAATATCAAAAAAACAAACAGCCCAATCAAAAAATGGGCAGAAGACTAAAACAGACATTTCTCCAAAGAAGACATACAGAGGGTCAATAAGCACATGAAAAGATGCTCAATATTGTTCAATATCAGAGAAATGCAGATCAAAACTACAAATAGCTATCACCTCACACCAATCAGAATGGCCGTCATCAAAAAAAAAAACTACAAACAATAAATGCTGGAGAGGATGTGGAAAAAAGGGGACTTTTTTGCGCTGTTGGTGGGAATATAAATTGATTCTAATTTCAGCCACTATAGAGAACAATATGGAGATTCTTTAACAAAATAGGAATAAAACTGCCATGTGATGGTTCCACTACTAGGCATAAACCCTGAGAAAACCACAATTCAAAAAAACTCTTGTACCCCAATGTTTACTGCAGCACTATTTACAGTAGCTAGGACATTGAAGCATGGGCTTCCCTTGTGGCTCAGCTGGTAAAGAATCTGCCTGCAATGCGGGAGGCCTGGGTTCGATCCCTGGGTTGGGAAGATGCCCTGGAGAAGGGAAAGACTACCCACTCCAGTATTCTGGCCTAGAGAATTCCATGGACTGTATAGTCTATGGGGTTGCAAAGAGTCAGACAAGATTGAGCGACTTTCACACACATAGGACTTGGAAGCAACCTAGACATCTATAGACAGATGGATGGATAAAGAAGTTGTGGTACATATATACAATGGAGTATTACTCAGCCACAAAAAGGAACAAATTTGAGTCAACTGTAGAGAGATGGATGAACTTGGAGTCTATTAAGCAGAACAAAATCAGAAACAGAAAAACAAATATTGTATATTAACACATATATATGGAGTCTAGAAAAATGGTACTGATGAATCTATTTACAGAGACGACCTGGAGATGCAGATGTGGAAAATGGACTGGTGGGCACAGTGGGAGAAGGAAAGGGTAGGATAAATTGATACACTAGCATTGACCTACGTACACTATCCTGTGTAAAACAGGTAACTAGCAGGAAGCTGCTGTGTAACACAGGGAGCCCAGCCTGGCACTCTGTGATAGCTGTCAACTACAACAGATGCACAGCTTAAAGGGAGGGGATGTATGCATACCTATGGCGGATTCATGTTGCAGTTTGACAGAAAACAACAACATTCTGTAAAGCAATTATCCTTCAATTAAAAAAAAAAAAAAGATGCTCAACTTGAGAATTGCGAGTTAAACTTTATTTGGGGCAAAATGAGGTCTACAGCCCAGGAGGCAGCACCGCAGATAGCTCTGAGAGACTACTCCAAAGAGGCAGTCGGGGAAGGTCAATATATAAGGTTTTGGTGAAGGAGGAGTTTAATGCAATCAATTGCTTACTTTACAAGAAGTTTTCTGCTAGTCGTGAGAATCTGATGTCACCATGAAGGGATTTATTGCTTCTCTAGATATGAGGAGATGCAAGGATTGGAATCATAAAATCAACTCCTGAAGATATCTAACTATCTAAAGACCTGTCCCACCAGATTCCCTGGGGCACATTCCACCTTGAACTTCCTCAGAGGGTGTTGAAGGTCAACAGCTGCAGCAGCACAGGGCTCAATTTCCACAGAGGCAGGTGGCAAATGCCCTTGTGCAGACGCTGCCACTGCTCTTGGCTCTTGCCAATGCTCAGTGCCCATTTGTAGTTGACACAACCTAGAGGAGTGGAATGGCGGGGGGTGCTCAAGAAAGAGGGTATGACTGATTCGTGTTGATTTACAGAAGAGACCTCCACGGCACTGTGAAGCAATTGTTTTTATTGTTAGTCACTAAGTCGTCTGACCCTTTGCGACCCCATGGACTGCAACTTGCCAGGATTCCCGGTCCTTCACCATCTCCTGGAATTTGTTCAGACTCATGTCCCTTGGATCAGTGATGCTATCTGACCAACTCATCCTCCACCGCCCCTTTCTTCTTTTGTTTTCAATCTTTCCCAGGATCAGGGTCTTTTCCAAAGAGTCAGTTCATTGTAAAGCAATTATCTTCCAATTCCCTGGTGGCTCATGATAAAGCATCTGCCTACAATGCCTACAATCCCTGGGTTGGGAAGATCCTCTGGAGAAGGAAATGGCAACCCACTCCAGTGCTCTTGCCTGGAAAATCCCTTGGACGGAGGAGCCTGGTAGGCTACAGTCCATGGGGTGGCAAAGAGTTGGACACGACTGAGCGACTTCACTTTCACTTTATCTTCCAATTAAAAAAAAAGGTACCTTTTTTTTTTTACCTTGTGACTAGAAGCAACCTTCTACCGAGATGTGTGGTTCACTCAACTCAATAGCTCTTACACTGTGTGTGATTTCAGCCAACAAATCTTAAAAGTTTAAACTCTGAAATATTTGCCTTCACGGATTTCAAAGGAGAGATTGTGGACCTCTGGCAATCTTCTGGCTATTTCTGAATTTTGCCCAAACTCCACCTGTCAGTTGCACCACTTGATCCTCAAGACCTTGTAGAAAAGCCAGGAAGGTATTGTCTCAAAAGGCTGTGTCTGATCCCAATCTTCCTGAGACTAGGAAGATTAGAGTTACTAGGGCTCAATCCCGCCCTAGACTCCACCCACCCTCCTAATTTATTATTAACAGCCTGAGGACCCACTTTGACTTTCCTCGCTGCCTTCAAGGAAATTGGTTCTTCAGAGACAGGCATGGCCTGGAAGATCACACCACTGCTGTGCCTTTTAGTGTGTGTGGCTGCTGTGGGGGCAGCCCGGCCCGGGACTCAGCTTCTCAACGTCTGCATGAATGCCAGGTACCATAAGGAAAAACCAGGTCCCGAGGACAAGTTACATGGACAGGTAGGCCGAGGGGTCATCTGGGATGGGGAAGAGCTGCCTCAGGGAACGTCTGCCCCCGTCCTTGGTGGAGGCAGGGAAGTTCCCTGAACAGCTCTTTCTTCAGTTTGCATCGACTCTTTTACATGTACTGCGTGCCCAGTGTGGTCAGAACAATGCCTAGAGCTCAGCTTCCCGGTTGTTGAGTTTCTGTGTTACTCAAATCAGGAAGCAGGCCTGGAGAGACCTTTTGAGGGGAAGGAGGGGGTTGATTTTCTTTTTTTAATTCTTTTTTTTAAAAGTTTATATTTGGCTGTGTTGGGTCTTCGTTGCGCCCCACAGCACAGGCTCTTTGCTGCTCTGTGCAGGCTTGGTTGCTCTGTGGCATTTGGAGATCTTAGTTCCCCTATCAGTGATCAAACCCATATCCCCTGCATTGCCAGACAGATTCTTAACCACTGGACAAGCAGGGAAGTCCCCTTAATATTCTGCTTTTATACTAAATTCTAGGCCATGGATTTTCATTCATTCATAAGATCATTGTGTATTTCTGTAATTAGAACTCTACTGGGGTTGTGGTTTATTTAACTTGCTTCCTCACCTTCAGATTTTTATCACCTTCCCAAAGAGGCTTAATCTGGTCATTCCAGAAAACTGAAATGTCCTGTTCCTCTCCTGTTTTGCCCAAAGCAATTATCCAGTGCTGTTTTCATTTTGTTCCCAGTTCCTAGAAAAACGCCTGGGTTAGAAATAGGAGCTCAATAAAAATTTGAATTAATGAATGTTGTGATGACTGCTACCCCTGGGATCCCACAGTCTTGGAAAACCCTGTCCCCCAAAAAGGGTCCCTCCACCTGATGTTTCTCTGAAGACTGTTGGGGAATCAAGGACTGAAGGGGGAAGGCGGGAATATTCTGGTTGTGCTGGGTGTGAAGGCTCACCCTTGAGTCCCTCTCCCCTCCCCCACCTCCAACAGTGCAGCCCTTGGAAAAAGAATGCCTGCTGCTCTGTCAACACCAGCATAGAAGCCCATAAGGATATTTCCAGCCTGTACAGATTCGACTGGGACCACTGTGGCAAGATGGAGCCTGCATGCAAGCGCCACTTTATTCAGGACATCTGTCTCTATGAGTGCTCACCTAACCTGGGGCCCTGGATCCAGGAGGTATGGGCACCAGACCCACAGACACAAGCCTCAGCAGAGGACAGCCCCCTAGCTGACCCACCCCCAGCCACTTGCAGGGATGCTCCAAGAATTCTGGTCTGAGGAGGGTCGTGGGAGCACCTCTTTTGCCCCTTTCCTGTTTGCCCATTTCTGTTCCCCTCTAACCATCAGTTCAGTTCAGTCACTCAGTCGTGTCTGACTCTTTGTGACCCCATAGACTGAAGCACGCCAGGCTTCCCTGTCCATCACCAACTTCTGAAGCTTACTCAAACTCATGTTCATTGAGTCGGTGATGCCATCCAACCATCTCATCCTCTGTCTTCTCCTTCTCCTACTTTCAGTCATTCCCAGCATCAGGGTATTTTCAAATGAGTCAGTTCTTCACATCAGGTGGCCTTCAGCATCAGTCCTTCCAATGAATACCCAGGACTGATCTCCTTTAGGAGGGACTGGTTGGATCTCTTTGCAGTCCAAGGGACTCTCAAGAGTCTTCTCCAACACCACAGTTCAAAAGAATCAATTCTTCAGCTTTATAGTCCAACTCTCACAACCATACATGACTACTGGAAAAACCATAGCTTTGACTAGACAAACCTTTGTTGGCAAAGTAATGTCTCTGCTTTTTAATATGCTGTCTAGGTTGGTCATAACTTTCCTTCCAAGGAGCAAGCATCTTTTAATTTCATGGCTTCAGTCACCATCTGCAGTGATTTTGGAGCCCCCGAAAATAATCTGTCACTGTTTACCCATCTATTTGCCATGAGGTGATGGGATCCTATGCCATGATCTTAGTTTTCTGAAGTTTTAAGCCTACTTTTTCACTCTACTCTTTCACTTTCATCAAGAGTCTATTTAGTTCTTTTCTTTCTGCCATAAGGGTGGTGTCATCTGCATATCTGAGGTTATTGATATTTCTCCCAGCAATCTTGATTCCAGCTTGTGCTTCACCCAGCCCAGCATCTCATGATGTACTCAGCATATAAGTTAAATAACCAGGGTGACAATATACAGCCTTGACATATTCCTTTCCCAATTTGGAACCAGTCTGTTGTTCCATCTCCACTTCTAACTGTTGCTTCTTGACCTACATACAGATTTCTCAGGAGGCAGGTGAAGTGGTCTGGTATTCCCATCTCTTGAAGAATTTTCCACGGTTTGTTGTGATCCACACAAAGGCTTTGGCATAGTCAATAAAGCCAAAGTAGATGTTTTTCTGGAAGTCTCTTGCTTTTTCTATGATCCAATGGATGTTGGCAATTTGATCTCTGGTTCCTCTAACCTTAAAACAACCTAATTATAGGGATGAAATCACCAGGCAATTTAACCTAACTCCTGACTTATGCTCTCCTGAATAGATACCATGCCTTGCCTAACCTGTTGATTCTTTTCCTAGATTAAAAAAGTAAGGATGAAGAATTACTTAAGTAGCTAAAAAAATGATTAACTCCGTACCTTCAACAGCTCCCTTAGCAAACCTGCAGGCAAGTCACTGGGCAATATGGTATCTGAAGTCAGCCAGTCAGTGCACAAGGGAGAACGATGCATAATCTAATTTCCTGCCTTAATGATTCCTTGAGGTTCTTTCCCCTTTTCTCCTTTAAAAGCAGGCATGGCTGAACATAATCTAGAGCTGGCCTCAGGACATGAATTAACTCCTCTCCAGATTGCTGGCTTTTCTTTTTTTAAATGTATATTTTTATTTATAATTTTATTTATTTATTTATTTATGGCTGTGCTGGGTCTTCATTACTGCGTGGCCTTTTCTCTGGTTGCAGTGTATGGACTTCTCATTACAGTGGCTTCTCTAGTTGTGGAGCACGGGCTCTAGGGCTCGAGGGCTTCAGTAGTTGTGGCGCTTGGGCTCCATTACAGTTCTCCAACTCTAGAGCACAGGCTCAATAGTTGTGGAGCATAGGATTAGTTGCTGCACGGCATGTGGGATCTTCCCCAACCAGGGGCTGTATGCATGTCCTCTGCATAGGCAGGTGGATCTTACCCACTGTACCACCAGGGAAGTCCCATTGATTCCTGGCTTTTGAGCAGAGAGCAGCTAAAACTGAGTTTGGTTAACAGTGGAGTCACTGCCTCTCTCTCAGCCCTGGACTCCATCAGGGCTGTAGCAGCTGAGATCCCTGGCTGACTAGAGCCCTCCTTCCCTGGTTCCCCACCCAGGTGAATCAGAGCTGGCGCAAAGAACGGATCCTGAATGTGCCCCTCTGCAAAGAGGACTGTCAGAGCTGGTGGGAAGACTGCCGCAGCTCCTACACCTGCAAGAGCAACTGGCACAGGGGCTGGGACTGGACCTCAGGTGAGGGCTGGGCAGGGGTTTGGAAGGGGTGGTGGGGGTGTGGAAGGGTTTATGGAGACTTGCAGTCGTGGGGCTGGTGGAGCAAGAGGTGATTCTGGACCCAGTGGCTACAGACTTCCATCCTCCCCACAGGGTACAACCAGTGCCCGGTGAAAGCTGCCTGCCACCGCTTTGACTTCTACTTCCCCACGCCTGCTGCTCTGTGCAATGAAATCTGGAGTCACTCCTACAAAGCCAGCAACTACAGCCGGGGCAGCGGCCGCTGCATTCAGATGTGGTTTGACCCCATCCTGGACAACCCCAATGAGGAGGTGGCGAGATTCTATGCTGAGAGCATGAATGGGGCTGGGCTCCATGAGGCCTGGCCTCTGCGTTTCAGCCTGCTCTTATTGTTGCTCTGGCTGCTCAGTTGAGCTCCTATTATTTTTTGACACCTGGAAATCCCTGCCCCATTAAGCTCCACAGTCAGTTTGTTCCTTGGTGGAAACTGTTTGAATAAAAAGTCAATCACCCTACATGTGTCACATAAGTTATTTGAATGTGAATGGAAACGTGACTTTTGCTTTCCAGTACCACCGACTAAAACTAGGTAGACTCAGTTTTCAGTTCTGATACTTGCTATGATTTTGCCAAATAACTTTATTCTTCCAATCTAGGGGATATTCATAGCTCTCAATTTCATTTTTCACTGCAGCTTTAATCTAGAGCCAGGCAGAGGACTTTATCATTTGAATTGGACCCAAGTATTCCTGGGCTAACTGGAATATTTGTTCTGTCCTTTTCTCAGCTCTCCAACAGAAGGGAGGGGAATGGAAGTGTCCAGCATGAACAGCATGTTCTGGACAGCTGGCTGGAAAGAGGTGAAGGGTGACTGAGAGAGCTCTAGACCATCTAATACAGCACTATCTGCTGGACACTGTCCAAAATTCTTTATATATTTTATTCCTATAAAGTATAGATGCTTTGTCTATATTCTGTTGTTGTTCAGTCACTCAGTCATGTCTGAATCTTTGTGACCCCACGGACTGCAGCATTTCAGGCTTCTCTGTCCTTCACTATTTCCAGGAGTTTGATCAAATTCATGTCCATTGAGTTGGTGATGCCATCAAACCATCGCATCCTCTGTTGCTTCCTTCTCTTGCCCTCAATCTTTCCCAGAATCGGGGCTTTTCCGATGAGTTGACTCTTCACATCAGGTGGCCTAAGTATTGGAACTTCAGCTTTAGCAACACTCCTTCCAATAAATATTCAGGGTTGATTTCTTTTAGGATTGACTAGTTTGATCTTTTCGCTGCTGTCCAAGGCAATCAAGATTGCCAGGAGAAATATCAATAACTGAAGATAACACCACCCTTATGCAGAAAGCAAAGAGGAACTAAAGAGCCTCTTGATGAGGGTGAAAGAGGAGAGTGAAAAAGCTGGCTTAAAACTCAACATTCAAAAAACGAAGATCATGGCATCCAGTCCCATCACTTCATGGCAAATAGATATGGAAACAATGGAAACAGTGACAGATTTCATTTTCTTGGGCTCCAAAATCACTGCAGATGGTGACTGCAGCCATGAAATTAAAAGATGCTTGCTCCTTGGAAAAAAAAACTCTGACCAATCTAGACAGTATATTAAAAAGCAAAGACATTACTTTGCCAACAAAGGTCCATATAGTGAAAGCTATGGTTTTTCCAGTAGTCATGTATGGATGTGAGAGCTGGACCATAAAGAAAGCTCAGCACTGAAGAACTGTTGCTTTTGAACTGTGGTGTTGAAGACTCTTGAGAGTCCCTTGGATTGCAAGGAGATCAAACCAGTCAGTCCTAAAGGGAATCAATCCTGAATATACATTGGAAGGACTGATGCTGAAGCTGAAGCTCCAATACTTTGGCCACCTGATGCAAAAAACTGACTCGTTGGAAAAGACCCTGATGCTGGGGAAGATTGAAGGCAGGAGGAGAAGGGGACCACAGAGGATGAGATGGTTGGATGCCATCACCAACTCAATGGGCATGAGTTTGAGCAAGCTTAGGGAGTTGGTGATGGACAGGGAAGCCTGGCCTGCTGCAGTCCATGGAGTTGCAGAGTTGGATATGATTGAGTGACTGAACTGAACTGAAGGGATTCTAAGTCTTCTCTGGCACCACAATTCAAAAGCATCAATTCTTTAGCACTCACCCTTCTTTATGGTCCAGTTCAGTTCAGTTGCTCAGTCGTGTCTGACTCTTTGTGACCCCATGAACCGCAGCACACCAGACCTCCCTGTCCATTACCAACTCCCAGAGTCTACCCAAACCCATGTCCATTGAGTGGGTGATGCTATCCAACCATCTCATCCTTTCTCATCCCCTTCTCCTCCTGCCCTCAATCTTTCCCAGCATCAGGGTCTTTTCCAATGAGTCAGCTCTTCACATCAGGTGGCCAAAGTATTGGAGTTTCAGCTTCAACATCAGTCCTTCTAATGAACACCCAGGACTGATCTTTAGGATGGACTGGTTGGATCTCCTTGCAGTCCAAGGGACTCTCAAGAGTCTTCTCCAACACCACAGTTCAAAAGCATCAGTTCTTTGGCACTCAGCTTTCTCTATAGTCCAACCCTCACATCCATACATGACTACTTGAAAAACCATAGCTTTGACTAGACGGACCTGTGTTGGCCAAGTAATATCTCTGCTTTTTAATATGCTGTCTAGGTTGGTCATAACTTTTCTTCCAAGGAGCAAGTATCTTTGAATTTTATGTCTATAGTAACCATCTGCAGTGATTTTGGAGCCCCCCCCCAAATAAAGTTTGTCACTGTTTCCATTGTTTCCCCATCTATTTGCCATGAAGTGATGGGACCAGATGCCATGATCTTGGTTTTCTGAATGTTGAGTTTTAAGCTTACTTTTTCACTCTCCTCTTTCCCTTTCATCAAGAGGCTCTTTAGTTTTTCTTCACTTTCTGCCATAAGGGTGGTATAATCTGGATATCTGAAGTTATTGATTTCTCCCAGAAATCTTAATTCCAGCTTGTGCTTCATCCAGCCCAGCATTTCTCATGATGTATTCTGCATATAAGTTAAATAAGCAGGGTGACAATATACAGCTTTGACATAGTCCTTTCCTGATTTGGAACCAGTCTGTTGTTCCATGTCCAGTTCTAACTGTTGCTTCTTGACCTGCATACAGATTTCTCAGGAGGCAGGTGAAGTGGTCTGGTATTCCCATCTCTTTCAGAATTTTCCACAGTTTGTTGTGATCCACACAGTCAAAGGCTTTGGCAGAGTCAATAAAGCAGAAGTACATGTTTTTCTGGAACTCTCTTGCTTTTTCTATGATCCAATGGATGTTGGCAATTTGATCTCTGGTTCCTCTGCCTTTTCTAAAACCAGCTTGAACATCTGGAAGTTTACGGTTCACGTATTGCTGAAGCCTGGCTTGGAGAATTTTGAGCATTACTTTACTTGCGTGTGAGATGAGTGCAATTGTGGGGTAGTTTGAGCATTCTTTGCCATTGCCTTTCTTTGGGATTGGAATGAAAACTGACCTTTTCCAGTCCTGTGGCCACTACTGAGTTTTCCAGATTTGCTGGCATATTGAGTGCAGAACTTTCACAGCATCATCTGTTAGGATTTGAAATAGCTCAACTGGAATTCCATCACCTCCATCACCTCCACTAGCTGTGTTCATAGTGATGCTTCCTAAGGCCCACTTGATTTCACATTCCAGTATGTCTGGCTCTAGGTGAGTGATCACACCATTGTGGTTATCTGGGTCATGAAGATCTTTTTTGTATAGTTCTTCTGTGTATTCTTGCCCCCTCTTCTTAATATCTTCTGCTTCTGTTAGGTCCATACCATTTCTGTCCTTTATTGTGCCCATCTTTGCATGAAATGTTCCCTTGGTATCTCTAATTTTCTTGAAGAGATCTTTAGTCTTCCCCGTTCTATTGTTTTCCTCTATTTCTTTGCATTGATCACTGAGGAAGGCTTTCTTATCTCTCCTTGCTATTCTTTGGAACTCTGCATTCAAATGGGTATATTTTTCCTTTTCTCCTTTGCTTTTTGCTTCTCTTTTTTTCTCAGCTATTTGTAAGGCCTCCTCAGACAATCATTTTGCCTTTTTGCATTTTGTCTTCTTGGGGATGGTCTTGATCATGGCCTCCTG
Source organism: Bubalus kerabau (assembly GCF_029407905.1). Lineage (NCBI taxonomy): Eukaryota > Metazoa > Chordata > Mammalia > Artiodactyla > Bovidae > Bubalus > Bubalus kerabau. Next base: position 52,432,269 of record NC_073638.1, read on the forward strand.
TACAATGTCACAAACCTCTGTCCATAGTTCATCAGGCACTCTGTCTATCAGATCTAATCCCTTGAATCTATTTGTCACTTCCACTGTATAGTCATAAGGGATTTGATTTAGATCATACCTGAATGATCTAGTGTTTTCCCTATTTTCTTCAATTTTAGTCTGTATTTTGCAATAAGGAGTTCATGATCTGAGCCACAGTCAGTTCCCGATCTTGTTTTTTCTGACTATATTCTCCATCTTTGGCTGCAAAGAATATAATCAGTCTGGTTTCGGTATTGACCATCTGGTGATGTCCATGTGTAGAGTCTTCTCCTGTGTTGTTGGAAGAGGGTGTTTGCTATGACCAGTGCGTTCTCTTGGCAAAAGTCTGTTAGCCTCTGACCTTCTTTGTTTTGTACTCCAAGGCCAAATTTGCCTGTTACCCAGCTATCTCTTGACTGCCTACTTTTGCATTCCAGTCCCCTATAATGAAAAGGACACGTTTTTTGGAGTTAGTTCTAGAAGGTCTTGTAGGTCTTCATAGAGCAGTTCAACTTCAGCTTCTTCAGCATTCCTGGTCAGGGCATAGACTTGGATTACTATGATATTGAATGGTTTGCCTTCGAAACAAATCATTCTGTTGTTTAAAATTAAAATTACAATGTAAAATTAAAATTATAATGAGGTACCATTTCATATCCACTAGAATAGTTACAATAAATAAGACAGGCAGGAACTTCCCTGGTGGTCCAGTGGTTAAGACTCTATGCTCCTGATGCAGAGGGCCCAGGTTCGATCCCTAGTCAGGGAACTAGATTCCATAGCTAAAAGGTCATATGCTGAAACTAAAGATCCCACATGCTGCAACAAAGATCCTGTGGGCCACAACGAAGACCCAGTACAGTCAAATAAATAAATACTTAGGAAAAAAAAAAAGACAGGCAATGACAAATGTTCACCAAGATGAAGGGAAACTAGAACCAGCCTGTATTGCTAATTGGAATGTGAAATAGTACAGTCCTTTGGAAAACAGTGTGGTAGTTTCTCAAAAAGTTAAGCAAAACCCATTGATTCTACTTCAAAGCAACTACTCAAGAGAAATGAAAAAACAAATCCACAAATGTGGATGTTCATAGCAGCATTATTCATAAAAGCCCCAAACTGAAAATAACTTCAATGTCCATGAACTAGTGAGTAGACAGACAAAATGTGTTGTAGCCATACAACAAAATGCTATTTAGCAATAAAATGTAATGAACTATTAGTACGCGCTACGTTATGGGTGAACCTTAAAAACCTTATGCTAGGTGAAAGTCCATTAGTTCCAGAAAAGACAAACTTAGACAGAAAGTAGACTAGCGGTAGCCTGGGGCTGGATTTAGGAACAGGGATTAACTATAAATGGGCATAAGGAGGGATGAAAATGTTCTAAAGCTCATTTATGGTGAGGTTGCATCACTCTGGAAAATCATTGTAAGCATTAAATGTGTAAATTTTATGATATGCAAAATGAATAAATACATGGATGAATAAATGAATGATTGCCTATAGAATACACTCCCTTGCAATGGCAGTATATAAGGAATTTTACACATTTCTGAATTTCTTTTAGTGTATTCATGAGGGGATATATTCTAAGGAATTTAGTGGCTGGCACCATAAAAATCTATCATCTGGGCCAAACTCTATTCCATCATGAACTTTGAGAGATTTGTTGGGCCAACGTGGCAATAAAGGAGGGAGTCAATTCTTGGAATAGTTGTAGACGATACCAATGTGGGTGCTTAGGATAGTGGCCCATTGACCAAGAATTTTTTTTAGGGAGAATGTTTATTGTGGTTGGCACAAGTATGGTCTACTAAATTGAGGGTTAGAGACCACAGCCAGGAGAATGAAAAAGGGCTGTATCATATGACTAATCAAAAAAAGAACATGAAGCACATTACCAAAAATACCAACACAATGACCACAATCATACAGCCTTCATCAACTTCCCTAATTCTTTAAAAATGTTTTCTGATTACCTGTTTGTGTCTTGAATCTGTCTCCATAGAAGTCTCCTTCTTTGGGGCTAGAATTTTTCTGGAGATTGCAAGTTCCAAGGCTCTGACAGGTTAAATCATCCAAGCGTTAGTTTATGGTAGTGACATCAGATTCATGAGTCTATTTTCCAGTCAGTCAATTATGGTAGGATCTTTAGAAAAACAAGAGGAGAGAAGAGAAACCGTTGTTAGCAGGAACAAAGATTTGGTCAATCTATTAATTTCCAGTATCAGAATAAAACAGAGAAGAATTTTCACTGGGGTGTAATTTCAGGTTGGTGCAAAAATAATTGCATTTTTTGCATTGGAAATGATGTTAAACAAAAAGCAAATTTGAGCAATTTTTTAATTCAAGTTCAAAATGGGTCATAAAGCAGCAGAGAGAACTTGCAACATCAACAACACATTTGGCCCAGGAATGGCTAATGAACATACAGTGTAGGGGTGGTTCAAGAAGTTTTGCAAAGGAGATGAGAGCCTTGAAGATGAGGAGTGTAGTCACTGGCCACCGGAAGTTGACAACAACCGAGAGCATCATCAAAGTTGATCCTCTCACAACTACATGAGAAGTTGCTGAAGAACTCAACATCGACCATTCTACAGTCATTTGGCATTTGAAGCAAATTGGAAAGATGAAAAAGCTCAATGAGTGGGTGCCTCATGAGCCGACTGCAAATCAAAAAATCATTGTTTTGAAGTGTCCTCTTCTCTTGTTCTATGCAACAACAATGAACCATTTCTCAATTGGATTGTGACATGTGAAGCAAAGTGGATTTTATATGACAACCGGTGATGACCAGCTCAGTGCTGGAGTGAGAAGCTCCAAACATGGTTCCTGTGTGGTGGTCTGCTGCCTGTCTGATCCACTACAGTTTCCTGAATCCTGGCAAAATCATGACATCTGAGAAGTATGCTCAGCAAATTGATGAGAGGCGCTGAAAACTGCAGCACCTGCAGCCTGCATTGTTCAACAGAGAGGACCCAATTCTACTCCAGGACATTGCCCAGCCACACATCGCACAACCACGCTTCGAAAGTTGAACAAACTGGGCTATGAAGTTTTGCCTCATCCGCCATATTCACCTGACCTCCTGCCGACCAACAACCACTTCTTCAAGCATCTTGCCAACTTTTGCAGGGAAAATGTTTCCACAACCAGCAGGAGGTGGAAAATGCTTTCTGGGAGTTCTTTGAATCCTGAAGCACAAATTTTATGCTACAGGAATAAACAAGCTCATTTTTCACTGGCAAAAATATGTTGATTGTGATTGCTCCTATTTTGATTAATTAAGGTGTGTTTAGGCATAGTTATAATGATTTAAACTGCAATTTCTTTTGCACCAACAGAACATGAACCTACTGCTGACTGCTGTATTCCACGAAGTCTCAGTTGATGGCTGTTTTGAGGAGAACATATTATTAGAACCTGGAGAGGGAGAAGTGGACAAGGAGAGTCTGTCTTCTCTGCCAATTTAACCAGCCTGTTTTTTATAATTCCATTTGTCCTTTCTATTTGCCTCAGCTCTATAAATGATGCACAGTGGATGTATTTAGAAATCTTGAGGACCTTACAGCCCATTTTGTAAGTTGTACATGAAAATTACTATCAATAATAGAAGGTCATCTTAAAGAATAAAATCATCCTGGAAATAGATTTGTTGACAATCATCATGCAAACTCTTACTTATGAAAATGAGTGTGCTTTTTACTCATCTGGGCAAGTCCGCAATCACTAAACATTCACAGTCATAATCCATTACCCTGTATAAAAATCCTCTAGAAAAGATGAGTTCTTTTCTTTGCTCTAACATCTTTCTCTACAACATGAACACGATGTACAGGGAAGCTCTCATAATACTGGATTTTAAAACATGGAGCATACCAATTATACCTATTTTTAGCATCCTTCCTTGTCTCCCTTGTCTCCTTCTTTACTTATGAGTGCTGTGCCAAGAGGGAGTAAATTTTTTATGTATTCTAGCAGCTGTCTGGTAAGTTCCAAGATGATTATGGTATAAAATATGTCTTGATAGGTTTATTATTCTGAATTTAGGACCTGATCTTGGAGAAGGGAAACAAACAAAAAAAGTGTTGTCAGGAAATAGCCTCACTCTTGGCTATATTATTAATATGACAGCTATATTTTGTAACTCTCTAAGAGTTTAACTTCTCTAAAAATGAGGGATCCTACTGTTTTGTTATATCATGACCGAAGAGCATGATGCAAGTTAGTACAAAGCCCTCAAAATTAACATGTTTTTTGAAAAGTGAAAGTTCAAATTCAGGGACTTCCCTCGTGGTCCAGTGGTTAAGAATCCACCTTCCAATACAGTGGACCCGGTTCGAGCCCTGGTTGTGGAACCAAGATTTCACATGCAGTGGGGCAACTAAATCGCATTCTGGAACTACTGAGCCCATGTGCTCTAGAGCCCACGAACTGCAACTAAGACCCAACGCAGCCAAATAAATATAATAAATATATATTTTTAAAAGTAAGTTCAAGTTTAGATTGGTAAGGATGTAACTTTGCTATACATGCAAAACATATAGGAAAAACTAACTTATTATTCATTTTAACAGTAGACTGTGTACTCAAAGACCATTTTACTTACAAGTGACCAATATTATTTAAAGCTTTATGCTTCTTTAAATAGAAGGAATCTGAAGAAGAACTTCTGGAATGACAGAGTCAGAACATCTGAAAATCCACTCCTCCATAAAAGCAGTAACACTGGAAAAACTTGTCAAATCCAACTTTTCCAGAACTCTGGAAATTAACCAAAGCTTTCAAAAATCTAAGGAGAATTTATTCAAGAAAAATTGCTGAATATCACTAGGAACAATGAACTTTGTGGCATTTTTATTTGCTTTTTCCCATCCTCCTCTCCACAACACCACAGTAGTATCCCAAATCGGCAGTCTCACAACTCCTGCTGCTGCTGCTGCTGCTAAGTCGCTTCAGTCGTGTCCGACTCCGTGCAACCCCATAGATGGCAGCACAGGCTCCCCCGTCCCTGGGATTCTCCTGGCAAGAACACTGGAGTGGGTTGCCATTTCCTTCTCCAATCTCACAACTCCACTAACTACAAAAACCAGTGACCTAGCAGCCACTAGAGGGGGCAGAGTGGGTGTGAAACTCCCCAAAAAGCTCTGTTCCAAGAGAACTGTCACTGCTTGACCTGTCTGGAAGCTCTGTGAAGAGCCCCATTCACAGGGCTTGTTTGACTCAGAGCCCACGCAGTGAGAAACCCCGTTCCCAGGTATTTGTCTAAACAAGCAACAGCTAATTATTTGACATCCCAGCTTCCTACCAGTTGTGGCAAACAAGAGGTATGATAAAAAAAAAAAAAACCAAAAAAAACCTTCAAAGTAATATTAGGGAATGAGAAGCCAAGAGAGAGTTTTGAAAAGCTCTGACATCTACTTGGGAATCCTAAAATTTATGTGCATTTGCAGAACTGTGAGTATGTCCAGGAAATACCGGAGAAGGCACCAGTCCCTTAACTCTGGTGATCTTGAGGCCTTGCTCATGCAGGTAGTGACGAATAAGGCAGAGTAAACTGCTAGAGCATTTGAAGCTTGCCTGAACCAACATACAGAGTCCCTTAGCAAAGAGTAGGAGACATTGCTTCAAGGCATTTAAGGAAAGCTCTGTCCAATCATTGGCTGACAACTGAGCTAACCAGGCAGAAACTTCAGTGACTACCATGTACCAGAACAGACTTTTTAGAAGTAGTCCATGAAAATCAATAAACAAATAAACAGCACTAACAGCAAGCTCTGGTTGAAAAGATATGATTTCTGAAGTTTTCACATACATTATTTAAAATATCCAGTTTTCAGCAAAAAATGTTGGACATATAAAGAAATATGAAAGCATGTCTCAAGCAAAGAGAAAAAAGTAGTCAATAAAAACTGTCCCTGAGGAAGCCCAGATGTTGGACTTATTAGACAAAGATAAGGTATTAAGATATAATACCTTTAAATCAGGTATTATAAATAAGAACTAGAGGAAATTGGGTCTAAGGAAGTCAAGGAAAATATGAAAATGACATCTCACCAAATACAGAATATCCATGAGATATATATTATTTAAAAAGGAAATAGAAAATTCTGGAGCAGAACAGTACAATAACTGAAATTAAAAATTTACTAGAACTTCCTCAACTTGATAAAGAATATCTACAAAAAGCCCTAGAGCTAACATCATATGTCATAGTGAGAAACTTGAGGCTTTCCCAAGAAGGATGTCTCTTCTTACCACTCCTTTTCAACAGGATACTGGAAATTCTAATCAACGCTTAGGATGAGAAAAGAAATTAAAGCTATACAAGTTAGGGAGGGAGAAATAAGTGTCTTTATTAGTAGATGACATGTTCGCCTATGTAGAAAATCTGCGAGAACTGACCAAAAAACTCCTGGAACTAATAAGTGATTATAACAAAGTTGGAGGATGTAAGGTCAATAAGCAAAAGTCAATCTAGCCTTCCCACATACTAGCAATGAATAGTTCAGGTCCGACTCTTTCCAACCCCATAGACTATACAGTCCATGGGATTCTCCAGGTTGGAATACTGGAGTGGGTAGCCTTTCCCCTCTCCAGGGGATCTTCCCAACCCAGGGATCGAACCCAGGTCTCCCACAGTACAAGTAGATTCTTTACCAGCTGAGCCACGAAGGAAGCCCAATGAACAGTTAGAACTCAAAATTTTAAAAATATATATATTATGTTATGGAACTTCCCCAGTGGTCCAGTGGTTAAGAATCTGCCTGCCAGGGGACACAAGTTCGATCCCTGGTCTGGAAAGATCCCACAGGCCACAGAGCAACTAAGCCCTGGCACTACAGCTATTGAAACCCTCAGGCCTATAGCACGTGCTCCAAAACAAAAGATATCACCGCAATGAGAAGCCTGCACATGGCAACTAGAAAGTAGCTCCTGCTCCTCACAACTAGAGAAAGCCCACAGGCAGCAATGAAAACATAACACAGCCAAAAATAAAATAAATAAATACAATTTTTAAAAGATCAAAACTTATTGGATACAGCTAAAGCATTGTTTAGAGGGAAATCTAGAGCTATAAAAGCCTATATTAAAAAAAAAGATTTAAAATCAGTAACCTAGCCTATTACCTTAAAAAAATAAAAATAGACTAAATAAAACAAAATGAACTCAAAGCCATCAAAACGAAAGAAATAATGAGTAAAGCAAAAATAAATGGAACAGAGGATAGAAAAACAACAGGGAAAATGAAGAAAACCAAAAGTTGGTTCTCTGAAAAAGTCAACAAAATTGATACATCTTTAGCTACATTGATTTCAAGAAAAAAAGAGAGAAGAATCAAATTATTAATATCAGGAATAAAAGAAGGGATATTACTATTATTCTCACAGAAATAAAAAGCATTGTAACAGAATATTATGAACAACTGTAAGTCAATAGATAACATAGCACAAATGAAATGGACAAATTCCTAGAAAAGCACAAACTATCAAAGATGACACACAAATAAGTAAAATATTTAAAGTGAAGTCCCTCAGTCGTGTCCAACTCTTTGTGACCCCATGGACTGCAGCCCACCAGGCTCCTCTGTCCATGGGATTCTCCAGGCAAGAATACTGGAGTGGGTTGCCATTTCCTTCTCCAGGGGATCTTCCTGACCCAGGGATTGAACCCAGCTCTCCCACATTGCAGGCAGACACTTTAACCTCTGAGCCACCAGGGAAGCTAGTAAAGGGGCTTTGCTGGTGGCTCAGACAGTAAAGAATCTGCCTGCAATGCAGGAGACCTGGGTTCAATCCCTGGGCCGGAAAGATCCCCTGGAGGAGGAAATGGCAACCCATTCCAGTATTCTTGCCTGGAGAATCCCATGGACAGAGGAGCCTGTCAGGCTATGGTTCATGTGGTCGCAAAGAGTTGGACACAACTGAAGTGACTTACGGAGAAGGCAATGGCATCCCACTCCAGTACTGTTGCCTGGAAAATCCCATGGATGGAAGAGCCTGGTAGGCTGCAGTCCATGGGGTTGCACAGAGTTGGACACGACTGAAGTGACTTAGCAGCAGCAGCAGCAGCAGCAGAAGTGACTTAGCAGGCATAAAAAGTAAAGAGATTGAATTAGTTTTTTTTTAAATCAATTAGTTAATTAATTTTGACCATGCCTTGGCATGCGGGATTTTAGTATCTGGATCAGAACCTGCACCCCCTGCAGTGGAAGCTCAGAATCTTAACCACTGGGCCACCAGGAAAGTCCCTGAATTAGTAATTTTAAAACTTCCTCAAAGAAAAGTTCAGGCCCAGATGGCCTCAGTGATGCATTCTACCAAATGTTTGAAGGATAATGAATACCAATCCTTCGCAAATTCTTTAAAAAAAAAAAAAAAGGAGAGAACACCCCCCAACTCATAAAATTAAACAATATCAAGAAAAAAAACTACAGACCAACATCTTTTATGAATAAAGATGTAAATCTCAACAAAACATCAAAGAATTCAGCAGCATATAGAAAAGGATTATACACCAATACCAACTGGGAGAATTTAAAGAATGTAACTTGGTTTAGCATCTCAAAATCAATTGATTTAATACACCATATTACTAGGATAAAATACAAACCACATGATCATCTCAGTGGATGCAAGAACTTCATTTGACAAAATCCTTTAATTAAAAAAAAACAAAATAAAACACTGAACCAACTAGGAATAGAAGGGATTTTCCCCAATATGATAAAGGACTTCTATGAAAAACCCACAGCTAACATCCTGTTCTAAGCCAAAAGGCTTTATCCCTAAGATCAGCAATAAGACAATTATAACTCTCATCTTGTCTATTCAATGCTGTATAAAGGTTGTAGCCAGGGCTCTTAGTGAAGAAAAAGAAATAAGAAACACATGAATTGGAAAGCAAGAAGTAAAACTATTTTTATTCACAGATAACATGACATTCTGTATAGAAAATCCTAAGGAACCCTCAAACACATGATTATTAACAAGTGAGTTCAGCAAATTTGAGGAGACTCACACTTCCTGATTTCAAAACTTACTACAAACAATAATAAGACAAAGCAGGAGTAGCAGAAGATAGATAGGATAGAACCTAGAGCCCAGATTTTTGACAACAGTGCCAAGACAATGCAATAGGGGAAAGAATAATCTTTTCAAGAGATGGTGCTGGGGCACAACTCAATATTTACATGCAGAAAAATTAGGTTGAAACCTTATTTTACACCACACACAAATTAACTCAAAAATGGATCAAAGACCTAAACATAAGAGCTATAAGAGAACTTAGGGGAAGAGCTTCAATAATTTCTTAGATATAGCAAAAGTAACAAAAAAAAAAAGATAAATTGAGTTACATCAAAATTTAAAACTTCTGTGCAGCAAAAGACAAAAGAATAAAAAGGCAACATACAGAATACAGAATCAGAACATATGTCTGATAAGTTAACCCAGAATATATATTGAGAATTCCTATAATTTAACAACAAAACAAGTGTAAACTGATTAAAAAATGGGCAAATAAC